>NC_061509.1:68607084-68668633 GCF_022539505.1 Lolium rigidum
CAAGTTCACTAATCCTTTGGATTTGATTATCATGAATAGCACAAGATTCTAAGATGGCGATTCTCTCATTAATTCCACCTAGAGATTTATCAAGTTTATCAGTGCTATCAAGTAATGCTCCCAAAGTAGTATCAATACTTGGAAGGTTTTGCTCTATAGTTTCCAACTTTTTCATGACATCTTCAAAAGAGGCTTCAATTTTAACTTCATTAACAGGTGGTATTCCAAATAAACTCTCAATAATGCAACTAGCTTCTAAAGCAGGGGCGCCTAGGAAGTTACCTCCAGCGAGACAATCAAGAACATATCTATTCCAGCCTAGAGATACCAACATAAAAATTCCCGAGTAGGATAGTGGTGGAGTGTTTCTTAGTGCACCTATTATGGGCATCACTGATTCTATACCAAGCATCTTTTAAACATTCTCCCCCTTGTTGCTTAAACGAACGAACTTCAACTTCAAGATTACTCATTTTAGCAGTAGTAAATAAAGCAAACTAGATAAAATAAATGCAAATAACTATTTTTTTTGTGTTTTTGATATAGAGTGCAAGACAGTAAATAAAGTAAAGCTAGCAACTAATTTTTTTGTGTTTTGATATAATGCAGCAAGCAAAGTAGTAAATAAAATAAAGCAAGACAAAAACAAAGTAAAGAGATTGGATTGTGGAGACTCCCTTGCAGCGTGTCTTGATCTCCCCGCAACGGCGCCGTAAATTTGCTTGATGCGTGTAGTTGACACGTCCGTTGGGAACCCCAAGAGGAAGGTGTGATGCGCACAGTAGCAAGTTTCCTCAGAAGAAACCAAGGTTTAATCGAACCAGTAGGAGTCAAGAAGCACGTCGAAGCTTGATGGCGGCGGGATGTAGTGCGGCGCAACACCAGGGATTCCGGCGCCAACGTGGAACCTGCACAACACAACCAAAGTACTTTACCCCAACGAAACAGTGAGGTTGTCAATCTCACCGGCTTGCTGTAACAAAGGATTAGATGTATAGTGTGGATGATGATTGTTTGCAGAAAACAGTAGAACAAGTATTGCAGTAGATTGTATTCGATGTAAAAGAATGGACCGGGGTCCACAGCTCACTAGAGGTGTCTCTCCCATAAGATAAATAGCATGTTGGGTGAACAAATTACAGTTGGGCAATTGACAAATAGAGAGGGCATGACCATGCACATACATGATATGATGAGTATAGTGAGATTTAATTGGGCATTACGACAAAGTACATAGACCGCTATCCAAAGCATGCATCTATGCCTAAAAAGTCCACCTTCAAAGTTATCATCCGAACCCCTTCCAGCATTAAGTTGCAAACAACGTACAATTGCATTAAGTATGGTGCGTAATGTAATCAATAACTACATCCTCGGACATAGCATCAATGTTTTATCCCTAGTGGCAACAACACATCCACAACCTTAGAACTTTCTCGTCATCGTCCCGTATTTAATGGAGGCATGAACCCACTATCGAGCATAAATACTCCCTCTTGGAGTTAAGAGTAAAAACTTGGCCAGAGCCTCTACTAATAACGGAGAGCATGCAAGATCATAAACAACACATAGGTAATAGATTGATAATCAACATAACATAGTATTCTCTATCCATCGGATCCCAACAAACACAACATATAGCATTACAGTATAGATGATCTTGATCATGTTAGGCAGCTCACAAGATCCGACAATGAAGCACATGAGGAGAAGACGACCATCTAGCTACTGCTATGGACCCATAGTCCAGGGGTGAACTACTCACTCATCACTCCGGAGGAGACCATGGCGGTGAAGAGTCCTCCGGGAGATGATTCCCTCTCCGGCAGGGTGCCGGAGGCGATCTCCTGAATCCCCCGAGATGGGATTGGCGGCGGCGGCGTCTCTGGAAGGTTTTCCGTATCGTGGCTCTCGGTACTGGGGGTTTCGCGACGAAGACTATATGTAGGCGGAAGGGCAGGTAAAGGGGCGTCACGAGGGGCCACACAACAGGCCGGCGCGGCCAGGGCTTGGGCCGCGCCGCCCTATCGTTTGGCCACCTCGTGGCCCCACTTCGTAAGTCCTCCGGTCTTCTGGAAGCTTCGTGGAAAAATAGGCCCCTGGGCGTTGATTTCGTCCAATTCCGAGAATATTTCCTTACTAGGATTTCTGAAACCAAAAACAGTAGAAAACAACAACTGGCTCTTCGGCATCTCGTTAATAGGTTAGTGCCGGAAAATGCATAAATATGACATAAAGTATGCATAAAACATGTAGATATCATCAATAATGTGGCATGGAACATAAGAAAATATCGATACGTCGGAGACGTATCAGCATCCCCAAGCTTAGTTCTCGCTCGTCCCGAGCAGGTAAACGATAACAAAGATAATTTCTGGAGTGACATGCCATCATAACCTTGATCATACTATTGTAAGCATATGTAATGAATGCAGCGATCAAAACAATGG
Organism: Lolium rigidum; assembly: GCF_022539505.1. Lineage (NCBI taxonomy): Eukaryota > Viridiplantae > Streptophyta > Magnoliopsida > Poales > Poaceae > Lolium > Lolium rigidum. The sequence goes on from NC_061509.1 coordinate 68,609,535, forward strand.
TAATGACATGAGTAAACAAATGAATCATAAAGCAAAGACTTTTCATGAATAGTACTTTCAAGACAAGCATCAATAAGTCTTGCATAAGAGTTAACTCATAAAGCAATAAATCAAAGTAAAGGTATTGAAGCAACACAAAGGAAGATTAAGTTTCAGCGGTTGCTTTCAACTTATAACATGTATATCTCATGGATATTGTCAATGTAAAGTAATATAACAAGTGCAATATGCAAGTATGTAGGAATCAATGCACAGTTCACACAAGTGTTTGCTTCTTGAGGTGGAGAGAGATAGGTGAACTGACTCAACATAAAAGTAAAAGATAGGCCCTTCGCAGAGGGAAGCATTGATTGCTATATTTGTGCTAGAGCTTTGGTTTTGAAAACAAGAAACAATTTTGTCAACGGTAGTAATAAAGCATATGTGTTATGTAAATTATATCTTACAAGTTGCAAGCCTCATGCATAGTATACTAATAGTGCCCGCACCTTGTCCTAATTAGCTCGGATTACCGGGATTATCATCGCAATACACATGTTTTAACCAAGTGTCACAAAGGGGTACCTCTATGCCGCCTGTACAAAGGTCTAAGGAGAAAGTTCGCATTGGATTTCTCGCTTTTGATTATTCTCAACTTAAAAATCCATACCGGGACAACATAGACAACAGATAATGGACTCCTCTTTAATGCATAAGCATGTAGCAACAATTAATGTTCTCATATGAGATTGAGGATATATGTCCAAAACTGAAACTTCCACCATGATTCATGGCTTTAGTTAGCGGCCCAATGTTCTTCTCTAACATTATGCATGCTCTAACCATTAAATGAGTGGTATATCTCCCTTACTTCAGACAAGACGAACATGCATAGCAACTCACATGATATTCAACAAAGAGTAGTTGATGGCGTCCCCAGGAACATGGTTATCGCACAACAAGCAACTTAATAAGAGATAAAGTGCATAAGTACATATTCAATACCACAATAGTTTTTAAGCTATTTGTCCCATGAGCTATATATTGCAAAGGTAAAGAATGGAAATTTTAAAGATAGCACTCAAGCAATTTACTTTGGAATGGCGGAGAAATACCATGTAGTAGGTAGGTATGGTGGACACAAATGGCATAGTGGTTGGCTCAAGGATTTTGGATGCATGAGAAGTATTCCCTCTCGATACAAGGTTTAGGCTAGCAAGGTTATTTGAAACAAACACAAGGATGAACCGGTGCAGCAAAACTCACATAAAAGACATATTGTAAACATTATAAGACTCTACACCGTCTTCCTTGTTGTTCAAACCAATACTAGAAATTATCTAGACTTTAGAGAGACCAAATATGCAAACCAAATGTTAGCAAGCTCTATGTATTTCTTCATTAATGGGTGCAAAGTATATGATGCAAGAGCTTAAACATGAGCACAACAATTGCCAAGTATCAGATTATTCAAGACATTTTAGAATTACTACATGTAGTATTTCCCGATTCCAACCATATAACAATTTAACGAAGAAGATTCAACCTTCGCCATGAATACTATGAGTAAAGCCTAAGGACATATTTGTCCATATGCAACAGAGGAGCGTGTCTCTCTCCCACACAATGAATGCTAGGATCCATTTTATTCAACCAAAACAAAAACAAAAACAAGCCGACGATCCAAGCAAAGCACATAAGATGTGATGGAATAAAAATATAGTTTCAGGGGAGGAACCTGATAATGTTGTCGATGAAGAAGGGGATGCCTTGGGCATCCCCAAGCTTAGACGCTTGAGTCTTCTTAAAATATGCAGGGGTGAACCACCGGGGCATCCCCAAACTTAGAGCTTTCACTCTCCTTGATCTCATTGTATCATCCTCCTCTCTTGATCCTTGAAAACTTCCTCCACACCAAACTCGAAACAACTCATTAGAGGGTTAGTGCATAATAAAAATTCACATGTTCAGAGGTGACATAATCATTCTTAACACTTCTGGACATTGCACAAAGCTACTGGACATTAATGGAACAAAGAAATCCATCCATCATAGCAAAAGAGGCAATGCGAAATAAAAGGCAGAATCTGTCAAAACTGAACAGTCCGTAAAGACGTATTTTATTGAGGCACCAGACTTGCTCAAATGAAAATGCTCAAATTGAATGAAAGTTGCGTACATATCTGAGGATCACTCACGTAAATTGGCATAATTTTCTGAGTTACCTACAGAGAATTAGGCCCAAATTCGTGACAGCAAAGAAATCTGTTTCTGCGCAGTAATCCAAATCTAGTATGAACCTTACTATCAACGACTTTACTTGGCACAACAATGCACAAAACTAAGATAAGGAGAGGTTGCTACAGTAGTAAACAACTTCCAAGACTCAAATATAAAATAAAAGTACTCGTAGTAAAAACATGGGTTGTCTCCCATAAGCGCTTTTCTTTAACGCCTTTCAGCTAGGCGCGAGAAAGTGTGTATCAAGTATTATCAAGAGATGATGCATCGACAGCGGGGTTTGGAGTTTTCTCAACCATGCATAGTATTTTGGATACATAGGTTTCAGCGGCTCCCTTTTCATTAGTCTTGGGCTTGCTACTCTCATCAAACAAATTTTCAGGAACAAGCCAAGCATAATTATCATCTAGAGCTTCATGCATCGCTAGGAGGTTACATGGTATTGGTGCTTTAATCTCCCCACCGTCATTAACACTATTAGTGTACTTAATTCTATCCATATCCATTTTTTCAAGTGTTCTTTTAAAATCGGTGATCGTAACAAGCCTCTCATGCTTACTAAAAACTTTTCTAGCTTCTTTAGCTATATCCGCAAATTCTCGCACTAAGACTTTTAGAACAAAATCTCTCTTCTCTCCCCGCTCCATATCAGAAAGTGTAAGAAACATGTGTTGTATCATGGGGTTGAGACTAATAAATCTAGCTTCCATCATGCGTACCAAACAAACAGAGGCATCTTCATAAGTAGGGATAGCTTTTGCAAGGGGTATATCTTTAAGATCTTCATGCATACTAACATGGGTGAAAAATTCTTCTATATTATCTCTTCCAATTATAGACCCTTGTCCCACAGGTATATCTTTTACAGTAAAATTAAAAGGAAACATGTTGAAATAAGTAAAGCGAATGCAAGTAACTAAATTTTTTTTTGTATTTTTGATATAGAGTGCAAGACAGTAAATAAAGTAAAGCTAGCAACTAATTTTTTTTGTGTTTTGATATAATGCAGCAAACAAGAAAGTAAATAAAATTAAGCAAAACAAAAACAAAGTAAAGAGATTGGATTGTGGAGACTCCCCTTGCAGCGTGTCTTGATCTGCCCGGCAACGGCGCCAGAAAACGGTCTTGATTGCGCGTAGATGACACGTCCGTTGGGAACCCCAAGATGAAGGTGTGATGCGCACAGCAGCAAGTTTTCCCTCAGTAAGTAACCAAGGTTTAATCGAACCAGTAGGAGTCAAGAAGCACGTTGAAGGTTGATGGCGGCGGGATGTAGTGCGACGCAACACCAGGGATTCCGACGCCAACGTGGAACCTGCACAACACAACCAAAGTACTTTGCCCCAACGAAACAGTGAGGTTGTCAATCTCACCGGCTTGCTGTAACAAAGGATTAGATGTATAGTGTGGATGATGATTGTTTGCGAGAAAACGAGTAGAACAAGTATTGCAGTAGATTGTATTCGATGTAAAAGAATGGACCGGGGTCCACAGTTCACTAGAGGTGTCTCTCCCATAAGATAAATAGCATGTTGGGTGAACAAATTACAGTTGGGAAATTGACAAATAGAGAGGGCATGACCATGCACATACATGATATGATGAGTATAGTGAGATTTAATTGGGAATTACGACAAAGTACATAGACCGCTATCCGAAGCATGCATCTATGCCTAAAAAGTCCACCTTCAGAGTTATCATCCGAACCCCTTCCAGTATTAAGTTGCAAACAACGAGACAATTGCATTAAGTATGGTGCGTAATGTAATCAATAACTACATCCTCGGACATAGCATCAATGTTTTATCCCTAGTGGCAACAAGACATCCACAACCTTAGAACTTTCCGTCACCGTCCCGAGATTTAATGGAGGCATGAACCCACTATCGAGCATAAATACTCCCTCTTGGAGTTAAGAGTAAAAACTTGGCCGAGCCTCTACTAATAACGGAGAGCATGCAAGATCATAAACAACACATAGGTAATAGATTGATAATCAACATAACATAGTATTCTCTATCCATCGGATCCCAACAAACACAACATATAGCATTACGGATAGATGATCTTGATCATGTTAGGCAGCTCACAAGATCCGACAATGAAGCACATGAGGAGAAGACGACCATCTAGCTACTGCTATGGACCCATAGTCCAGGGGTGAACTACTCACTCATCACTCCGGAGGCGACCATGGCGGTGAAGAGTCCTCCGGGAGATGATTCCCCTCTCCGGCAGGGTGCCGGAGGCGATCTCCTGAATCCCCCGAGATGGGATTGGCGGCGGCGGCGTCTGTGGAAGGTTTTCCGTATCGTGGCTCTCGGTACTGGGGGTTTCGCGACGAAGACTATATGTAGGTGGAAGGGCAGGTAAAGGGGCGTCACGAGGGGCCCACACAACAGGCCGGCGCGGCCAGGGCTTGGGCCGCGCCGCCCTGTCGTCTGGCCACCTCGTGGCCCCACTTCGTAAGTCCTCCGGTCTTCTGGAAGCTTCGTGGAAAAATAGGCCCCTGGGCGTTGATTTCGTCCAATTCCGAGAATATTTCCTTACTAGGATTTCTGAAACCAAAAACAGCGAGAAAAACATCAACCGGCTCTTCGGCATCTCGTTAATAGGTTAGTGCCGAAAAATGCATAAATATGACATAAAGTATGCATAAAACATGTAGATATCATCAATAATGTGGCATGGAACATAAGAAATTATCGATACGTCGGAGACGTATCAAGTTGCAAGTGGATCTTCCCACCCGTTATTTTCCCCCTTAAAAACCACTGGCCCGAAAAAGGGAATTATAAAATTAATCAAAAAACATGAATTACCGTACGAAATAACAACATAAAGGGAATTGCAAAAAAAAAGAATTGTCAAAAGGGAATTGCAAATAAAGAGAATTGAAAGTATGCGTCGTGCTGAAAAAAGAGAGCGAGATGCTCTGTGCATGCATGTAGCAACTTGTGAGAGCTAACCTCGTGCTGAAAAGTTGGCTCATTAAATGCAAACCCATGAGATACTTTATGCATGCATGCGGTGTGAACGCTCTTGGCTATATGCAACTTGCAAGTGGGAACGTGAGCTGTTAGTGTGAACATAAAGCTACATGTGAACGTAATTAAACACTACGAGACAAAAAAGGGAATTGATTTCGCGCATGACGCGAGCGCTGCCGCGCAAAAAAACAGATCACTCGAGCGATCGTTTGCCAAGGAGGAAATTCAAGGTAAATCTGAGGTACAATGATAAATTCATAATGTGAATTTATATGCCACACTTCCATATGCCGATGGGCATTTCCTGGTAAGCATCTTGCATATCTAACTGTTTTAAATATATGAATGTCTTCATTCATGTTTTTTGTTTAAATTCTAGCCTCAAAGGTGTCCAAGGGGATAACGAGTTCTTACTAACATTTATGAGAAATAAGAATACCATCGGAAATTCAATTCGGCTCCCGGGTGCGTATGCTCCCTCTACTAAAAAATTATATTTCGAAATGTCGAAAAATTTGGACAAAAAATTCTACATGTACATCTTCATAATATACGTGTGTTCGTCAAGTTTCACGAAAAACCAATATTTTGTGTGGTCTATATAAAAAAGAGAAAATTTATCTTTTGAAAAGCATTATTTTTAGCACTGAATTTTGTCTTTTTTACGCACGTCACATGATAAGTCAATTTTTTATGAAACGACTTTGTGAGCACGTAGCACGTGAAGATGTACGTGCGAATTTTTAGTTTCAATTTTTTTTAAAATTTAAAATATATGTAGGCATTTTGAAATATAGAGAGCATATGGACCCATGTTCCAAAACATCGCTCCCAAGTTTTGTTCAGTATTATGAGGTGATAATTTATTACTACTATTACCTCATGAAACCCCAGTATTAGTAGTTGTAAGCCATGTAATGCTGCCTTTGCTTGCTTTTCGTCTCACTTAATTGGACTTTCCGACCGGTTCATCTAAACAATATGTACTCTTTTATGTTGACAAAGTGCAACTCATGCTACACCTGTATGTTAAGGCTGGCCATAGTGGGTAGTATCATATAGTAGTATCATGTATATGATACTTTTCTATGATACTAGATCCATAATGCATAGTATCATAGACTAGTATCATAGTTTTGCTATATTAATTAATTTATAGAATCCCAATACAAATTTGTGTACAAGATTTATTTGGTACTAACTTTTCTCGTGATGTGCGCTATGATACGGTATCTACCTATGATACTCTAATCTCCTCTCTCATCCATAATTACCTGCCACATCAGCATTTTTGGTGGGGCTAGGATGCATGATACTAACTATGATACTAGCACTATGGCTAGCCTAAATTAATGGTTCTGTTTTTGCAAGTTTCATAAACTACCATTGATAGGTCGTAAAACCGCCCGCGAGGGTGACTTCTGCCAGTTAGATGTGTATAGCCACTCTAAGAGCATGTCTAACAGGCGCTTTAAAACCCGCCCACTCCGTAAAATTCCGGCGAGATACGGGATGAGCGCGGTTCGGGCCGTCTAATAGGTCCCGTATTCGGGCCGGCCCGTTTCGGCGGAATATGGGGCCCAGGAAATCCGCACCGCCGCCCCCTACTTATACTGGGTGAAGCTGCGAGTGAGGGGTTAACCCCTCACTCGCAACCCTAGCTCCGCTGTGCGCCGCCGCGTCCCCGCTTAGCTCCGGCGAGCAATCCTGCAAAGCTCGCCTCCGCATTTCCCCCGCCGCAGGACATGTCTTCTCGTCGGTCCAGTTCCGTGTCGTCCGCAAGCGGATCGAAGCGATCCCGCTTGCCGGACACCGTCGAGGAGGCGTGGCGGCGCCAATGCAAGCGCTCCGCCGCGGGGAGTCGCCGTGCGGCGTGCCGGTACGCCGGCGCGCTTTACGTGCCGCCGTCGCTCCGTGAGTTCTCCGCGGGCGGGCGGTGGTACAAAGAAGATCCACCGCTCAAGCCGATGAGCGGCGGCGACTTCGAGAAGTGGCGCGCCGAGTGGGAGCGTGACCGCGCGTCGAAGGCGGCGTGGGCGGCGCTCATCGGCAGCACAAGCGGCGGAGGAAGCGGAGGAGATCCGCGAGCCGGCGAGGAGGAAGCGGAGGAGGCAGAGAAGGACGCGGCGTTCCTACAGGCGTTGGCCGCATCTGAGAAGATGCCGCCGAGAAGGCTCGGGCGGAGGAAGAGGAGGAGGTGGCGGCCATCGCCGCCGTCCGGGAATTTGAGGCGCGGGAGGCACAGGAGGAGGCGGCGGCCATCGCGTTCATCCCATTCGTCATCCTTGACGAATAGATGTAGGATAGATGTAGGATCTCGCAATGTATGTATGATCCGTAGTATGATCAATGAAGATGAACTATCGATAAATTTCCCGGGGTTTTAATTTTTTTAAATACGGGGCGAAATACGGGGTCTGCTAGACGGAATGGTTCTTCCGTGAGCAATTTTTCGATACGGAGCGAAATACTCGCGTTATACGGGGCAGCGGAATACAGGGCCGTTAGACATGCTCTAAGTGATTATCAAGGCCTATATCAGCATAGTATTACCCTTCTGCATACATTTTAACTCCAATAATATTATTATGAAATGACACATTTTTCATAAACCTAACTATTTTATTTTATTTTTTTAAGTTGCTAGCCTGAGCATCTATACGCATATTGATTTTCAATCGTTTGTATTGAAGATGTGAGACCACTAGACTCACCTAATTTAAAGGAAATGGCACTGTAAGATTTTCCACGACTGTGTACTTGATCAACATTTTTCTTTGTATATAGCTCTATGCAAAACCTTTTGTTGAGCTCAGAAAAATATGATACATGATTACTGATTCTTTCAATCATCTCAAAAGTATTTGATGTATCTTATCGGAAATAATTTTGTACAACCTTATTCCAGTCATCATTGCTTTTTACCAGGGAACAACTTGAGTCCATGGTAATTGTTTATTCTTTTTGTTTCAATGAACAACCATCAAAAGTATGCAGAAGAACTGGAAAGTGCTGTTATGTATTTTTTTTTTCGAAATGGGGTGCTCCCTGGCCTCTGCATCTGTTGATGAACACAAACTGAATATTCAAAGTTTACAATTCAAGGATCAACGAGGGTCGATACAAAAATCAACCACCGAAAAGAGAGAAGACCGCTAAACAATCTAGGCATCATGTAATCTCTTAATAGGCCGCAGAGTAGCCTGGTAGAAAATATCCTGGGCAACCATTCGAAGGCGATTGCATCCAGAAACCATGGACTCCCGCTGGTCCTCCGGGAGCAAGAAACGCTAAAGCTGGATCCAGTGAACCATAGTGTGAGATTCTATATTACACCATTAAGCTGTTGTTGTAAATGCTACAATGGTGTTTGTCCTAGAGCTGCTCCAATGTGCATCGCAGGTAGAGATGTACGACACATCGTCGTTGTGGAACATGCTGCAACTCTCGAAGGATGGGCGATGTCGCACCGTGCACCAAGCACTTGATTGTGATGTTGAATTGTTGAGTTATTTGGTTTGAATGCTATTACTTAAAATCTTTACATTTAGAAGTATTGACTTTCTTAATTTTTAGTATAGTTTTTTTTTGCTTGCTGCCACAGAAGTACTGAAATATACACCAGAACCCACACCTAGGATTTCATCCTTTGGTTTTCAGTTCAGGGCCTGCATTTCCTCAAAGGCTCCTAATTTAGTATGTGTTTGTCTTTTTTTGTTTATTCCAATTGTTATTCTTTTGCAGGGATCTTCTCTGCTACTGATGTTGAAGGAACACACTATTGCCTAGGAATTATCTATTTCTTTTACCATTATTTTGATAACCATGAGTATTCTTAATGGTGCTTAGACATGTACAATATGTTAATAAAGTAATAAAAGCCGCAGGGATGCAGAGGCTGGGGCTTGGTCTCCATTTCGAAAAAAAGACATGTACAATATCGTGTAAAGTAGGCCATGTCGTTGTGTGTTTTTCAAAACTTCTTCAGGCTACTATGCCTGTAAATTCACAATGTAATGCCGGCCCTCTGTAGTTGTACTGATATTGCTCCTGTTTAAGCTACTTGATGTTATAAATAGGCTAATAGATTTCTTTGCTGTAGGAAATTTTGATGCGATTTCAGATGCCAAGGGTCACTCTGCATGGTTCTTTCATAAAATGTTTGCATGGTTTACTAATTTGTAAGTAGAAATGACATGTTAGAGAAATCTTCAGTTATGTTCTAAGAAAAGAGTACCTAGCTATTTAAGAAAAAATAGTAAATCTAAGATTAAACATTAAGTTGATAAAATATATGGTAATCTCTCAACCAGAAAAGCAACGCGGTAGGTCAGATGGCACATGCACCGCATCTCCCACACATAAACCCTACTGCATAGACCGCTCCAATTAGCTTCTTACATCTACTGAGTGCTACTAAGAAAGAAGAATTGAACACACAAGCGTGTTGTGCTGGATGGTGTCACAAAACAAAGCGTCTCACTTTGTACTACACTGGCCATTCTATATCAGAACGCCTGTAATCTCACTATGCACTATATCAGAATGACATACAGGCGGCGTGGTGAAGTGCGCTTCTTCATCAAGTTCGAATTTAATACTACTTGTAATTGGTATAAGAAAACGAGACAGACGTATTAAACAAAATGTCGCAACATCTTCCAACTGCTTGCTATAGCACAAGTTAATAATTTCTTTCTTCAGTTATCTTTTTTTTTATTTCCTCGCAAACCTCTTTCTCCAACTATTTTGTGTGTGTCATGCACACGAATTGGAGGGATCCTGTTTCTAAGTATTACTCCATGGTGTTCAACTACAAGCTGATTTCAAGATTTTTTTTTGCCAGAAACAGGACAGGTATTGTTCTAACTTCGAGGCCTCAAAACTTCCCAAATAATTTTCCGAATAGCTTATGCCATGTTCTCGAGCTAACTCGCTGGATCTGGTTAGTGCAGGTTCAATGCTTTCTGCAAGCTTGCTTCCTATCTTATTTTTGTTCAAGGGCCATAATCGAGTAAGCATAGGCAAATAAGAGCTAAAATTTCATGTTTCATATCAATTCGATCCACATGCAACTTATAAAAGTATTTATTATAGGCAATGCTATTTGGAGACCAAGCACTATGCCAGTTCTGTTATAAAATAGAGCACAATGTCAGCGAATTATGTGGTGATGTCTTGATTCAGTTGAACTAATTACTAGAACAATTAAGCGTGTGTGCAGCCGGTAATCTCACTGGTGGAAAAACAGGCTTCCGGGAAGCCCCATAAGTCGCGAAGGTAAAGGAACCGCGACTAATGGCGTCTTTAGTCGCGGTTCGTGTGGCGAACCGCGACCAAAGGCCTGGGCCCAGGGCGCACGGTGGCCAGCTGGTGCACGTGGGGGGCTTTAGTCGCGGTTGGCCAGCCCAACCGCGACTAAAGGTGCCCGAAGGCCTTTAGTCGCGGTTGGCCAGGCCAACCGGGACTAAAGCCCCTCCCTATATATACCCATCCAGCAGCCAACACTTAGCCATTTGGAGCCATTCTCTTCACAAACTTCACAAGTGAGTGTTAGGTTTGCTTTTGGTTCCTCTTATGCACATAAGGTGTTTGATGAAATGCCCCAAGAGCATGAAACAAACATGATATGAAGTGTTGGAGCCACACTTGAGGTTTCTCATTTATTTTTTCCTCCTCGATCGCGGTTAGCAACTTGAACCTTTGATGTGTCATTGATAAAATATGCATGTGTGTGTAGTTCATTGTTTAATTTATATTGTTTGTAGCTAGTTAGTTTAACAAATGCATGATAGTTAATTATATATTTTATATTATAATAATGCAGATGAATCGGCAATGGATGTACGGTAACCGACTCTCCGGCGAGTTCAGTACGGGTTTGAAAGATTTCCTCGTAGTGGCCAATGCGAACAAGCAGGGGGGGTTTTGTTATCTGTCCATGTGTTAAGTGTAAGAATCAGAAGGGTTACTCTTCCTCAAGAGATGTTCACATGCACCTGCTTCGGCACGGTTTCATGCCAAGCTATAATTGTTGGACCAAGCATGGAGAAAGAGGGGTTATAATGGAAGATGATGAAGAAGGGGACGATTTCATCGATGAAAACTATCTTGCTCATTTCGGTGATACTTTCATGGAGGATGCTGAAGGTGAAGGGGAAGGTGAAGGGGAAGGTGAAGAAGAGGCACGTGATGATCCCGTTGATGATCTTGGTCGGACCATTGCTGATGCACGGAGACGCTGCGAAACTGAAAAAGAGAGGGAGAATTTGGATCGCATGTTAGAGGATCACAGGAAGGCGCTGTACCCCGGATGCGATGATGGTCTGAAAAAGCTGGGCTGCACACTGGATTTGCTGAGATGAGGATCAGGTTCAACAGAGAGAACGACGCCCTGACAAAAGCCCTCGGGAATCCTGAACACGGAGGACGTGTACGAGGCATGCCCGGGGACATTTCGTGGAAACTAGGGTTCCCCGGAAAGATGACCCGTACGGTTACTGAAGCCGTAAGAGAAAGATGGATCGGGATGCGAGATGTTGTGGCGAAGTTGGTAACGGAAATGGATGTGATGAAGAAAACCGTGAGTGTACTAGTCGCCGAAAGAGATGCAGCTCGGGCGCAGCATGAAGATCATCCAATGGATCTCGGAAGCCGGCAGCGGAGAAGAAGCAGCGTGGCTTCCACGGAGGCCTCACCGGCCGGTGCACCGACGATCGAAATTACTGCACCGGAGCCTCAGGCTGGTGGTCGAGGTTACTGCACCGGAGCCTCCTCGCTACCCCGTGGACGATATAAAGGAGACGAAAGCATGTCATCCGTATTATCCTATCGGGAACATGTCCATGAAGGTAGCCATCGGCGGTGCTTTACCACTGGAGCACTCCACCACAACAACCCCATTCAAGATGGCTATGCTCGTGTGACGGTGGAGGAGATAGTCCAAGGGTTTGAGGACCTGGACATTGACATTGCTACACCCGAAGGGGTGAAAAGACTTGGAGATGTCAAGCGCCAGTTCATTCTATGGCAGAAGAAATTTATCAAGTTTCCAGGCGAGGCGCCAACAAGTCCACCCCCGTACGGTGGTGGTGGTGGCGGTGGCGGTGACGGTGGCGGTGGCGGTGACGGTGGCGGTGGCGGTGACGGTGGCGGTGACGGTGGCGGTGGTGCTTCACCTAATACACCTCATTCACGTCAGCCGACGACGCCGCCCCCCAGTCCTTGTCCGGCGGGTGATCAGACACCGGTACCGCCCCCCAATCCACCTCCGGCGAAGAAGCAGAAGCAGTCCTGGGTTATTAACCCGGACCCTTATGTACCTAAGAAAACAAAGATACCGAGCCATCACCGAAGCCTCTCATCCCGAGGCCTTGGGAACTTAGTGTCGAGGAAAATGCAGCGGCCGTGGCTGCTCGAGCATGAGAAATGGAAGGAGGAGTGCAAGAAGAAAGAGAGGGCGAGCCCAAGCCAGTATTTTCTCGATGAGCAAAAGAAGTGGGCTAAGTCATTTTTGAACACACCGTCCCAAGCCGCGAAGAATCTGCTCGACGACTATTTACGTGAACTTCGTAGGCAAGCACTCGAGTTCAAGAGGAACAAAGAGTTGGCGGAGAAGAAAGCCTTGGAGGCCGAGAAAAAAATTAGAAAGGGGGAAAGAAGTTGCCCAGCTCGGGGAACAAAGTAAACAATCGATCGCCCCGCTCATAGTGCAAGCCGCCGGTCCGGATGCCCCCGATATCATAGCAGCTGCGGCAGCACATGGATTGACCGTAGAAAGTGCCGGAAAACAAGCGGCCGACTTAGGTATCACTCTTCGTGCGGTGTTAGGCCTTGATGAGGCGCCAATGAAGGACGTAGTATTTACATATGTGAAGAATGGCCCTCTCATCGAGCCTACGCAGGAAGAGGATCTACCTCGACAAATGAAAGGTCTCGCTAAATTGGTACAAGGGTTACATAAAACATGAAAACGCCAAAGACTATATCTATGCGGAAGTTAAATATGTGCATCACTTCAAACGTTACTGGGTACAAATTCCTCCGAGTGAATTGTTCCAGCTTGTTCAATCTGCGCGAGCTCGACAAATCTATCATCGGTTGCTACGTTACGTAAGTGATTTATTAATTTCTACCCCATCTCGTTCATTGCCTGCACTATATATATATATATATATATATATATATATATATATATATATATATATATATATATATTGTCCTAACTATCTTGTTGTGTACGCTATATATTATGCAGAATGAAGAAGCGGGAAATGCGAATAAGGAACATCCATGATGTTGGGTTCATTGACCCACACATCGTTAATTCATATGTGTTAGAACACCACCCCGCCGACGTGGAGGAAGACCTGTGGCGGTTTATTAGAAAACAGCAAGAGAAAAGTGATATTCTATTTCCTTACCATTTTGGGTGAGTGTTTCTGTCTTGAGCACATTCTCTTTTGTTTACTCCATGCATGGTATGTGGCTAATCGATGAGTTATGCATGATCGTGCATGTATCGTGTCCGCAGGTTCCACTCGGATTCTTATGGTAATTAAAGTTCAGACCTCCTCGGTTCTCGTCCACGACTCTCTGAATATGGATCCGGCGCTTTGGGGCGACATGAGAAAAATGATGCAAAAGTAATTATTTTCATTCATTTGCGCTCTATATCGATCGGCCTATTTCGTTCATCATTTCCTAATATCAAGTAACTAATTAATAACTCTCTTGTTTATTTAATTTTCTTTGCCTCGTAGGGTTTGGAGACGGTTCGTAGATACCAAGGTCGGTGAATTCAAAAAAGAGCTACATTTTAAAATGGCGAGTGCCGACGACTGGGGATACTCAGCCACCGGGGACCAATCTATGTGGATACTATGTTTGTGAGAGGATCCGGAGATACCGCAATGAGCGGGACCAGACGTGTGAGAACAACATCCCGAGGAATAACCTCCGGAAGACGCTTAGTCCGAAGCTCGCTTCCGACCACTTCAAGAGGAACTAGCTGGATGGTTGGCGAGGAAGTCATCGATCCTAGAGGAGAACACTATTACGATGACGTAGATCTTTATGTGCACCGGAATTTGTAACTAACTTGTTCAAAATTGTATATGGTCATCCGATATTGAATATATATTGTATATGGTCATCCGATATTGAATATATATTGTATATTCCTCTTGAATTCTTTTTGGTTCTAATTTCAAATTTGTTTGAAATTGTACATTCATATGCATGTATGTATACAGTACCGTAGAATATGTGAAACTCCTTCAAAATTAAAACCCAAAAGAAATAAAATAATACAAATTAAAAAGAAACCAGATTTAGGGGGAGGGGGGCTAAACCCTAAACCCTGCGGAGGCCTTTAGTCGCGGTTGGCCAGAAGAACCGCGACTAAAGGTCCTCCGCCCTGGCGCTCGCCTGCGGCCCACGTGGATGGGCCTTTAGTCGCGGTTCGTAAGGAATCGCGACTAAAGGGGGGGGCCTTTAGTCGCGCTACTTTGGTCGCGGTTGGGCCACCGCGACTAATGGCAGTTGCCAACCGCGACCAAAGCCCCTTTTTCCACCAGTGCTCTGGAGTCTTTTGGAATGACACATTTTTTCTGTACACATGTGTGCTATATAATTAGTTTGTGCTTGTCGACCGTCTCTTGTTTAAACTGTAACCCAACTATTTAGGCTGTCTTACTACATGGCAAAAGTCGTGGTATCATGGTTAATCTAACTATATCACTAAATGATGTTGTCTGCCTGCATTGTTCAAGATTATCATCTATATCACTGAATGTTGTTGACTCCCTACTTCTTACTGCCAAGAACAATCGGCTCAAATCATCAAAAGAGAACATGACAAATTTAAATAGGGATAAATCGATAGAGAGAAGTGTGTTTAATTAGCAGGAGCTTTACCTCTAATTCATCTCCTTCCATAAATGGACAAGATAAAGAGGAGAACACACTTATGTTGTTCCTACCAACAAAGGAAAATAAAACAGAAGAACAACACTCAGCTCTTACCCTTTTTTTCTTGAGGAATTTGCTTATCTAGCATTTAGCTAGAATGATGTGTTTGTATGAGAATAGGGTAGTGGCAGGATGGCAGCTCATGCACATTAAATGGGTATATGTGTAACGACTCATGTTATCCTCTTACAATGTTAGGATGACCAAATCTCGCAACCCTAAACTAGCATCTCTCCTAACTTAAGCAGGCATACACAATATAAGATGATGGAAGAAAAGTATAATCAGTCAACCACGATACGACGCGACGTGCCGCCGCGCCGATCATTGATAGTATTCAACTACACCTAACCTCAAACATCCTACAAAAAAAATTAGAATGTAAAATTTTGGGATCAGAGAATGACCACTCTCAGTAATTATTGTCAAATTATAGGTAAGGTCGATTATATTAAATTTCTAATGATTCCATTACTTAGTCTGTTTTCTCTTAATCTCATGTGTGACATTTAGTTGCACACAAAACAATAGTTCAATTGCACTGATAAAACTATAACTACAGGACACATGATTCAAAATAGTGGAATTGCACTACCGTAGTGAAAATTCACAACTTGTAGAAAGTGTAACTACGCACAAAATGTATAATCTACAAAATGTTGTACTTACATTTTTTTTTTTACAAAAAACAGTTTTTATAACTAACAAAAATTGCAAAAAAATATAGGCATACATAAATAAAAATCAAAATTATCCAAAATATAAATGCAAAATAACAAACAATAGAACAAACAAAATCAAATTTATGATTGTGCAACCACTGTTGTAATGAGTACTTGCTATAGTTTTGTGTCCAAGTGTGATGTTTATGGATTTCAATAAAAAATGGTTGAAAGTTTCTTTCTCAATCTTTATTAAATTCAACATGACCAACGTTTTCTTTGATGTCATAGACAATTTAAATGATGCAAATGAAATCATCTGTATACATATAGCTCTATACTTAACTTTAAAACGTATTTCTAAGGTGATGTACTTAACGTTACTTATATATCCCGACATTTCGATGGAGTCACATAAAGGTGCAACCTATAAATGAGAATTGTGTGACCGCAAATCAGCAAATTGTGAATCAAGTCAGTGGCACGCGGACGATAGCATGCAAGTTCAGGTCCTTCTTCCGTCGTACAGTGATGCCCATCTCCTCCACCATATCCAGCTCACTTGGCTTCATCCCTTCCGGGAGCTCCCAGTCGAAGTGGTAGAGAAGCGAGGCGAGCACGATCTCCATGCTGGCATGTCCAAACGCAATTCCGGGGCACATCCTTCGTCCCGCACCAAACGGTATGTACTCAAAGTCTGTGGCCTTGAAGTCTACGGTGGTAGAATCGAACCTCTCCGGCTTGAACTCCTCGGGGTCAGCCCAGTGCTTTGGGTCCCTGCCGATCGCCCATGCGTTCACGAGAACGGTTGTGCCTTTCAACACGTCATACCCCAGAATTTTGCACGACTCCATGGCCTCCCGCGGAATAAGCAACGGGGCCGGTGGATGCAGTCTCAGCGTCTCCTTGATGACAAGTCTGAGATATTTAAGGTTGGCCAAGTCATCCTCTGTCACCTTAGGTTTTCCTTTGAGGTTATTGCGTACTTCTGCTTGTGCCTTTTGCATCACAACCGGGTACCTCATAAGTTCCGACATCGCCCATTGGAGAGTTGTCGCTGACGTCTCGCTCCCGGCACTAAATAAATCCTACAAAGATACCAATATAAACAGATTAGGGGAAGCAAATTCCACTCAATAATCTGCATGCAGTTGCATGCATGTTAGTACTTTAATTACTCCACTACACTATAAGTAGTCTACTCCCTCGGTCCCAGTAGTTCATACGTGCAAGCCCTATGAATTAGGAGGGAGGGACTAAGTGACAGCCTAGACATAAGTGTCAACGGATGGAATGAAGTGGGATTGAAAATCTCGAATTGACGGACCAAAAGGAAGAGACAAGCAAATATACATTTAGCATCTCTCGGAAGAAACAATTGCTGTACTTACAAGGATAACCGCTTTGATGATTCCCATGGTGAGAGGCACCTCGAGGCCACCCTCCTTCTGTATCCTCAAGAGCACCTCCACCAGGTCCTCTCCCTCTTCCACCGCGCCCTTTGCGGTCGCAGCTGCCCTCTGCTCCTCGTGCTGCTTGATGGCGTAATCCATGAGCTCGAAGCACTTGCGGTGGCTCTCCTGTGCAATCCGCGCTGTGCCGCTGATGAAGCCCGCAAGCCGCGACGAGGGGAAGAGATCGCCGAGGGTGAACCCCGAGACGAGCTTGACCCCCTCCTCGAGGATCTGCAGGAACTCCTCGCGCTTCTTGAACCTGTCCCCGATCATGGTGCGCACGGCGGAGTCGGTGATGAGCACGGCGATCCGCTCGCTGACGTTGACGGGCTGGCCGGTGGACGCCAAGTCCGTGACGGCGGACACGAGGCGGCCGACCTCCTCCTCTCGGATGCCGCGGAAGGACTGCACGCGGCGCGGGCTGAGGAGCTCGAGGATGCAGATCTTGCGGACCTGCCGCCAGAGGGCGCCGTAGCGGCCGAAGACGACGCCTTGGCCGTCGGCCATCATGATCTTCATGGTGGGGTTCCAGGGGCGGGTGGCCAGGACGGCGTCGTGCGTCTTCATGACCTCGGGCGGCGTCGGGGGAGGTGGCGACCACCACGGAGACCTCACCGAGCTTGAGGTACATGAGCGGGGCGTCCAGTCGGCGCGCGAGGTCGGCCATGACACGGTGCGCGAGCGGGCTGCTGGCCAGGTGGTGCAGGCTGCCGATGATCGGAAGCTGCCACGGGCCGGGTGGCAGACGCACGCCGTCATCGCCGCCGTCGCGTTTCCTGAGCAGCTTGAGGAGCAGGAGAGGGACGACTAGAGCCAGGAAGAGGTAGAGGTAGTGCGCTTGTTGCTCCATGGTGATGGACTGATGGTGATGGGCAGTGTTAGAGACTTTGAGTGATTTAAGGCCCGTCAGTCAGGTCTTATATATAGCGCCACAACGTACGGTAGGGTTAGTAGTTTGAACGCAGAGCACAAGTTTTACTACACGCGCTGACGCGCATGCGATCAAATTGAACCCAGCTTTCGTTTTCAGTGTCGAATAAAGGAGACTTAGCTATGGAAAGTTGCCGAACATATCCAAAGTATCATAACTATTGTTGTGGTTTCAGTTTAAATTTAAATTATTCCCTCCGTCTCACGATCGTTATCTAAGATCTATCAAGTTTTAGATGTATCTAGACGCTAAATAGCATCCAGATACATTTAAATTTTGACAAACCTTGAACAATCTTCATGGAACGGAAGGAGAGTACCAGTAAAAGTAGAACAAGAATTATAAAAGGATTGGATATTTCTCTACGTGAGCTAGTGGATGGTCGAAACGAGATGCCCATTTGGCGTCCCATACTTGTATAGTTGTATGCCGTTTTCCGGTGACTCGATCAAATGGTCTTAAGTGGTAACCTGTAGAGTGCTCATGAATATTCATATACACACTGACGTAAGAAACTCGTTTTCATCCAAGCTAGACCAGTTCACTGGCTTCACACCTGCTGATGATCGGGATGGATAGAGGAAAAAGGGGACGCGCTCGTTCTTTTTCGCGTTAAGCGAGGGCACAATCGTGAACCATGCGAGGGTGGTTTCGTTTTGGCCGTACGAACGCTTGTCAACATCACGCGACGTCGATCTCGCCGGCCAGGTCCTCCGCTTTCCTAAGGCCGGCCGGCATTGCGCGGAGACCAGATCCTCCGGCGACACCAGAAATCCCAAGCCTGACAATTAGGTCGCGCCACGGGCAGCAGCGACTCATTTGTTCTCTAGTTTGTAAAGGGACATATATATATCCATCGTTCTTGCTAGCAGCATGTATATATAGCACAACGACACGACGGCATCACTTGGATCTCGATCCGATGCTCGACCAGTCGACTCGGTTTGATCCGTCAGTGAATCCCGATTTGTCTCCATATGTATTGACTCGTTCAAAATCAAAAACCCAAATTAGTAAATGAATGTTGCTTCCGACAACCTCTCCATCACCAGTCAAAACTCTGTCCCCTATCATTCGTCTGGTGTTTCTGTATTTAGGTAAAGTACATATTTCGCTTACTGTTAGAAATTTAGGTCGAAACTCATTCTCCTATCATTTGTCTGGTGTTTCTGTATTTGGGTAGTTTCTGTCTTTGTAGACTTTGAAACTCCGTTTTTCAGTATCCTGAAATTTCAACATATATATCTGCTCGAAATTTTGGCATACACTAACTATATAAAAGCCAAACGTTTTAGCGATCTGGTATCTATTGGTGTACTGTAGATCTTGTTGAATGTAGATGGGCTGCAGCCCAGTAAGGCAGCCCATATAGTCTACAATTCCTGAAATCTCAAGGCCCATCACGTTGGCAGCTTGGGACAGTATTGGGGGACAAAGTTTAGTCCCACATTGCTAGTTGGGAGAGAGTTGGAGTGGTATATAAGGGCTGCTGTTCTAGTCATTCCAAGTGAGTGAGAATAGAAGAAGCCCTCGCGCACTCCTCCTCCTCCGCCCGCCCGTCTCGGCTCGGCACGTCACGTCACGCACGTCGCGTCGGTCAGGGCGGCTCTCCTCCCAGGGTATACAAGGAGACCGATCAGATCTGGAGGGAGACGGGCGATAAGGTTTTTGGGGAGCGTCTCGGCGCGACTGCTCGCTGCTGTTCGTCTTCTTCATCGACGGTTCGGCTGCTTCATCGACAGATCCGACTACACCATGGGCGACATCAACAACTCCCATGGTGGTGGTGCTGCTGCTGGTGCGACCTTCCCGGTCGCGATGTACGTGCTTTTACTCTCCTACCTTGCACTGCTACTTGTTCCTTGTTCAGATCTGATGCATGTGCTTAGTCTGATGTGTGTGGTTAAGTATGCTTGTGCATCTGTAATCTTACTTTCGGTAATTAAACTCACATGGAAATTGCCTAATAATCCAACAATCCAAAAACCTTATCTGCATAGGCTATTTTCACCGTCTGGTTTTGCTGCTGCGCTCAAACCGAGCCCGTTTACGGGTTCTCATTTCAAGAGATGGCAGAGTAAGACCCTCTTGTGGCTCACTTCTATGGGTGTGCACCGAGTTGCGGAAGGTATTCCCAGAGGTCCGCTTACTCCTGAAGAGGATAAAGCGTTCGGGGATGCTACCGTAATCTTTGTGGGTGCCGTCCTAAGTGTGCTTGGAGACAAGTTGGTTGATGCTTATCTGCACATCCGAAATGGGAAGGAACTGTGGGATGCACTGGACGCTAAGTTTGGTGCTGCCGATGCCGGAGGTGAACTCGTATGCTATGGAGCAGTTCAATGACTACAGAATGGTTGAGAACCGATCTGTAGTAGAACAGGCTCATGAGATACAGATCATGGCAAAGGAACTCGAGCTCCTCAAGTGTGTGCTACCGGACAAATTTGTCGCGGGATGCATTGTCGCTAAGCTTCCCCCTTCATGGAGGAACTTTGCCACTTCCTCGAAACATCGGAGGCATGAGTTTTCCGTTGAGAATATCATGGGCTCTCTGGATGTTGAGGAGAAGGCGAGGGCAAAAGACAAACACACTTGGAGGAACCGAGGGACGTTCGCTGCCAATATGGTACGAGAAAAATGCCCACAAGTCCAAGGGAAAGAACAAGGGAGTCTCCCGGACTACCAACTTCAAGAAGAAGGGGAAAACGGAGAAGAAAGATCCTTGCTGGGTGTGTGGCGAGACTGGCCATTGGGCTAATCGTTGTCCACAACGCAAAGGAAAGAAATGTCGGTGCGGACAGAACTCAAATTCGTCGGCATGGTCATTGGCAACACGAGAGGAAGGAACTACGGGGTATGGTAATATGTTACCTCATTGTTCTTTCGGTGTTTCAGCCCACGGAATGGTGGGTTGATACAGGTGCCAATGTTCATGTGTGTGCTGACATCTCCATGTTTACCTCTTACCAGGCCCGAGGTTCCTCAGTAATGATGGGGAATGGGTTACATGCTACTGTTCGTGGTGTTGGCACGGTAGATCTGAAGTTTACTTCGGGAAAGATCGTGCAACTGAAGAACGTGCTGCATGTCCCTTCTATCAAGAAGAATCTCGTTAGTGGCTCCCGTCTTATGAAAGATGGGTTCAAGTTGGTATTTGAGTCCAATAAAGTTGTACTGTCTAAGTATGGAACTTTTGTTGGAAAGGGATATGAATGTGGGGGAATGTTGCGTTTCTCTCTAGAAGACTTCTGTGATAATGTTGTGAACCATGTAAGCACTAGTGTTAATGAAACTAATGTTTGGCATTCACGACTTTGTCATGTTAATTTCGGTTGTATGATGCGGCTTGCTGATATGAGTTTAATTCCGAAATTCACCTTTGTCAAAGGCTCTAAGTGCCATGCTTGTGTGCAAGCAAAGCAGCCTCGCAAGCCTCACAAGCCTGCGAAGGAAAGAAACTTGGCACCACTAGAGCTCATACATTCAGATCTATGTGAGATGAATGGTGAGTTGACAAAAGGTGGAAAGAAAATTTTCATGACTTTGATTGATGATTCCACTAGGTACTGTTATGTGTATCTCCTCAAAACTAAAGATGAGGCTCTTGATTTCTTTAAAATCTATAAGGCTGAAGTTGAGAACCAACTTGAAAGAAAGATAAAAAGGGTTCGGTCCGATCGTGGTGGAGAGTACTTTTCTAATGAGTTCAATTTATTCCAGTGCGGAACATGGTATAATCCATGAGAGGACGCCTCCCAATTCCCCACAATCCAATGGGATTGCGGAAAGGAAAAACCGTACTCTAACTGATTTGGTTAACGCCATTTTAGACGTGTCGGGTTTATCCAAGGAATGGTGGGGGGAGGCTATATTGACTTCGTGTCATGTCCTAAACCGTGTTCCAACCAAGAATAAAGAGATTACCCCGTATGAGGAATGGGAAAAGAAAAGACCAACACTCTCCTACCTACGAACTTGGGGCTGTTTGGCAAAAGTGAATTTGCCAATCACCAAAAAGCGAAAGCTTGGACCAAAAACCGTGGATTGTGTCTTTCTTGGCTATGCTGCCCATAGCATTGCTTATAGATTTCTTGTGGTGAAATCGGAGTGGACGACATGAATGTTGGCACCATCTTTGAATCAAGAGATGCTACATTCTTTGAGGATATATTTCCTATGAGAGATATGCATGGCATGTCTAGTTGGGAATCTGATCCAATACATGAAACTCCTATGGAGTCTGATGAGGAATCTGATGATGAGAGTTCAGAATCTGATGAAGATGACAATGAAGCTCCCACAAGGAGTAAGAGACAAAGGACTGCAAAGTCTTTTGGTAATGATTTCATTGTGTATCTTGTGGATGATACTCCCACTACCATTTCAGAAGCCCTCGCATCTCCCGATGCAGTACTCATCGGAAGGAAGCGGTTCAAAGCGAGATGGATTCCATCTTAGCTAATGGAACGTGGGAGTTATCAGAGCGTCCTTATGGGTGCAAACCTGTAGGATGTAAATGGGTATTTAAGAAGAAGCTTCGAGCTGATGGTACTATTGAGAAGTACAAAGCTCGGCTTGTAGCCAAAGGCTATACCCAAAAGGAAGGCGAAGACTTCTTCGATACTTACTCACCTGTGGCGAGATTGACCACCATTCGAGTACTACTGTCATTGGCTGCCTCACACGGTCTTCTCGTTCATCAAATGGACGTTAAGACGGCTTTCCTAAATGGAGAGTTGGACGAGAAAATTTACATGGAACGGCCTGATGGTTTCGTACTGCAAGGTCAAGAAAGAAAGGTGTGTAAGTTAAAGAAATCTTTGTATGGCCTTAAACAAGCACCCAAACAATGGCATGAGAAGTTCGAAAGAACTTTGACATCTGTGGGCTTTGTTGTTAATGAAGCTGACAAATGTGTGTACTACCGCCATGGTGGGGGTGAAGGAGTTGTCTTATGCTTGTATGTGGATGACATACTAATTTTTGGGACAAGTCTCAAAGTAATTGAGGAGGTAAAAACCTTCTTATCTCAGTGTTTCGAGATGAAAGATCTTGGAGAAGCTGATGTTATATTGAACATCAAGTTATTGAGAGATGGGAATAATGGGATTACTCTTGTGCAATCTCATTATGTTGAGAAGGTGTTGAGCAGATTTGGCTATGCTGATTGCAAATCTTCTCTCACACCTTATGATCCTAGTGTCTTGCTTCGAAAGAATGAAAAGGCAACTAAAGATCAATTGAGATACTCTCAAATAATTGGTTCACTCATGTATTTAGCTTGCGCTACGAGGCCTGATATCTCGTTTGCTGTGTGCAAACTTAGCCGGTTTGTGGCCAACCCGGGAGATGATCATTGGCATGCTCTTGAGAGAGTGATGCGCTATCTAAAGGGAACCATGAGTTATGGAATTCATTATACCGGGTATCCAAGAGGACTTGAAGGGTATAGTGATTCCAATTGGATTTCGATGCTAAAATGAAAGCCACAAGTGGATATGTTTTCACTCTTGGTGGTGGCGCTGTTTCCTGGAAGTCTTGCAAGCGAGACCATCTTAACGAGGTCAACTATGGAAGCGGAACTCACGGCATTAGATACAGACTATCGTCGAAGGGGAATGGCTTCGTGAGCTCTTGATGGACTTGCCTATGGTTGAAAAACCAATACCGGCTATCCTCATGAACTGTGATAATCAAACTGTGATTGTCAAAGTGAAAAGTTCTAAGGATAATATGAAAAGTTCCAAACATATCAAGAGGAGATTGAAGTCTGTCAGAAAACCGAAGAACTGCGGAGTGATAGCATTGGATTATGTCCAAAGTGCTAAAAATCTGCGAGATCCTTTCACAAAAGGACTATCAAGAAACATGATAGACCTTGCATCGAGGGAGATGGGTTTGAGACCCACTTGAGTTGCCGAGGGGGTAACCCAACCTATGTAATCGGAAATTCCGTGAACTAGGACCTGGGAAAACAAACCGGAGCAACTGAGTTGAGAGAAATTTAATACTCCCACTCCGCTGCAGATGCAATTCTCTCATAGCTACTGTAAGGCAGGTTGACAATGTCTTAATGTGTTACGAGCGGCTCTTGATGAGCGAAGACGCCGTCCTACGAGGCGATCTTTTGAAGAACACACCTATATGAGTGACACTACTGGTCATAGTGTGGGAGATTTGGGTGAATCTCTAGTAAGCTCATAAAGGGCCGAGGAGTATGACTTATAAGCTCCACCCGAGGGGAAGGCTAAGGTAGCCTAGTACCGTGCCGGCATTGAGCGAAACTTGCTGCACAAAGGCCGACAATTCAAGGCATAGTCCATTGTTCGGTTGTAGTCAAGTGTAGCACCTTGCCTAAGTGGAAGTTCAACTTAACAGTCTCCACCGAAGTGCGGGTATATTAAACGAGTGAATGGAACTAATGTGTCATCTGATGTGCATATGAGATCTGGTGGGGGATTGTTGAATGTAGATGGGCTGCAGCCCAGTAAGGCAGCCCATATAGTCTACAATTCCTAAAATCTCAAGGCCCATCACGTTGGCAGCTTGGGACAGCATTGGGGGACAAAGTTTAGTCCCACATTGCTAGTTGGGAGAGAGTTGGAGTGGTATATAAGGGCTGCTGTTCTAGTCATTCCAAGTGAGTGAGAATAGAAGAAGCCCTCGCGCACTCCTCCTCCTCCGCCCGCCCGTCTCGGCTCGGCACGGCACGTCACGTCACGACACGTCACGTCACGCACGCACGTCGCGTTTCGTGACTCGAGTTCGAGTTCGAGACACACTCAAGGAAGCCTAAATTTTTGCTTGGTGCACCAACTCTATTGGGTACGTGTCGACCTGCATGTGCATGCTCGCCGCGTGTCCCTGGCTTCCTACGCGTGTCAACGCGGTCAGGGCGGCTCTCCTCCCAGGGTATACAAGGAGACCGATCAGATCTGGAGAACAGTGCTCTTAGATCTCTCTCTCTCTCGCGAAGTTCCTTTTGCTGTGCTACTCTCTAGTCTTCCCCATCCCGGCGACTGCGTGCACAGCCGTCCGGGAGAGCAGGCCTCCGAAACCCCGTCCGTTGAGATCCTGCACCGGGAGACGGGCGATAAGGTTTTTGGGGAGCGTCTCGGCGCGGCTCGCTCGCTGCTGTTCGTCTTCTTCATCGACGGTTCGTCTTCTTCATCGACGAGATCCGACTACACCATGGGCGACATCAACAACTCCCATGGTGGTGGTGTCTGCTGCTGGTGCGACCTTCCCGGTCGCGATGTACGTGCTTTTACTCTCCTACCTTGCACTCGCTACTTGTTCCATGTTCAGATCTGATGCATGTGCTTAGTCTGATGTGTGTGGTTAAGTATGCTTGTGCATCTGTAATCTTACTTTCGGTAATTAAACTCACATGGAAATTGCCTAATAATCCAACAGATCTGCTATTTTTGCGTACGTTCCTTCGGCAATTTCGTGCCATCTGTCCTTTCTTTGTGGGTCCTGCTCTTTTTTACATTTTCGTTCTTTTATTTTTCACGTCTATTTTACAGGTTACCGGTTAGGCTTCCGGTTAACACGTTATGGGCAGCGTGGGAGTGGATCGGTAGGAAAATCGGCAACCACTTGCGTGGGACCAGGATATTGCGGTTTTTCTGGAAGAGTCCCGTCACCCTACTCTTTGCCGTTTCCTCTTCTCGAACCAAACGATGGGGAGGCCGGCCAAGCTGCGTTGGATGCGAAGATGCGGCGAGGACGGAGACGCCCTATCCTACCATGGGTCCGGCCGCGACCAGCGGTATGTTGCGTGCCCGCGTCCTCCTCTACCCCAGGCTCTCTCTCCTGCTTCACCCCTTCTCCATCTGTCTCCTTCAGCCGCCGACGGCAGCGAGCGTAGTCGAGGATCTTTGTTAGACATGTGATAACGATCACACTTAGACCGAGTCTTCTGGCTCCATCCTTATCACGTCTTGCACGTTGTGCACGATCCGCACTCCCTGGATCGCTCCCTGTATTCTCTCCCTCTCTCTCTGCATGTAATCTCCTATATGTAACCCCTCTTGAGGATGAATACAAACATGAGTTTCAGCTGAAATAGACTCTTACATGGTATCAGGATAACGATCCTACCTACGCTTCCGCCATGACCGGCACCTCGTCGCCGGCCGCCTCTCAAACCTCTTCCTCTCTCTCCTCTCACCCCGTCTCCCTCCCCAACCTCTCCACCATGTCCCCAGAGGCCCGTGTCAACTACCTCGCCGGCCTCAACATCGGCTTCTACGTCCACCACAAGCTCGACCTCGCCGGCGTCAACTACTCTATGTGGCGGCAGGACATGGAGCTCGCCATCGGGCTTCACGGCGTCGAGGATCACATCGCCGCCGACTTCGACGACCACAACGACGACCGCGAGTGGCGCCGCACCCAGTTCGTCGTCAAGCTGTGGATCTACAACACCTGCACGCCGGAGTTCAAGCAACTGATCATGGACCCCAAGGCCACCGCGTTCGCCCTCTGGTCCACCATCGAGAACATGTTCACCAGCAACGTCCGGTCGCGCAAGGTGAAGCTCCTCTCTGAACTCCATGATCTGCGCCAGGGCACCAAGTCCGTTGCCACGTACGCCTCCAGTCTCCAGCGCATCGCTCACGGCCTGCGCGACATCGGCAAGCCCCTGGACGATGAAGATCTCGTCGTCTACTTCCTGCGCGGCCTCGACGGCCGTCACAAAACCGCGCGGCAGCTCCTGGAGGAGCGGACCACCGTGCCGACGTTCGCCGCCGCCCAGTCGACGGTGCAGCTCGACGAGGATCGTCTCGGTGGGCCTCGGGCCGCAACGGAGCAGCCCACCTCCACCGTCTTCTACACCGCCGGACCCCACGGCGGCCAGGGCTCCCACGGCGGCCAGGGCTCCTACGGCGCGCCCTACGGCAGCGGCGGCCAGGGCTCGCCCTCTCCTGCCCAGGGCAAGCGAAGCGCAAGCGCACGGACAAGCACACGGGCTACACCCCGTGGCCAACCCTGCGCCTCGTCCGCCACTCACCGGCGTCGTCCCCGTCTACGCGCCGCCTCAAGCCTTTGGCGGCCACGGCGTCCTCGGCCCCCGCCCGCACGCCTTCAGCATGTTCGCGCCGGTGCAGTATGCCACCCCGCCTCCGATCGGTCCGGCTTCACCGTTCGGCGCGTCGTCGCCCTTCGCTGCTCCACCGCCGTACACCTTCTCTGCCCCGCCGTTCATGCAGCACATGCCGCATCTTCCTCAACAGTTCGTGCCGCCCACGGTGCCGCCGCCTCAACAGCAGCAGATGCAGACCCACGATCACAACAGCGTCGAGCAGGCAGGGCTTATGCAGGCCTTGCACAACCTGTCGATCAACAACGGCTCCACCAACGGCTGGGTAGCTGACTCGGGTGCTACCTCGCACATGGCCGCGGCTCATGGTAACCTTGCCTCTCTCACTCCCGTTTCCAATTTTCCCCCTGTCATAGTTGGTAACGGATCCCATCTCTCTGTCTCACACCTTGGTTCTTCTACCCTTCCTACTAACGCTCGATCTCTCTCCATAAACGACATACTAGTTGCACCAAACATTATTCAGGATCTTCTATCTGTTCGAAAATTAACTCGTGATAACCTTATTTCTATGGAGTTTGACCCTTGGGGTTTATCTTGCAAGGATCTGCGCACCAGGGCCCTTCTACTTCGTACCAACAGTGATGGCGATCTTTATCCTCTGCTCCCGCCTTCCTCGTCGACGCTTCTGACCACTCAAGCTGCCTCGGAACTATGGCATCGACGACTAGGCCACCCCGGCGTCTCAAATTTTTTCAACAAATTATTTCCTTGTAATAACAAACGCCGTCTTTGTGAAGCTTGTCAGCTAGGGAAGCATGTTAGATTACCTTTTTCATCATCTATTAGTTCATCCCCTAGGCCCTTTTTCCTCCTACACTGCGATCTCTGGACCGCACCTGTTGTTACACCCTCAGGCTATAAATTTTATTTAATAATTGTTGATGATTTCACTCACTTCATGTGGACCTACCCTCTTAAGGCAAAATCTGATGTTCATGATGTTTTCCGCTTTTTCCAAGCTTACGTCCAGACTCACTTCAATCTAAAAATTGCCAACATCCAATGCGACAATGGTAGGGAATTTGACAATAAAAAGAACCATGATCTCTTTCTCCCCCACGGCACTCTCTTCCGCTTTTCCTGCCCCTACACCTCACCCCAAAACGGAAAGGCAGAGCGTGCCATTCGCACCACGAATAACATCATCCGCACACTTCTTATCCAGGCTTCCATGCCTCCACGGTTTTGGGCTGAAGCCATGCACGTCGCTACTCATTTGCTCAACCTGCGACCCACCAAATCAATCCGTGCCTCTACTCCTCATGAAGCCCTCTTCTCAACCCCTCCCACCTATGATCACCTTAGGGTTTTTGGTTGTCTTTGCTACCCCAATATCGAAGCTCAAACCAGTCACAAACTAGAACCACGATCTGTTCCATGCGTCTTCATCGGCTATCCAACTCAACATCGCGGCTATCGGTGTCTCGATCTCCACTCTGACCGCGTCTTCATATCTCGCCACGTTACCTTCGATGAGGCCATCTTTCCCTTCTCCAATATCCCCTTGCCCGATCTCCCCTCTTACGACTTTCCCCACGATGATCCGATCCCGGACTCTCCCTCCTCTTCCTTCCCCGGCGCTCCCACGGCAGCCCCTTTCTCTGTTTCTCTGCCGCGGCAGCCTGCCACGGCAGGACTTTCCCCAGAATCTCTGCCGCGACAGCCGACACCTACTTCTCCTGTTTCGCCTATCCTGGAGTCTTCCCCTACGACTGTCTCTACTGATCAATCTTCCGCTCCTTCCACACCATCGCCGGCCATTCCCTCTCATGCCGTCCCTGTACCACCGCCGGCTAACCCTCACCCCATGCGGACCCGTGCCAAATCAGGCTTTCACCTCCCTCGCAAGCAACTGAACTTCACCGCTCAAACCCCTATCTCTCCCATACCTCGCACCTATCGCTCGGCTCTCCAAGATCCAAATTGGGCTCAAGCAATGCGCGCTGAATTTGATGCCCTCATTCTTAATAACACATGGGAACTCGTCCAATCTCCACCCGGCGCCAACGTAGTTAGCGGTAAATGGGTTTATCGCCACAAGTACAACTCCGATGGGTCCCTCGCCCGCTATAAAGCTCGATGGGTCGTACGCGGTTTCTGCCAAGAGCAAGGCATCGACTATGAAGAAACATTCAGCCCCGTCGTCAAACCATCCACCATACGTCTCGTTCTCTCCATCGCCGTTTCTTCCCACTGGCCAATTCATCAATTGGATGTTAAAAACGCTTTTCTCCACGGTACTCTCAATGAAATTGTTTACTGCCAACAGCCAAAAGGATTCGAAGATGCTGCTTCCCCCAATCATGTATGTCTTCTTAAAAAATCCTTATATGGTCTAAAACAAGCCCCACGTGCTTGGTTCCAACGATTTGCCACCTTCATCACTTCGGTAGGCTTTCAATCCTCCCGCTGCGACACATCCCTCTTCATCCATCACTCCTCCTTCGGCACCGCCTATCTACTCCTCTACGTTGATGACATTGTACTCACCGCTTCCTCACCCATTCTCCTTCAGCAGATCATCGCCTCTCTCAAGACTGAATTCAGTATGTCTGACCTCGGCGCCCTCTCTCACTTCCTCGGCATCGCCGTTACCCGCTCCTCCTCCGGGATGTTTCTCTCCCAACGTCAGTATGCTCTTGACATACTCGATCGTGCCGCTATGCTTGACTGCAACATTGCCAAAACCCCCATCGATACCGGCTCCAAACTCTCCATCACCGACGGTGACCCCTTGGATAATCCTACTCACTATCGCAGTCTCGCCGGTGCCTTGCAATATCTGACTTTAACTCGCCCCGATCTATCGTACGCTGTCCAACAAGCATGCCTTTTCATGCACGCGCCTCGCTCTTCTCACTTAAACCTTATCAAACGCATTCTCCGCTATGTGAAAGGTACCCTTGATCATGGCATGACTATCACACCGACCTCTGATTCCTCCCTTATAGCCTATTCCGACGCGGATTGGGCTGGCTGCCCTGACACCCGCCGCTCCACTTCTGGGTTTTGTGTCTTTCTCGGCGACAATCTCATTTCCTGGTCTTCCAAAAGGCAACTTACCGTGTCCCGCTCCAGTGCTGAGGCAGAATACCGAGCCGTTGCCCATGTTGTTGCAGAGAGCTGTTGGCTTCGACAGGTAATGCAGGAACTACATAGACCTATCTATCGATCAACCGTTGTTTATTGTGATAATGTCTCTGCTGTCTATATGTCGGCTAACCCCGTACAAGCACAAGCGCACAAAGCACATTGAGATCGACATTCATTTCGTGCGGGACGAGTCGCTCTCGGCCGGTTCCGGGTTCTACACGTTCCAACGACATCGCGGTTCGCCGACATCTTCACAAAGGGCCTCCCAACTGCCGTCTTCAACGATTTCCGTGCCAGCCTCACCGTTCGCTCTCGCTGCCGATGTGACTGCGGGGGATGTTAGACATGTGATAACGATCACACTTAGACCGAGTCTTCCGGCTCCATCCTTATCACGTCTTGCACGTTGTGCACGATCCGCACTCCCTGGATCGCTCCCTGTATTCTCTCCCTCTCTCTCTGCATGTAATCTCCTATATGTAACCCCTCTTGAGGATGAATACAAACACAGAGTTTCAGCTGAAATAGACTCTTACAATCTTAAACTTCGCCGGCGCGTCCTTGGCTCCACGGCTACCGGTATCAGCGTCATCAGGCCGCCGTCGCGTCCCTGACCCTACCAGCTTCAGGTGGCAAAAGGTCCGGGGCAAGCACGTCAGCGCACCACGGCCCTGCAGCCAGTCTGAGCAGCAGCAACAGAAGTAGCCGCCCTAGGCTAGGACGGAGAGCAGGTATCCACGAGTCTTCTTCTCCTTTCGATTCGTTTCCAGCTTCAATCTCTATTTCTTGACTTGGGTCAGTGTTTATGTAGTCCACATCTACGTAGTTCAAGGTGTATTGGCTGTTTCTTGATTTCCTGAGCTCCAGATATGCATAGTTGGATGTAGTGTTTGGTTGATGTTCCATCTAATTCCTGCTGTTTCTTGCAGTTTTGGACATGGAGATTTTACTGGGAACAGGAGTCACAAGAAGGTGAGTTGGAGGAGTGATCCAATCATGAAAGCAAATATGGGTTCGACCCACACTGCCTATTTGGTGAAATGCAGGTACTTGGGTTCTTCTATTTTCTGCTTCTCCGTAACTTTGTGTGCAATATATTCATCTTGGTAATTGTATATGGAGTTTGGAGAGTGTGTACATGCAATAGAGAGTGTCAGGTATTACTTTGGAGAGTGGGTATATGCAAGGTATTCTGCGAGTTAGGTTGTTGATTTAGCAGTTTCTTGCATATATATGCAACTGATTCTGCTATTATGGTTGTTTGTTCCCAGCATTGGAACATTTGTATCTTGCATTTGCAGGTTAAATATTGGGAAGTATTCTCCTTTACCTGATATTGGGCTATGCTACCGGAATTGGTGAGTTCTGTTTTGCTTTGTGTCAGCACTTTTTGGTGTTGTGTGGCATATGAAAAGTTAGATTGGTGATTTCAGACCTTAGAATATTGGTGCACATGCAAGTCTTGCTACTTACACTTCGGCAGTTGGATCAGGTAGCCTGTGGTTCGGCTCTCCATCACCAACAACCAGTGTGCTCCTTTTTTGCTCCGCCGTGCTGCAGACTTCTCCAAGGTTCACACCAAACCATTGATAACAAAAGAATTCTTAAGAAGATATCGTTGACTGCCGCGGAAAGAGACTTGAATACTAGATGATTGATTCGAGATTAACTATTGGGGATGATTTCTTAATTATGTATGTTTGATTTCCCTTCCATGCAGTACAGAACGGGCATCGTTTGTTTAATATTGGGCATGTTCGGTTTTTTCTGCAATCTGGATGATATTTACCTAGGGTTGTTTGTTTGTTTGTTTAATAAGATGATATTTACTCACTTTACCAGTAAGAAGAATGATTTCTACTCATAGGGTGCTTCTTTCTTTCCTTTGGCAAAAATTACATGCCAGGGAACCTATTTTTTCCTCCATTGTGATTTGTCGATGCAGTCATTATGGTTTAATCTCCCTTGGTACTTTATTTAGGGCCTACAAGGAGATGTGGTGTGCCTATCCTTTTAGATCAATTAATCCGATGAGGATTTTTTTGCTGTATCTCTCCTGTTAGTGCATAAATTTTATAAGATCAAAATTCTACTTGCTATTTTTATGCTTCATAGCTTTCTAACGTGGCCGGCTTCACAAGGTAGAAAATTCAGTTGTCGCCGGCATTTGAAATGAAAAGATTATTCACAGGACGGTTCCCCGACTGTCAAGAAAGTTTTGCTCTGCATCTCTTACCTTTCTCTATCGTGTAGTGATTTCCTCTGTTCTTCACTGAATCGTCATGGTTTTAGTTCATTCACAGGACGGTTCCCCGACTGTCAATTTCATTTGTTCAATAAATGGTGAATTTTCTGAAATGTTATATATATTCATGTTTTCGTTCACGCCTTTGCTTTTAGGATAACTGATGTTGTTTCAGCTTTTTTGTCCCAGCTGAGACATCTTCTTATGTTTGTTATGTTGTTCTGTGGGTTTTACAACTGGTCGAAGATTAGTTGATCGATAATGACGATATATACACCACGATATATCTATGCAGATTGGATCACCTAATAGATACCTACTAATTATTTGCATATTCAATTGTTCCAAGAACTTTCACTTATGTTCGTGAAGAATGGGCATCTTTTAGTAGTTGTGAAGATTCCATTCCTACTAGATAACTAGGCTACATTTTGGAAAAGCAACATTACGACAAAAATATTTTAAGAGAAAAATATCTTCTCTTTTAATAATTGAAACAGCATATGTTTTTTACTAGGAGAAAGTGCAAGGCCGTACTACTGGATCTAATTCTGCCTTGGTACTTTAGTTATGGCCTTACACTGCCATCTACAATCAATGAATCAAATAATATCAGCTGTCGGTAATTCAGTAGGCGAGGTCTTCATTTTATATCAGCCCATGTGCAGCAGGTCTACAGGGAATACATTTTTACGGAATTCTACTGTTACATATTTATGAGCTCGTGCCCGTATACTCTCATCGTATTTAGATTACCATCTTTATACGATCTTAGCTACGTGCAGTGCAATGTTGTGTTTTTTAATGACTGTATTATTATGTAACTGCCTTGCAGGGTTGCTGACTAATTTTAATTTGCATTCAGTAAAAGTGGAATATTTATTCTCTAAGCAATCATGCATATGTAAGTATATGTTATATATTGAGATTCACAAACCCGTAGAGATGTGATGTTCTCTGAGAGTTTCTTCAGTTTCAGCCATGGATGTTGACTGAAGTTGCAAACCGAGGTAAATAAATCACCTCCCTAAGGCATTCTCTACTCTACTTTCCCTATAGCAATTAGTATACATATATGCATGTTGGTTGTCTGCCGATATATAATTCCTATATTTTCCCCCTCCATTGTTTGTTTTGATGTATTGGTTCGCGCAGTGGTGCATTTTCTCAGCTTACATTAATTGTTGTACATTGTGGTCTCTGCAAAGTTTTATTTCTCAGTCCTACTCCGTCCATATGTTTGTAGCAGCTGGACATATCGTCTTGAATGTAACTCATTTGTTTATGTCCAGTTGGTCATAAAGCAAACTTCTCCTCTTCAGTTATTATTAACTTTCTCTATCAGCAGAATTGTATTTTAGGTTTGTGAATTACGATTAAATGTTTATAATATAGAAGCCGTAGAGTTCTTTCTGGTCCTTTATACTATTGTTATCTATTTGATGCCACATTTGTTTATGTCCAGTTGGTCATAAAGCAAACTTCTCCTCTTCAGTTAGTTAATACTTTCTTTATCAGCAGAATTGTATTTTAGGTTTGTGAATTGCGATTAAATGTTTATAATATAGAAGACCGTGGAGTTCTTTCTGATCCTTTATACTATTCTTATCTATTTGATGCCGGTGGTGCTGGAGAAGGTTTTTCTCCTTGCCGGTCTTTTTCAAGCTCCTTACATTATCTCTGTCCAAACTTATCAACCAGTTTTTCCGCAGATCAAACCTATAACATGCCCTGTCTGTTGAAATATTTATGCTGGTGCTTGAGACATATTCTTGAGAATGTACAAACTGATGATTTCAAGCATGTTTGACATTTTTAGGACTTGGCGTGAGCCTTTACTTAATCAATAGAACCATGATATATCCAAAGGATCGAAGTAGTTGCTCAAAGCGAGAAAATATGGTGGAGAACCCGGGTGTAGGCACACCTGATTCCCTCGAAAGTGTTATTGTACTGTGTGTTATGCTGACCTAAATAACAATATCAACTGTTCATTTTCTGTCATTTTCTGTCATTTTCTGTTATGTAATATTAATGTGATCCATTTCTGTAGGTTATGGTTGGAACTCAGAAGTAGAAGAACATCAGTTTGGCTGCTGAAGTCCTTTTCAGAACCTTTCACCTGATTAAAATGTCCAGGCTAAGAAAAAAAAAAGGATGGATGGAATGGATTCTTCTTGATGAGATAGCCAAACTGCCTCTATGCAGAGTGGAATCTCATAAACAAAAGAATAAACAAGAAGGAATTGCTTCAAGGTGGCGGCAGCGATGATAGTTTTTGGAGATGCACATGTTCAAGAGCGTGAATGGATAAAACCAAGAGGATGCATTATTCCCTATTTAGAACTTTTTTCCATGACTGTTGCTTTTAACAAGTTATGAGTAAGTTCGACGAAATAGTAATATAGTTGGTAATATACAATTATGGAGTGCTTTAGATAAATCTGGTCACTGCCATAATTATTCATTGGAGCAAATGTTGTTGCTGAGTTTGTATCGTCTTCAGGGAATATCGTAGTATTATGTATGAGCTGTTTATTGCCCTCTTTTATTGTAGAGAGGTTAAACCTGGGATGCTTCAGATCAAATGTTTTCTTAGTGACTCATGATACATGCCATTAAACAATTGTTATGCAAACATACATGTATGACGGGCGCGGCGTGCCGCCGCGCCAATGCTTGCTAGTAACTTCAAACACTCACAAAGTAAGTCAAACTCCATCAAATACTATTAGACGTCAGGTTGTGGAGCTCTAGACCATAACTCGAACTCCATCAAATACTTAATTCGAAGGAGGGCCCGAAAAGCTGTGTTTGATGTGTGACTTAGTCACTACCCTTTCTCCGTCTTGGGGATTGGGATGCGGCTCCACCTTTATCACCCGATTTTTCAAGTGATTCATATCGTCATCGTCAAATATACCCGTTTCAAATTTCGCCATGAGCTCTAAGCTTTGGGACCAATGAAAACCTTGGTTTCCCGATTGATCTAAAAGGCAGGGATGCCAAAGGTCTTTCTCCTTGGGCGACCTTTCTCCTTCCTGCAGCTTGGAGTCCTCCTCCTGCTCTACCTCTTCTTCAAGACCCACCACCGATGACTGAACTAGATAGTCTTTTCCGATGTGTTCTCATTTGAATTTTATTTGGTTTGGATGGTTTTCATCTCCTAACTAACGTTACTATACCAAAAACAAAGAGATCTTGTTTTTCATGTGAGTTTCAAGTATTAAACACTTTAGAAAAGGCATCAAGTCATTTAATGAAGATTTGAAGGAAATCAAACAACTTCATAATTGGAAGATTCACCATCACTGCCTCGGGAAACTACCACTAATAGGGAAATGCTTATAACCGCTCGCATGGTGCAAAATCAAAAGTGCACCGCTGGTAATCCAAATCGCTAACGGGAAAAATAAATTGATCAGCTCATCGACTGGTCTCCGCATACTGTACCACTGATGCGCAAATTAAATTACATCGTTGGTATTTCATTCCGGGTCCGATCAGGCGGTTGAAAAAAGCCGTGACCGTGGACTATTTCCGTGCCTCACGGTTGTACGACAAAGCAATGAAAGAGTGGTACAAATGGTTTGTCATTGTTTCTTCTCTAAAACTAGTGGGAGACCTCGGCGGTGTGGGCATGTGCATGGCATTCACCTCCTCGAGTTGAGCGGCATCACACCTCGCCCGCAATGCCGGGTCGAATGAGGTGAGGAGAGCAG
Source organism: Lolium rigidum (assembly GCF_022539505.1). NCBI lineage: Eukaryota > Viridiplantae > Streptophyta > Magnoliopsida > Poales > Poaceae > Lolium > Lolium rigidum. The sequence goes on from NC_061509.1 coordinate 68,645,936, forward strand.
CCTGCTCTGGGGACATCAGAATCTCCGACGCCTCCTTCCCGTCTTTATCATCGAAGTCGAGATCCATCTCATCCTCCTTCATTGAAGGCGACGGATCCAGAGCGGGGTTGATGGCGGATGCAGCGCGGGTGATTTTCGCCCAAGTGTTGATTATGCTACGAGGGATCATAGAGGAGGCAGTGGTGGGTGGGATGAACACCAATCAATGTGCTCCATGGAGGAGAAAAGGGGCGAGCTTATAAAGCGCGGCAGCTAGCGAGAAGACGCTTTGTAGCATCAATAGCCGACATTGTGGGGGAAAAACGGTGAAGTTCAGTGGCCCGCATAGGAAGTGCAGCGGCAAGAGTAGCAGAGCCACCACATTAAGATATCCCAACTCGGACGCCGCCTTCTTTTGTGATAGGATGGGTCCATAAGCTGGCCGGTCACGAGGCAGCAATAGTCTTTTCCCACGCCGTGATGCAACGAGTCACGAGGCGAGCCCTGATTCCAATGTTGGCATGGACAACCACATGGACGCCACCATTGGAGTTAGAATTGGTGGCGTGCGCTCATGCAACATCACCAACAGTTGTCTAACCATGACGTTACACACCACCATAAATGTCTTGCCTGGTCAAAGATTCGGGCGCACTTAATGGTAGCTCTGCATCCTCTATGACATGCCGCTAGTGGGCCCACATAGGTGGCATTACGATTTTTGGAATGCCTCTGTTAATTATAGTGGCGCTTCAATATTGGGAATCGCCACTAACCATACGACCCAGCTAAGCATATCCCTATTATTGAGAGAATCCGGATCGCCAAAATCCTTACGTGTCACGCGCCCAAAACTCGCCATGGGGCCAAAACATCGGAGAAACAACGGATGCTACGCCACTTAGTATATAGTATATGCTATTGTGTACAAAACTATTAGCATTTTCTATATAGACACTACAGGAATCGACTTAGACGCCGACGGCCGGCTGCCCTCGGCGTAGCCACGCCTGGCCCTCGGCGTAGGCTACGCCGACGGCAGCCCTCGGCGTACCTCGTCGGCGTCCAGGTCCCTCGGCGTAGCCCGGCCTGCCCTCGGCGTAGAAGTAGCCGTCGGCGTCCTCGCTCTATGCCGACGGGGAAGAAGACCCTCGGCGTCGTTGCCGTCGGCGTCCGGCCACGGAGCGCCGTCGCCGTTAACGGAGGTGATCCGAGACGCCGACGGCTTTCCCCTCGGCGTATCCACGCCATCCGGGGGCCGTGGGGCGACGTGGCCGGACGCGAGGCTGCCACGTTCGGCGTCTACGCCGACGGCCGGGCCCTCGGCGTCTGCATGGCCATGCAGTGGACACGCGGCACACGCGGGCGCGGCTGCCAGGTGAGGCCATACGCCGAGGGCAAGGCCCTCGGCATAGAGTAGCTCCTCCTGGCGACGGGCGGGACACGTGGCGCGCGCTGGTGCTGCCAGGTGAGGCCATACGCCGAGGGCAACCCCCTCGGCATAGGCTCGACCATATGGTCATGCCAGGGCCCTATGCCGACGGCATTGCCCTCGGCGTATGCCCTACCATTTGGTTTTTCGATTTAAATTGGGTTCCAATTCATCTAAATTCAGTTCAGCAGGTCCAATACATCCAAATACATCGAAATTCATCCAAATTCACCATAATTCACATAAATAGCATGAAATCCACATAGTAGCATACAAATACATCCAAAATCACCATAATTCACATAAATAGCATGAAATCCACATAGTAGCATACATGGTGCATGTAGTAGCATACAAGAGGAGAGTGCCATGTCATCCAATACATAGTAGTAGGTAGCAAATGATGGCAAGCAAGAAGCCCGGTGCCGACTAGCGGAGGAAGGACCCGGGCGGGGTGTGTCCGCCCACATCGTTGGCGAAACGAGGAGCCCGGGGTTTCGCTCCGGTAGAAGCTGCAGAAGAACCACCTGGAGAAGGACCGGTAGCACGCCCAGGAGAAGTCGACGGAGAGGCACCGGGAGTAGTCCCGGGAGTAGTCGACGGAGAGGCACCAGCAGAACGCCCAGGAGACCGACCACCTTCATGAACCGGTGTGACCTCGCGCCCACCCGGCGATGCCCGGTTCCCGGACCATCCCGTTCCCTACGTGTTCCCTACATGTTAGCAACTTGCGAGGCAAAGGAAAGTGGTAACTACCGGTTTGGCAAAGAACTTACCTCCGGTGTGGATCCGTAGTAAGTCGCAGCGAAAGCTGCCCTCGATGGCATGATAGGCATGTCCCCCGCCACGGTAACTCGAGCCGGTGGCGGTGTACCGATAGACATAGAGATCATCATTTCCTGCAAGATAGGTTACAAGTTAGGCTTTGCAGAAATAAAGCATCAAACCGAGACTTGTCATCTACTTGCGCGAGAAGGAAAATTCAGACTTACCGATATATACGTCATATAGGCCGTATTCTGCCTATTCCACCGGGCAGCGGCTCGCCGATACGCTTCATTGCAGGCTTCGAAGGCCGCCTCGAAGTCAGGCTACAATTTCAGAAACAATGAATCTCGTAAACACTTAGCCATGTAGGAAGGAAAACCGGAAAGAGGATGAAAATGAGGAAACTTACATCGTAGGCGGGTGGACGAGCAGGCCGTGGACGAGGCCGGGGCTGTCGGCGGTGAGGGTATGCTTGAGGCGCGTGTAGCTCGTGGAGTGGGTAGGCTTGACCGCCTTATTCATCCAAGGGAAACGGCCATGCGGACGCCCGTGCCCCGACAGGACCAACGACTCCTCGTCGACCGGAATGCTCAAGGGGTCATCCACCTCGGGGTGACGAGACTTGACCATGTCGCGGTAGTCCTCCTTGGCGGCCTTGGCATTGCCGTAGTGCCGTGGCTGAGGCAATGCGGGATTGGGCTTCGCTTCGTCCGCATCATGTCATATATCCGGGCATCATGAAGCACCACCCCGGGTGGTGCCTCGGCCACCTGCATCGCGAAAAGAAAAGTTAAGCGTACCACAAATGAGACATGGCGGGAAATGAATGAAGGTCGTTCCATGTATATACATACCTTTTTCCCCTTGAAGCGGGTGTAGTCGCGGTTTCCCGCGCAGGTGTGTGCCACCGGTGCCTCGGTTCTCCATGTTACGCCTCGACACGGCTGCAAACTCCTCGTCCTGCTCGAGCCACCTCGCCCTAATCAGCTCCTCCCATGCCTCCCTATGCTGCTCGGCCCACTCCGGACAAACCTGAAAACGCAATACTGAGCTCAAGATAATTCAATGAAAACTTAGCAGCAATGTAGAATCTCATTGACATTTTACTCACCGACATGTACTCCTCAATGGTCATTGCCCATTCGTCCGTAGGCTCGTTACCAACATAGTACTCCTTCTTGACCCTCTTACCCTTGTTAGCCCGGAAGGCACTAGCGTCGGTGAACTTTTGGTTGTACCACTGCTCGCGGTGTCAACCTCTCGCAAGCGCCACGCAAAGTGAGACGCGCCTGCGTGTCATGCTCCGGGTCCACACGATAGAAGCACTTCAATCATGCATAAATCAGTTGTGAAAGTCATGAGTTAGCACATTAGGGTCATCAACTATGAACGGTGCTCGAGAAATATATGCCTTACCAGAACTTGGTGGTCACAGCCTCAGCAGCTGTCGCGAAGCCTACGGCGGGGGCATCCTCATAGTCCGCCCAAGTAGTGGCTAGCTTCGTCGGGCCACCGGGGACCGTGCTAAGGGGAGTGTATCTGCCGGGCCAGAACTTCTTAATCAGAGCCCCAAGCAAGCTGTTAGGCATGCGGGGGGGCTTGGCATCCCATGTCCAGTTGCTGCAAATAAATCACACATTAGTACACATGCCAAATTGTTTATTATGCCCAAGATGAAAATACATGTTCGAAATTTCTGAAGTAGTACACTTACTCATCGCTCGAAGGAATGATAAGGGCCTTGTCATCATGGGTCTTCGGCTCCTTCCTCGCATCGGGGACTCTAGCTTCTCCACGAAGCTTCAAGGGCTTCGGCGCACCCCCATCCTCCATCACCTCCAACTCAGCCCTAGAGTCCGACTCGTGTGTAGACTCCGTCTCCATCTCCACCTCCCCACTAGACGGACCCTCTAGGTACAACTCAGGAGCCACGTCGCCGGAAGCGGAGGGTGGCTCGTCAAAGTCCATGTGTACCCCGCCGCCACCTCGTCCTCCACCTCGTCCTCCTCGTCCTCGTCCTCGACCTCCACCTCGTCCTCCTCGACCTCGTCCTCCATCGGTACCATCGGCGTAACGCGGATTTTGCACCGGGGCTCGATCACTCCGTCTAGTGGGTCTAGGAATATTCCTCTTCACCTGCGCCGGCGTCTTAAGCAAGCTCTCGGAGTCCGCCTTGCCGCTGCTCATATTGTCCAGATCACCCGCATTGAGAAGAATAAAACAGTTAAGCACAAAGACATATTATATGAAGATACTAAGAATAAAAGGCACAATGCAATTAAGAAGCATGTTGACATAATAAAATGAAGATACTAAGAATAAAAGGCACAATGCAATTAAGAAGCATGTTGACATAATAAAATGAAGATACTAAGAATAAAAGGCACAATGCAATTAAGAAGCATGTTGACATAATAAAATGAAGATACTAAGAATAAAAGGCACAATGCAATTAAGAAGCATGTTGACATAATAAATACTAAGAATAAAAGACCCTCACCAGCCATCATCGCTCTCATGCTCACTCTCATACTCCATCTCTTTCTCTTTCTCTTTCTCGGCCCACTATCACTATCACTATCTTGTGAGTACAAAGTTGAAGGGTCGACGGGTGGAGGCTCATCATAATTGTCATTCGCCTCAAGTAACTTCTCGAGCATAGATATGTCCTTTAGATCCACCATCGACTCACCACGAGTTTACGCATCGTTCCCGAGGTCCTCTTGAACAAACGGTTCTAAAATATATTCCCCGAAGTCCTGTTCCTCTTGATAGAAAATCCCCTCGTATGTCACGGGGTCAATGTTGTTGTAATCATCCTCAGAGGGAATCGGTAGGTTACCATGTGGCGATACCTGGAAGACGACTTCCCAACCCTTGAGTTCCGCTTTACGGCATGGGTAGGGCAAATAATAAACTTGCTTGGCTTGGTGAGCCACAATAAAGACATCGGCTCCGCTATAGGTGGTTGAAGGCTTAACTTCAACTAACCCAATGGACTTATCACTTCTCTGTCCACCTATTGGGTCGAACCAATGACACTTGAACACGACGATATTGAGTTGCACATTCGTACGATTGAATGTCAACTCGTATACACTTTGTAACCTTCCGTAGTAATCAAACTTGTTGGCTCCTTTGGTGAAGACCCCAGTATTTATCGTTTTGGGATTCGCCCGGCCCTTACAGTGCGTCTACGTGTGGAAGCGAAACCCATTCACATCATACTTCTCATACTTGGTCACCTCACGGCTACAACCTTGGGAAACACATTTCAACTCATCTATCATATCAACGTTTCTCTCACGGCCCTACAAGAACATTTCAAATTTGTTGTGTGCATTAGTTACGTGTAATAAGAGGGACAAGTCACGTGTTGCAATGTAAGAGGAAAGGTTAGAAATTACTTTTTCCATGAACCATGTCACAAAGTTTTTATTAATTCCGGGAGCACCGTCTTTCGAGTAGAGTGTCCATCTCCGAGGTTTCGGGCAATTCATCATACGGCCACATTTCATCCGTGAATTCGCTGAAAGGAGAAAATAAGCATTAGACCGAGACGAGGTTACTAGCTGCAAAGTAATTTGTTCACCATTTTACCTTACGAATGGGATCACTTCCTCCATGTTCATAAGCACATATAGCATTATACAATCCTTCTCTTCGTTCTCCAATTTATATTTTGTTCCTTTACCAGCCTTGCCACCTAGGGGAATTGGAATAGTTTTAGCTTGGGGTCATTCTCGGGCACGTCGACATTGTAACGAGTGACCGGGTTATGCTGAGTGGGAACATCATCGGGATAGTACGTTGTCGCGGCATCTGCCATCTCCCGAAGGCATATTGCCTCAGCTATGCATGCTTCAATCCGCGGCAATCATATCATAGAAGGCCTTCGCGGTTGGCTCTGGTTCCTCCGGTTCTGGCGGCGCCTCCGGTTCTGGCGGCGCCTCCGGTTCTGGCGGCGAATCCGGGACATCGGCATGGACGAGATCATCTAGAAAGTCTCTAACTCCATCGTACGCATTGCCATTGAGCCGTTGCCGCATCACCTCACCTCTGTCACGTTCGCGCTCATCAAAGTCGATTTCCGTGACGTACCCATGCATATACCCATATTGCAGAAGGTGTCTATACATTTCATCCTTCCCACGACGTTGACGCTTCACGCAGCGAACACAGGGGCAAAGTGCCCGAACCAGCCCCTTTGTACCACGCGCTAACTCATTCACTAGAAAATGGGTCTTCCTTGTCCACTCATCTCGTTTTCTCGGTCGCACTAACACGCTCATTGTACATCCATCCATTATCAGCCATCCTCTGCTTTATTGGGAGCCAAACCACAGACATAGCATTTATATCAAATAGGAAATTAAATGCATCATATTTTTATTTATTTTACCAGGCGAAACGCATGCATCAACCTACATCTCTACTAGGTGGGCTCCTAGCAGCCGCCGGATCCGAAGTTGGCTACGTTCTCCATGCTCTACCCCGGTCCAAGTCAGAATTTCGGCAGCACCTCCCCGCTGCTCTCCCGATACACGTCTCGGCAAAAAGCCGAGAGGATGTGCATCCGGAGAACAACGGGGAGGCGCCGCCGAAATCCTGACTCGGACCGGAGTAGAACATGGAAAACGTAGACAACTACGCATCCGCCGACTGTCCCGTAAATGCCGCAAGCGTTACGGTTCAAAATATGCGGACCACTAATGCATATTTATCCGCGTAACGCTCGCGGACGGGAAGTGACACCTAGGTTACGCAACTTGACTTGGAAATTGAATCTAGTGACATAAGAAAATGCGGAGAAGAAGTTGGAAATTTAGCTCACCCTCGGCTGTAGAGGAAGTAGTCCAACAACCAAGTGACGATGTCGGCGACCGTCGAGAAGCGCGTCAAGATCCGGGATCGTCACGCCGGGGTGCTCATGACGAGGCGGTCACCACATGGCCTATTAATAATTCACATTATTAGAACAAATTCACATTTGCATTTCTATTTCCATTATTAAACAAATTCATTTCTATTTCTATTACACATTTTCATTTCATTTCTATTTCTTTCCAATTTTCAAATCAATTTATATTTCTTTCAATTTCAATTTCAATTACTATTTCTATCTTTCTATTTCAAATCAATTACACATTTCAATTACTATTTTCTTACACATTTCAATTTTAACAACTAAAACCAATACACAAGTACAAAAAAATAAACCTTACCGTGTGTGCTGCGGGGAGGCAGGGGCGGCGCGGGTGGGGGAGGAGGCTCGGGCGCGGGCCGGGTGGGGAGAGGGCGGCGGCGCGGGTGAGGGGAGGGCGGCGGCGCTGCGACGGGTGGCGGCGGCTGCTGGCGGCGATGGACAGGGCCGCGAGGAGGAGGGCGGCGCGCGGCTGCTGGCGTCGGCGCGAGGTGGAGGGGGAGCAGGGGAGGGCGGCGGGCGGCGGGGAGGTGGTTGCCGGGGGCAGTGAGGGGAGGAGGGTGGCGGCGGGGAGGGGCCTGCGGCGGCGGGAGGGGCGGCACGGGCGGGTTTGGGGGAGGGCAGTGAGGTTTGGGGGCGGCTCGAACGGGTCCGGCTCGACCCGTTCAAGTCCTAACCCTAGGGGCTATGCCGACGGCCAGGGGTATGCCGAGGGTAGCCGTCGGCATAGCCTTTTTTTTTTTTTCCTATTTTTTCTTTTTCTTTTACAAATGCTTTTTCACAAATCCAATTTCGGCGAAGTTTATATCCAAATTGTTCAGAAAAACATGATCTACCCAAATATAAACTTTGTTTCAACTTTTGAACAAATAAATTTGACAATAATTCAATTTGGGAATTCAACATGCAAACTTGTTTAATTCATAACTCTTTATCTACAATTCCAAATTTAGCAAATTTTATATCTATTTGCATCAGAAAAGTGAGAGGAATTCAAATATCACATTGTCATGCATCTTTGGCATCATCTATGAGTTGTCCAAATTAAAACTTGCAAATTGAATTAAAACTATATGTGAGGGTGTTATCATTTCATGTGAATTGTGAGCACCCCACTTAATTTTTGCTTGCACCTACCATCTTGCCATGTCATCATGCATGATATTGCGTATTGCATTTACCTGTATTAATTTGTGCTATTACTCTCCTTGTATGTGCTATTTGGTTCTTCCTGAGTAGACACCGACGCGAGCAGTTCCATAATGCATACTAGTAAATAAAACAAGGATCATCCCATATGATATCAAGTTTCTCTCCGGTTCAACTCCGAGGAGTTCCCCCTATACATGCATAATCTCGCCTAAGTGTAGGAACCCCCGTCCGAGAAGCCGGACACACCGGGGGGGTAGCCTTGGATATAAAACCATCTCAAATCACTTTTGTGCATTCCATGTGGACACACACAAGTTTTGGGGCCATTCCCTTGAACCGATGCTCGATTTCCAATGAAACCCTAGTTCTGTTGACCGCGCGGTCTACCCCTTTGATCGCATCCCATCGGGGCCCCCGGTGGGCATATGCCTCCATTTGAGCTTGGTTAGGTCATAGGTACATGTGGAAACAAGGATCATCACATATGATCCCAAGTTTCTCTCCGGTTCAACTCCGAGGGAGTTCCCCCCTATACATGCATAATCTGCCTAAGTGTAGGAACCCCCTGTCCGAGAAGCCGGACACACCCGGGGGGTAGCCTTGGATATAAAACCATCTCAAATCAATTTTGTGCATGCCATGTGGACACACACAAGTTTTGGGGCCATTCCCTAGATCCGACGCTCGATTTCTGACGAAACCCTAGTTCTGTTGACCGCGCGGTCTACCCCTTTGATCGCATCCCATCGGGGTCCCCCGGTGGGCATATGCCTCCATTTGAGCTTGGTTAGGTCATAGGTACATGTGGAAACAAAAATCATCCCATATGATATCAAGTTTCTCTCCGGTTCACGTACGAGGGAGTTCCCCTATACATGCAGAATCTGCCCAAGTGTAGGAACCCCTGTCCGAGAAGCCGGACACACCTGGGGGGTAGCCTTGGATATAAAACCATCTCAAATCACTTTTGTGCATTCCATGTGGACACACACAAGTTTTGGGGCCATTCCCTAGATCCGATGCTCGATTTCCGATGAAACCCTAGTTCTGTTGACCGCGCGGTCTACCCCTTTGACTGCATCCCATCGGGGTCCCCCGGTGGGCATATGCCTCCATTTGAGCTTGGTTAGGTCATAGGTACATGTGGAAACAAGGATCATCACATATGATCTCAAGTTTCTCTCCGGTTCAACTCCGAGGGAGTTCCCCCCTATACATGCATAATCTGCCTAAGTGTAGTAACCCCCTGTCCGAGAAGCCGGACACACCTGGGGGGGTAGCCTTGGATATAGAACCATCTCAAATCACTTTTGTGCATTCCATGTGGACACACACAAGTTTTGGGGCCATTCCCTAGATCCGATGCTCGATTTCCGATGAAACCCTAGTTCTGTTGACCGCGCGGTCTACCCCTTTGATCGCATCCCATCGGGGTCCCCGGTGGGCATATGCCTCCATTTGAGCTTGGTTAGGTCATAGGTACATGTGGAAACAAGGATCATCACATATGATCTCAAGTTTCTCTCCGGTTCAACTCCGAGGGAGTTCCCCCTATACATGCATAATCCGCCTAAGTGTAGTAACCCCCGTCCGAGAAGCCGGACACACCCGGGGGGTAGCATTGGATATAGAACCATCTCAAATCACTTTTGTGCATTCCATGTGGACACACACAAGTTTTGGGGCCATTCCCTAGATCCGATGCTCGATTTCTGACGAAACCCTAGTTCTGTTGACCGCGCCGTCTACCCCTTTGACTGCATCCCATCGGGGGTCCCCCGGTGGGCATATGCCTCAATTTGAGCTTGGTTAGGTCATAGGTACATGTGGAAACAAGGATCATCACATATGATCTCAAGTTTCTCTCCGGTTCAACTCCGAGGGAGTTCCCCCCTATACATGCAGAATCGCCCAAGTGTACGAACCCCCTGTCCGAGAAGCCGGACACACCTGGGGGTAGCCTTGGATATAAAACCATCTCAAATCAATTTTGTGCATGCCATGTGGACACACACAAGTTTTGGGGCCATTCCCTAGATCCGACGCTCGATTTCTGACGAAACCCTAGTTCCGTTGACCGCGCGGTCTACCCCTTTGATCGCATCCCATCGGGGGTCCCCGGTGGGCATATGCCTCCATTTGAGCTTGGTTAGGTCATAGGTACATGTGGAAACAAAAATCATCCCATATGATATCAAGTTTCTCTCCGGTTCACGTACGAGGGAGTTCCCCCTATACATGCAGAATCCGCCCAAGTGTAGGAACCCCCGTCCGAGAAGCCGGACACACCTGGGGGTAGCCTTGGATATAGAACCATCTCAAATCACTTTTGTGCATTCCATGTGGACACACACAAGTTTTGGGGCCATTCCATAGATCCGATGCTCGATTTCCGATGAAACCCTAGTTCTGTTGACCGCGCGGTCTACCCCTTTGATCGCATCCCATCGGGGTCCCCGGTGGGCATATGCCTCCATTTGAGCTTGGTTAGGTCATAGGTACATGTGGAAACAAGGATCATCACATATGATCTCAAGTTTCTCTCCGGTTCAACTCCGAGGGAGTTCCCCCTATACATGCATAATCCGCCTAAGTGTAGTAACCCCCTGTCCGAGAAGCCGGACACACCTGGGGGTAGCCTTGGATATAGAACCATCTCAAATCACTTTTGTGCATTCCATGTGGACACACACAAGTTTTGGGGCCATTCCCTACATCCGATGCTCGATTTCCGACGAAACCCTAGTTCCGTTGACCGCGCGGTCTACCCCTTTGATCGCATCCCATCGGGGGTCCCCGGTGGGCATATGCCTCCATTTGAGCTTGGTTAGGTCATAGGTACATTTGGAAACAAGGATCATCACATATGATCTCAAGTTTCTCTCCGGTTCAACTCCGAGGGAGTTCCCCCCTATACATGCAGAATCTGCCTAAGTGTAGGAACCCCCTGTCCGAGAAGCCGGACACACCTGGGGGGGTAGCCTTGGATATAGAACCATCTCAAATCACTTTTGTGCATTCCATGTGGACACACACAAGTTTTGGGGCCATTCTCTACATCCGATGCTCGATTTCCGACGAAACCCTAGTTCTGTTGACCGCGCGGTCTACCCCTTTGACTGCATCCCATCGGGGGTCCCTCGGTGGGCATATGCCTCCATTTGAGCTTGGTTAGGTCATAGGTACATGTGGAAACAAGGATCATCACATATGATCTCAAGTTTCTCTCCGGTTCAACTCCGAGGGAGTTCCCCCCATACATGCATAATCCGCCTAAGTGTAGTAACCCCTGTCCGAGAAGCCGGACACACCTGGGGGGGTAGCCTTGGATATAGAACCATCTCAAATCACTTTTGTGCATTCCATGTGGACACACACAAGTTTTGGGGCCATTCCATAGATCCGATGCTCGATTTCCGATGAAACCCTAGTTCTGTTGACCGCGCGGTCTACCCCTTTGACTGCATCCCATCGGGGTCCCCCGGTGGGCATATGCCTCCATTTGAGCTTGGTTAGGTCATAGGTACATGTGGAAACAAGGATCATCACATATGATCTCAAGTTTCTCTCCGGTTCAACTCCGAGGGAGTTCCCCCCTATACATGCATAATCTGCCTAAGTGTAGTAACCCCCGTCCGAGAAGCCGGACACACTCGGGGGTAGCCTTGGATATAGAACCATCTCAAATCACTTTTGTGCATTCCATGTGGACACACACAAGTTTTGGGGCCATTCCCTACATCCGATGCTCGATTTCCGACGAAACCCTAGTTCCGTTGACCGCGCGGTCTACCCCTTTGATCGCATCCCATCGGGGTCCCCGGTGGGCATATGCCTCCATTTGAGCTTGGTTAGGTCATAGGTACATGTGGAAACAAGGATCATCACATATGATCTCAATTTTCTCTCCGGTTCACCTCCGAGGGAGTTCCCCCTATACATGCATAATCTCGCCTAAGTGTAGGAACCCCCGTCCGAGAAGCCGGACACACCTGGGGGGTAGCCTTGGATATAAAACCATCTCAAATCACTTTTGTGCATTCCATGTGGACACACACAAGTTTTGGGGCCATTCCCTAGATCCGATGCTCGATTTCCGACGAAACCCTAGTTCTGTTGACCGCGCGGTCTACCCTTTGATCGCATCCCATCGGGGCTCCTCCGGTGGGCATATGCCTCCATTTGAGCTTGGTTAGGTCATAGGTACATTTGGAAACAAGGATCATCACATATGATCTCAAGTTTCTCTCCGGTTCAACTCCGAGGGAGTTCCCCCTATACATGCAGAATCTGCCTAAGTGTAGGAACCCCCTGTCCGAGAAGCCGGACACACCTGGGGGGTAGCCTTGGATATAGAACCATCTCAAATCACTTTTGTGCATTCCATGTGGACACACACAAGTTTTGGGGCCATTCTCTACATCCGATGCTCGATTTCCGACGAAACCCTAGTTCTGTTGACCGCGCGGTCTACCCCTTTGACTGCATCCCATCGGGGTCCTCCGGTGGGCATATCCCTCCATTTCAGCTTGGTTAGGTCATAGGTACATGTGGAAACAAGGATCATCACATATGATCTCAAGTTTCTCTCCGGTTCACCTCCGAGGGAGTTCCCCCTATACATGCGAGAATCCGCCTAAGTGTAGTAACCCCCTGTCCGAGAAGCCGGACACACCTGGGGGTAGCCTTGAATATAAAACCATCTCAAATCACTTTTGTGCATTCCATGTGGACACACACAAGTTTTGGGGCCATTCTCTACATCCGATGCTCGATTTCCGACGAAACCCTAGTTCCGTTGACCGCGCGGTCTACCCCTTTGATCGCATCCCATCGGGGCTCCCCGGTGGGCATATGCCTCCATTTGAGCTTGGTTAGGTCATAGGTACATGTGGAAACAAGGATCATCACATATGATCTCAAGTTTCTCTCCGGTTCACCTCCGAGGGAGTTCCCCCCTATACATGCAGAATCTGCCTAAGTGTAGGAACCCCCTGTCCGAGAAGCCGGACACACCTGGGGGGGTAGCCTTGGATATAAAACCATCTCAAATCACTTTTGTGCATGCCATGTGGGCACACACAAGTTTTCCAGCGATTCCGACGCTCCGGTGGTCTGTAACTTGGAAAACCCTAGGGCGGGGACCCCACACATCTACCCCTATAGCTTTCTCCGTGCGAGGGTTTACCAGTGGACTTTTTTTATTTAGTTTGCTTTGTTTAGGACATATGTACATGGAAACGATAGGTTGGGCATACTTTACCATAAAATAGGCTCCGTTCGAGCCATGGCGGGGTTTCCACATACGGATCCCGAATTTTACCAACTGGTAGCCCATTATGCGGAAATCGTCAACGCCGGGTACATCCAAGGTTAGCCAAACCTTACATCACACTTGTACATGTATGTTAGGGGCGAAGCAAGTTTTCCAACAATTCCGACGCTCCGGTGATCTCGTTTCTTGGGAAACCCTAGGGCGGGACCCCTAGGGTTAGGGTTTTACCAAGTGATCCGTTAGGGTTATAGTTAGGGTTAGCAATGTATGTGGAAACCCTAGGGTTAGGGTTAGAGTTAGGGTTAGGTTAGGGTTAGAGTTAGCAATGTATGTGGAAACCCTAGGGTTAGGGTTAGGGCTAGAGTTAGGGTTAGGGTTAGAGTTAGCAATGTCGTATGTGGAAACCCTAGGGTTAGGGTTAGGGCTAGAGTTAGGGTTAGGGTTAGGGTTAGAGTTAGGGTTAGAGTTAGGGTTAGAGTTAGGGTTAGAGTTAGGGTTAGGGTTCGGGAAACCGTAGGGCGGGGACCCCGCGGATCTACCCATATGTACATCGATAGCAAATGTTGGGCCTAGTGGCTCCGGCTGACCCGTCTCGCGAAGAGCGTCACCCATGCATGGGACCTACATATGCCATCTACATAATTCATACTAGTAAATAAATAATAGAAACATATTATAAAGTAATATGAGAGAGGGAAAAAAATAAAAAAACTAAAAAAATACTATATGCCGAGGGTGGCCGTCGGCATAGGGTGTCCATGCCCTATGCCGAGGGTGGCCGTCGGCGTCTGAGTGACGCCGTGAGCGGGCGTTGACGGCGCGGGCTGGGCCAGAGGCGATGCCGGTGCTACGCCGAGGGCCAAGGTGACGCCGACGGCTGCCCTCGGCGTAGCCTCCTCTACGCCGACGGTGTTCGTACGCCGACGGTCGAGTTCGTGAGCTGCCCCGGCGAGGCCGTACGCCGACGGCCCCGATAAAAAGCCGTCGGCGTACACTCTGGCCGTCGGCATCTGTCACCATTCCTGTAGTGAGAGTTATTCACATTCACAGCATCTTGGTCATTTGAATTTGTGAATGATTTTATCATGGCTCAGCTTATGTGCTCTACCTTTTAGGATAGCAAGCATTAGTACATAATGAACTATATGAAATAACTTTCGACGTCAAGAGAATAACTTTCGACGTTAATGAGTACGTAGTTTTCAAAAGGAAGAAAGATATTTCCAATGGACCCTTAATTAGTCTTTATATGCTTTAACTAACTTGACCTAACCATTAGGGTGTGCTTATCCGGTGCCAATATACCTTATTACCTTCCTTAGTTAGTCCATTATTGCCTAATATAGCGTCCTTTTGTTTGTTTGCACTGATCGCAGCTATGGAATCAATGAGCGGTAGATACTTCCATAGTCCTACTTTATTATTTTCACTCAATGTTTAGACTCACTCTGAACTTATCCACACCGCACAACATGCCTTGTGAAATCTTCATGGAGCAACTCACTAACATGAGAATCTTCCTAGTCCTGCATCTGTTCCTCCCTCTCATCTTACTCCTCAAGGCGACGAACACTAGTAGAAAACCTCTCATCCATCTAAGCCTTTAGTACCGGTTCCCTTACGAACCGGTACTAAAGGGGGCATTAATACCGGTTCCGTGCGTGGGACATCAATACCGGTTCGTTATGGACCTTTAACAGGAACCGGTATTAAAGGGTTTGGGCCCGATTTCCAGGCGGTGGTGGGGCCAGGGTTGCACCTTTAGTACCGGTTCGTGTAAGGAACCGGTACTAAAGGGTCTGTGCCTATATCATCGCGCGGCAGCGCCCAGCTCCCTGCATATCTCATTCTCACTTCTCCTCTCACATTTCCAAATATTCTCCACCTCTCACACTCCAATAATCTTTATTTTTCTCCACCATTTTAACAAGATTAACGGCATACATCTATCCAAGGGTTAGCAATATCATCCTTCCTTCCGGCGTTCCTAATTTAGCTCAGTTCTTTGGTAGTTTTAACTCGTACTATTTTTGTAGTGCAAGCAAGGTGTTCGATTAAATGCCTAAGTTAGTGATTTTATTTTTTTATATGCAATTTGAGCTGAAATTATGGTATGTTTTGTAGGTTTTAATTAGTATCATCCCCTGTCCTTACCACTGTCGATCGCCGGCGTCGTCCCCTAGCCGGCACGGTACCACCTCGGTGAGCCCCTCTTCTTTTATAAAAAACAATTAGTTTTATGTGATGAACTTGAATATTAATTAAGTTGGTCACTCATATATCCATGATGTTGTGTACTTAATGATTTTTGATATACATATAAAATGCAGATGAGTCGACAATGGATGTACGGTGACCGGTGCCATCCCGAGTTCATTATCGGCATGCATTATTTTCTCAACGTGGCTGAGGCAAACAGGCGGTCGAATGGTTTCATATATTGTCCATGTAGTTCCTGTAAGAATATGAAGGATTACTCTACCTCGAAGACCCTTCACGTCCACCTGCTGGAGAATGGTTTCATGCCCAGCTATAATTGTTGGACCAAGCACGGAGAAAGAGGGGTTATATTGGAAGACAACGAAGAAGAAGAGGATAGTGACAACTATCCCTTATTCACCGAAGACGGTGGTAGAATGGGGGAAGACGAAGCTGAAGAAGAGCTCATTTTCGATGAGCCGATTTTTGATGACCCGGATGACGATTTGGGTCGGGCCATTCTTGATGCGAAGATGAACTGCGGAAATGAAAAGGAGAGGTTGAAGTTGGAGAAAATGTTAGAGGATCACAACAAACTGTTGTACCCAAATTGCGAAAATGGTCGAGAAAAGCTGGGTACCACGCTGGAATTGCTGCAGTGGAAGGCAGAGAATGGTACTTCTGACAAGGGATTTGAAAAGTTGCTGAAAATAATAAAGAAGATGCTTCCAGGGGAGAACGTTCAGGCCGAGGTGAAGAATTTTTTTGCACCGAAAGTGCCAGAGATACCTTTCGAGAAGACACTAGATCGGGAGAAAGTTGTGCGTACCGTTGACAATCTATATGACCCTGTACCATCGCCGCCATCTGACTATGTGCGTTCTATTGAAAGGTCGTATGACAAGATGATCGAGGCGACAAAACCCGTTCAATCAGGTATCAGGGAGATAAAAGGGATACACAGTGTCTACCAGCTCGGACAACAACCCGTTCAATCGGTCGCCCCTCTCAAGGTGTTTGATGGGAAGACCGTTCAAAGTTCTCGACAAGACGCAACTGATTACGCCTTAGCTGAACGAGCATATCAGTTTGTTCAAGGGAAAGATTTGGTCGAGAATCTCAGGAAGGTACCAACATGTATGCGTAACTTGCATTCGTGGTACCTTAAGGCCTCAAAGGAAGGGATCGAGACTATCATGGTGCGAGTTAGGGAAGAGCACTACTTCCAGGAGTACTGTGTGAACGTTGACTTCGCCGAACTCTTTCAGCTATACAATCTCCGGGCCCTCGACAAATCAATCATCAGTTGCTATTGTCTGTAAGTGATTTATTTATTTAATTTGAGAAGTCGTTCATTGTCTGTAGATTATAATCTTTTGTGCGCTATATTATGCAGATCGAAGATGCTCGAATGCAAAAGGGACGATATCACAGACATTGGGTTCATTGACCCGAACACAATGCATGTTAAAACCATAGAGAATCCCCTCTATAACAAGGATACACCGCAGACTTTGCTAAGGTTTTTGAAGCGACAACGTGACAAAAAGCTAATACTTTGGCCTTACAACTTCGAGTGAGTCTTACTTGTCTTATAACACATTATATTTTGCTCACCGTATGTCAAAATTTTAACTAATGACTTATGTATATGACACTACATATTGAAACGTGCGTAGGTTTCACTTTATTCTTCTCGTCATCAATTTGGAAATTGGAGAAGTTGAAGTCTTGGACTCACTAAGCAAAAAAGGATCTATACTTGTCTTGTTTTTTAATGCTCGAAGGTAATTTTAATTCTTATCGGTTTGTTTCGTTAATTTCCTGCTTTGAACTAATTGATGACTCTTTTATGCATTTTCTTTTGTCGAGCAGCGTATGGCAAACTTTCATCAAGGAAGATACGTCCCGTGAATGGACACCGAAGCTGCGATGGCATGCGAAAGTAAGTAGTACTACCTAGGTCCACACACCTTTTAATTATCATACTTGACTATTGTTTGATTGAATTATATTCTTGTAAAGAAATGCCCGCAACAACCTCCGGGAACCGATCTCTCGTGGATTCTTCGTTTGCGAGTACATCCGCAGAATTATCAACGAGAGAACGAATAATGAAAGAAATAAAGAGGTACAAAAACAATCTTCACAAATTTGTTTTGTTATCATAAGTTGTGCTGAGTTTCAGTAATAGTTGTTTCATGTATTCATTTGTATCTTATTCTTTTATAGTTGGCAAGAAAGCGGAACAAGCTCTCAATCGATGACCGCTTCATAGCAATAGGCGAGGAATTGGCGGGATTTTTCCTTCGGGACGTCATACCACCACTCGCAGAGTTCCACTATGAATGAAGATGTACATGTTACATATATAGTTGACTCGAAGAGTACCACTATGCTACATGTAATAGACATATATAGAGTACGCCTCGGAGAGTACCACTATGCATGAAGATCGATCTTCATGCATAGTGCTACTTAATTTGCGATCTTATGCAATAACATGTGTGTTATATTATATGCACCAACTTGCTATGCATCATCTTGATCTTCATGTACTACCTAAACCCAAACGCGTTTCTGGTGCATCGACGCGATATGAAACAAACCGATATCCCTAAACCTCTCCAAAACCCTAAAAAGCCAATTCTCGCCGCGGCGAGATTTGGGCAAATTCCCTGCCGCGGGGGGAACCTTTGGTACCGGTTCGTATTACCAACCGGTACCAAAGATCCTTAGCCCTGAGCTCTCCTGGTGGCCCACGTGGAGGCCCCTTTTATACCGGTTCGTAAGCAACCGGTACGAAAGGGGGGGCTTTAGTGCCGGAAGTTTTATACCGGTTGCAAAACCGGTACGAATGCCCCTCTGGAACCGGTACGAATGGACGTTTTTCTACTAGTGGAAGCGCCTCAGCAACATGTTTGTGTTAATTAATCATAACCTAATCATGGAGATTTCTTTTGCAGATTCAGAAGAAGGATGACAGATCTGTAGTTGAATTCTCTATAGCAGCTACGTAAAGAAGAAAATAATCTGTATGATTTTACCAATACTACTACTCCCTCCGATTCATATTAATTGACTTCAATATGGATGTATCTAGAACTAAAATGTATCTAGATACATCCACATTAGAGTCAATTAATATGGACTGGAGGGAGTAGTAGTTCACAATGTTGGAATCAAGAATGTAATATTATTGAGCAAGATGTTTATCTATAGTAAAATTCATATTAATGCTATGGTGTACGAAAATATTAGTACTTCCTATCTTATTCCATTCTATGTGTGTTCTATAGAGTTATTTACATTCACAATATCTTGGTCATTTGCATTTGTGAATGGGTTTGTCATGGTTCATTTATCCCTCTACTTTTTAAGGTCTCAAGTGATAGTACATAATAAAGTATATTAAATTGCTTAACATAATAAAATTATAAACTTGGAAATGATTTTATATATATTAGGTATTGGATTCTAACAAAGCACTTTTACTGCTTGTGTTACCATACTTAAGTAAATTTGAACATAACAACCATCAACTATTCTACTCCCTATGTTGTGGGTATACTTTATGGGTATATCAACGGCATGGCCTAGATCCGGCAAGCCCGGGTGGCCCACAGATGGTGATGTGGCATGTGGCCCATCGGGCGGCCCAGTTGCTGTAGATCCTGAAGGATGAAGTCCAGCCCAGGAGCAGGAAGCCGGATCCCAACCGACCTACGAAGGAGGCCGGATCCGTGAAGGCCCATGAAGTATCCTGATCCAGCACGGTCCTGACGAAAGGCGGATCCTTGACGTACACGGCAAGATATTGTACCGTAGTTAGGCAACTTGTATTCCGGCTAGGACTCTCCATGTAAGCCCTAGATCCGTGCGCCTATATAAGCCGGATCCCGGGAGCCCTAGAGGCACAACCACAACTCATTGTAACAACGCGAAAGCGCCCAGATAATTCCAGACAAGCAGTAGTAGGCCTTGCCATCGTGCAGGTGTTCCGAAGCTGGGTAAATCGCGTACCACCGTCCCGTGTGCACTCCGCCCTATGGCCCCTACTTCTTCTCCCCCTCGTGAGGATCCCTCCTCCGAGGTACCGTCGAATAGGCCAGCGGCGTCTGGAGGCCGGAACCGGGAGGGTTCCGCCATGGGAAGCTACGACGACTCCATCGCCGTGGGGCGAGTCCTCTATGCCGGAGACCTTCCGATCGTCCCTCCGGACGTGTGCTGGATTCCGGCTAAGACCAACCCCGTCAAGCTCTCCATCGTCCCAATTGACGGCATACACATCTTCATCGGCGAAACCGTCGATTCCGACGGGAACGCACTGGTAAGTAACGCTGACGCGGCCGCCGCTGAGCAGGACGCGGTCGCGAAGATCCGATCTGAGTTGCAGGAACTTCCTAAGGAAGATTCCGCCTTAGATCTGGAAAAATCAAAACCCACCCAATCCGCCCCTGAGCAGGAAATAAAGGTGGAAGACCAATGCAGATCCGCCTGGGTCTCCCAGGTGTTAGAGAAGCAAAGGTGCCACTTCGTGCACTTCTTAGCCCATACCGCAGGAGCCGCCCCTCAAGAAGCCGGAGCAGGCCCCATGCAGGTTGAGGAACCGGAAAATAACGCTGCTCCGGATCAGCAGGAGGCTGTCGGAGAAAGCAGCGCTCCGGGTAAAGAATCAATCCTGGGCAACCTAAGCCCAATTTCCGGGATACCCCCTCCATGGATACTGAAGAGTTCGATCGCAAGGTGAAGGAATTTGGATACGGTGATCAGCCTGAAGTTGAATCCGCCCAGCCTAAACAGGTTCTCGCAACCTTGGCGGCGCTGGATCAACGGGAATCAGAAGCTGAGAATACCCAATCCGATCCACAGCCATCCAATGCAGGATCTCCGCTGTCACGGGAACGACCGCAGAAGGAAGTCCTGTCCCCAGAAGAACTGGTTGAACAGGCATGCATGGATGCAATCGCACACTCGGATATCCTCAACAAACCTATAACTCCTGAAGACGCAGCAGATGCGGAAGTTCTAGAAGACAAAAGACAGGAGATGTTGGCAACAACCAAACGCCACCACCGCAGCAGCAATGCTAGACGAGAGGAAGGAGGCCGCGAACTTCGTGGACAATTTTCTCAAGCGAGAGCGTCAGGTGGACGAATCTTTGGCAAAAGTCAAGCAACTCCGGAAACATTGGGAGGACAAGATCACCGAGGCTCAACAGGAAGCTGATAGGATCAGGCGAGAAGCTGTAGCTCCCCGCAGGATCACCTTCGCAACCCCCACCGAGCAACAGCCACTCGCAACTCCAAAGGATAACATGAAGAAGGCTGCAGAGATCTTGAAAAAGAAGGACGAGGAGATTGATATCGACAACGTCCGTACGCTCGTTGCCTCAGCAATGAAGCAGCAGAGCAAGGCAGATACTTCGCGCAAGTTGGAATCCAACCTGGATCATTGCATATCTACCGCGCAGAAGGACGCCCACGACAATCGCCATCGCGACGATGAATCGCGGACCGGATCCTCGGAACGCAGAAGAAAAACCAGAGAACACCCAAATCCAATCCCTGTGCAATCAAAGACACCTCCGTCAGATCCGAAGAAGGGAAAGGATGCGATGTACACTGGTAGGGACAAGTACCGGAACGCTTCACCTCCACCCAACGGGTACCCGCGTCCTCCGCCTCCTCGCCGCCGTAGTCCAGCGGAAACACCAGGCCCCATGGTCCAGGTGGAATCAACATCCGCGACAACGTGCCGCCTCCGAGGAACAGAGAGCGTACGCCGGAACCCCCCCGAAGCCGGAACAATGATCATGAGCCCGAGCCCAGGAGGAGTCGGAACGAGGAACGCGAACCGAAGCCACGCCGAAGCCGGAACGGCGGGGGCAGCCAGCACCATGGTGAAGGCAGCCACCGAAGCCGGAGTCAACACCGTGAGGGGCGAGGCGAATCAGGGGCGAAGGCGGAAGCAAAAGGTCATATTGGCCCCCTCGCAGGTCTCCCTCCCCACCACCTAGCGGTGGAGGCGGAGGTGGAGGCGGAGGCGGCGGCCGGAGATCTCGCTCACGCTCAAAATCACCTCGCAACGGCTCGCGTGACGCGCGGGAACGTCTCAACGAATACAAAACTGACTATATCGGCCCAAAGTGCTTTGGCAGGATGATTCGAGAGGAACCAAAGCCAAGGATGAACCTCAAGCTACCTGGAAACCTGAAGAATTATGATGGCACGGAAAGGCCGGATACCTGGATTGAGGATTACTATAATGCAGTAACCTTTACCGGAGGAACCCCTAATATTGCCTGCCGCATGCTTCAGCTGTACGTTGTAGGTCCAGCCCGGATCTGGCTCAGCGACCTAGAGAAAAAACTCCATCTTTTGCTGGTTCGACCTGAAGACCGCCTTCGAAAAGCACTTCAGAGGCACCTACAAAAGACCTTCCACGACAAGCGACTTACAGGCATGTATCCAGAAGAAGGGAGAAACATCAAGGAACTTGTAAGAGCAAAGTTTAAACCCCAAGTTTTGTGTGTTTGATGACAACACTTGAGTAATCTCACCGTGTGCCGTGAGTATCATTGTTAGATTTGCAAGTGCACGGTGACCTCGCTGGACACGTCAAGATCGGGAGACTGAAGCGTAGTTGATAGGTTTTCTGGTTTTGTGTGTCTATCGCGAGGTGACATGGCTGGAGAGAAAAAGGGGAGAAACCAGTTTTAGCCAGGCCGGTATTACCGGTACCTGTAGCGGTAGTACCGCTACCTCTATAGGTACCGCCCCATGGTACCGCTCTGAGTTCTGCGCTGAAATTGTCCCACAGTACGAGTTGCGGTACCTCTGCGGTACCAAGAGCGGTAGTACCGCCCTTGGTACCGGTCAGGTACCGTAAACTAGTTACGGCAAGCACCGTTCCGGTACCGCTCCGGCA
This sequence comes from Lolium rigidum, assembly GCF_022539505.1. Lineage (NCBI taxonomy): Eukaryota > Viridiplantae > Streptophyta > Magnoliopsida > Poales > Poaceae > Lolium > Lolium rigidum. Next base: position 68,668,595 of record NC_061509.1, read on the forward strand.
CCGCTTGGAGTCCAAAGATGGTTTGGACCCTTTGCGGCC
>NC_061509.1:68668733-68679820 GCF_022539505.1 Lolium rigidum
CTGCATACACTCACCCCTATGAACGCACACACGCACATCCTACCCCTAGCAGCACCTCCCAAGACTGTTTGGCAGGGTTCTCTTATCTTTCGATCAGTACGGGAGAAGATGGAACTCATCATCCAACCACGTAGCTTGTCTACGGTTGGGTGCGGCCGGATGAGGACAAGAATTAGATAAATCACAACTTCCTGATGACATGGCCCAGCTTTAACATAATCCTTTTTACAACACGCAGTAAGAATCTTGCGTATTCCTCTCTACATCCAGAATAATATCGCCTATCAAACATAGGTATGCATAGAAAAAAAAAAGAATAAGACCTAAAAGAATCGTCAATATACATATACGACTATTCGAAAGAAGGAAACAACGCGTACCATTTCTCAGCACAGCGAGAACCGGTACAACAGCGTACAGAGGCCCCGATTAGCTGGCTCACACTGCATCAATAGCTGACCAATTAATGGTAACACCATCCGAAAGCGAAGCCAGCGACGGAGAGAAGAAAGCCCAAGCAACGCGGGGTCACACCAGGACATCAGCATGAACTGGAAATGGCGCCATGACCAAGCTTTACTGCACGAACAAGCACTCCAGCTCTGCGATCCACAAACACAAATCGTCCGTCGCTCTCGGCGAATAGCGCACGGGATTGCCCGCAGCCACAGCCGCGGCATCAGGCACATGGGAGACGCTTCCCTGCATGCCCACCAGCAGACACCCAGCGCGCAGTATCTGGGGATGCTGAAACAAGATAGCAGGTCAATAGTTTAGTCAGCAAGGAAAAGATCTAATCACCACGTACATAATCATCATAGATTAAGATGCCAATACATGCTAATAGGGCATTGGTGCTCAGCGAAACAATGCATAAGTGCCCATAATATCATGGAAAGGCGGGTGCCGTTGTGCGCGCAAAATTCGCGGCGCCTTTGGCGGCTAGCTAAAGTATAGCTAAATAACTTCAGGTTTCAAAAGAAGAATATCTGATGTATTCGAAATAACGTGGTGGGGGTATCGTTCAACAACAATAATAGGCTGCATCACTTTCTCTCCAAAAGCGTGAATAAAAGATAAACCCAAAGTACTAGGCATGAGAATCAGAGTGAAAACTAAAACTACGCACATTTCAAAGGCCAGTTTGAATTTTTGCAACATAAAAGAGACAACAGGAAATGGTCATCACCATGACCATTGCCACTCCAATATATGGTTCGCAAAGCCAAATGTACAAGAAAAATACTAGGCATGTAATGCTCAAGTATACCCCCAAAACCTGCTTATGCTGTGTTATCAGCTACAACAAGTGGTCAGTCACTGGTCGGGGTCTGGTGGAACAAGTGCCATCAAATAATAGTGCATCAAGTTCTACAGAAATAAGGTCCACGTGAAACCAACAATCATTGCATGCAACAAGAGGTTAGGTTGGAGAGGGAACCATGTAGACCTAAGAGAAATAAGAGTAGGCATGTCATGTAATCCCGAGCCACTGAACAAATCACTGTAAGCGGAGATAGCAATGGAATTGGCTGCAGTAAATCAAATGATCAAACCTGAAAATATGCACACAGCTGAGGGTGTGTATGGTTTGGTGCACCGCAAGTAGCCCTGCCCAAAAAATTGATTGTCTATCATATTTTGGTCACTGTTTGGTTTGTAGCAAAAAAATTGGTTTACAATGGATGTACACCCACCCCTCCCTCTCACGGATTCTTGCCAAATAGTTGGCCAAATGAGGGCGGACGATTTCTTGCCCAAAAAATTGGAAAGCAAACTCTTGCCAATATTTGGTAGGGCTAGTGTGGGCACTAACCAAATATATCCTAACAGCCAAGACGTCATGTTGCAACAACAGGTAAACGAACAATAAAATCCAACATCACAAACAATTGGTACAAAAGGAGGTAATCATGTACATTTGGCAAGACAGTACAATCAAGAGCCGCAAATATCAAACCATCTGTCGAAACAATCTGTGTATGACTAGATTCACATTTATAGATGACCACACAAGTAAAACCACCTGGCTATATTAATTGTAAGAGAAGAAAACCAGAGGTACCATGACATGAAGAGACATAATACAGTTCAATACAAAAAAAAATGTCCATAAGATATAAAGTATGATCTTATGATTTCTGAATGACAAGATTGAAATGAGCCAGATACAGATATCACAGATTTTAGCGTTTTCTCAAAACACATGGTCCCAAGAGAACAAATCTTCTTCAGACCATTAGTAGTAATACAACATGTTGCTTTCAGTTATAGCCTATCAGATGTCCTACCTTACATTTTTTTCTTGATATCTACAATCAAATATAAACTGGTACCAGAAAATGAGAGTGACGCGGTATAGTTTGCTCGACTAATCAGCACTGATTGATTTTAGGATAGAGTGCTCTAACAAAACAAGTTCAATTTTGTCCTCACTTCCGATACTCCTTTTTTTCGATAAAGACTTCCGATACTCCTACCACGAGAGAGGTGGTTCAAGGAAGAGTGCTTCAAGTTAGGAAATTGATTGTTGTAAGGTATTCACCCGTCCTCATAGATTGGGTTCAGCAAACATGAATCTGGCTGTAAAGAATATTGCTGCCATTGTAACTAGCACTGCCTGCTAGAATGACAGTAACACTAGGATGCCCCTGATGGCCTAAAATCTAACCAGGCAGTCAGGATAACAGAGGATTGAGCAGCCAAGCACTAATATGCAAGCAAAAGAGGCAAGTCAATCCAACAATATCTCATTCCATTTTTAGAAAATTAAGTTTTGTTCAACAGCATCAACATGTTAGAGTACTGCATTCACAGATAAGAATCGGTAGCCTAAATGTAATTGTTGACAGGTAGAAAAGAAGCACTAACAAATTGAACACATCCCACATATACCTTAGTTGGTTCTACTCCCTGCTGTCCAGCACAAACTACTCCAAACTGCAACGGATTTCTACTGCTTTGTTGCTGGCACCGTTTGAGTACTTCAGAAAGCGGCTGCTTGAAAATACAACCTTTCTTCAATATTTGGGTCCCCAGTTGGTGCCATATTCCTTGCTGAATGTACCAAACATGAAAAAACGAGTAACAAAGTAAATGTTTATGTTTTATCACTGGAACCCCAAAATATATAAGGATTTTCATATAATAACTGTACAATATTGTGCATACTGGAATATGTGTCACATGATCCTGAATTACTTTTCTTAGTGCTGGTTCCCATGTATAGTACTTCATAGAGATAGGGCATATGACAAGTCCAAATACCTGACAAAGAGTTGCTATGGTACTTAATATAATAGTGCTACACTGATAACATAAAATTTATCAAGTAAACACTAGTATTAATAAGGAATCTCAATTCACAAAACAATAGAAAGTATGTGACTAGTAAAATACTAGAAGTGCATACTGAGCAACTGAGCAACATTGCGTGAACGTGGCATGTGAAGGTTCACTGCTGCTCAGGAGAGTAGTATGAAAATTACTCTTAACAAAAAAATCCGGTTACATATTTAGATAAGATGCCATAGAAATTGCCAGAGTATGTTTTCTAGAAGACACCCTAATAGCAAACCCCGCCTGAGTAAAAACACCAACACGGTTATTAATAGAAACGAGACAGTGAATTATTGTATGTATCCCAGCATTTATACTGAAAGTGAAAAATATGTAACTATCATAACAAAATCAACTTATCCTGAAGATACTATCACAAAGACTGCTAACTATTTTTTGCAAGAAACTTTATCACCACCCCACTTAATACAAATACATTATTGTACAAAAAAAGACAATGTAATTGTTATGGTAACAAAAATTCCTCCTAATTACGAATAAAGCCATAAGTACATTAATAATTTTTCACATGAATGTACCAAGATATTCATAATAGGATTATCGTTATTGTGCCATCCATATGTGTTGCTAAACCATCCGTCCACAAGTGCTAAGAAGTCTGAGGTTTACTGGTAAGGCAGTAAGGCTGATAACGAGTAATGCAAATAATATTTACTGAAACATCTAGCAAGAGGAATATATTCAAATTCCTTTTACTTTCATGTTTCTCCGTCACAGTTGATGCTATTAGCATAATATTGCTAGTTCTAAGAATTAATGATGCTAGTGCCTTGTTTCCTTCATGTTGCCTGTTGATCAGCTCATGAGTAATCAGATGTCAAATTATACATACAAATTGTCTGTGCTGAATTCTGCCAAATGTGTTGATTGTAGCTGCAGATGGATTATAATAGGACAAACATGGCATCATCTTGAACAGTCAAAGTAAACTTCTCTTATTATATGAGAAACATCTACATAAATGTGAGATTTGTTCTAAGAAACAGATCTACAAATCAGACTAAATCACATGTGAAACAATATAAGCATTACGACAACAAAAGCAGGGTTAGTATACGAAGACTACTAGAAGAATAATGAAAGGATCCAGATTGAAGGTAGTATAAAGGTTGAAATTCATATCATTCCTCTAACACAGCAACTTTTCAAATGTTCTCAATTCGAAACAGATGATTCTGAATGAACAAGGGTACCCCATGTAGCTAAAGAAGAAAATAAGTTACTTTAGTTGTCTGCTTCCTCATGAGGGGAAGCAAGAATGTTGCTATATTACAGCACAAATCAAATAGTTACACAATTAGATTTACTGAATTACGTTAGCATAATTTAAACACGAAGGTAGGAAATCTATCAAGAGGAGTATATTCAAGTTCCTTTGACTCTCATGTTGCTCCATCACAGTAGATGCCATTAGCATAATGAGATCACATTTTAACAACATAAGCATTAGAGCAACAATAACAATGTTTACAGGGTAATCAAAAGAATAATGAACTGATTCAGGTTGAAGATGGTAACAAGGTTGAAATTCATATCAAGATGATTCCTCTAACACAACAACATTTAGCTCTTCAGGTATCTAAGCACCCTGTAAACATTCAGCTACAATAAAACTTGCTTAAGCACACAGTAAATATTTAGCTACAATAAAACTTGCTTAAGCACACAGTAAACATTGTCATAAGCATTAGAACAACAGTAATAAGGTTAGTGTATCAACAGAACTCAATAATGAAATGATTCAGGTTGAAGGATGGTATACAAAGGTTGAAATTCGTATCAGGATCGTTCATCTAACACAACAACATTTAGCTCTCTAGTAGCACTTAAGCACCCTGTAAACATTGTCATGAACAGAAACTCTTTTCAAATGTTCTCAATAGGAAACAAGATGACTCTGAACGAGCAAGGGTACCACATGTAGCTAAAGAAGAGAATAAGTTACTTTAGTTGTCTGCTTCCTCACAAGGGGAGGCAGGTAAAATGTTGCTATATTACAGCACAACCACAGCAAGCTGCCACGGAAGCCGGCAATAACTATCAGCAATTCAGCATCACCGGCGACGAGCAGGCTGATTCGCAGATCAGGCCGTATTAATGATCATCGGATCGCGTAAACATCATCAACATACATGGAGCCGTAGAAGCGGGCGGGCGGACCGCGCGCTAGCTGGCTACGGAGAGAATGGAAGAACCAAATATTTTTCTCCTTGTCCTCTGTCTCTGGCCACCACAAGCGGTGGTGGGTTGTTGGGGCTTCAGAGCCGCAGCGCCGTGAGCCTGAGCTCGTCGTCGTCGTTAGATGGCGCGCCGTCGGCGGGCAGGTTGAGGTCGAAGGGGAGCAGGAGGAGGCAGGAGGGCGAGGCGGCGGCGTCCGTGCAGTCGTCGTCGACCACCGAGGCCGAGGAGCCGCAGTCGCTGCGGCAGTCGCCGTCGAGGGCGGGGAGCGGCGGGGGCCGCGGCGGGAGCGCCGGCCGCGCCCTCGGGCCCCCGAAGGACTCGACGGTGGAGCTGAGGCTGCTGCAGGCCGGCATGGCGGCGGCGACCGGCGGCGGGATGGCGGCGGCGGCGGGGTAGGACGGGTAGGTGGTTGGCAGGTGGTGGTGGTGGGGGAGGGAGGGGGGGAAGTTGGTCCGCGCCTTGGGCCCGCGGAGCACGCGCGCGGCGGCGTCGTAGGCGCGCGCGGCGTCCTCGGCGGAGTCGAAGGTGCCGAGCCAGACCCGCGCCTTCTTCGCCGGGTCGCGGATCTCCGCCGCGTACCTGCCCCACGGCCGCTTGCGCACCCCGCGGAAGCGCGCCTCCGCGTCGCCCTCCGCCGCCACCGCAGCGCCGCCCCGCCGCATGCCGGGAAGCGAGCAATCGACCCGCGGGATGTCCTCTCGCGGCCGGGATCGGAATCGCGTAGCGTGAGCCCGTGAGATTTGTTGTTGTTGCACAAGGAGGAGGAGGAGGAGGAGGAATCGGAATAGAGATTTGGGGGAAGGGGGAAGGTGGGGAGGAGTAAATTGGAAGGTTTGCTTGTTTGTGCTGCCAGCCACCGCCCACGACGCGACCCTCACCCGCCTGCGCGCGCGCGCCCTCCCACCACCCTCCCTGCCCGCTTGCCGGCTTCTTTTTCTTTCTCTTCTCTCCCCTTTCCTTTTCCATCTCCTTCTTTTGACTTTTCTCTCCCATGCCTCTGCCCATGTGGTTATTTGAATTCTAGTTAGGGCATCTCCAGCGCGCGACGTATTTCGGACACCTAAAATGTTCGCGGACGTCCGTTTGCATTGCCTGGCGCCGGAAATGGTCACGCATCCGTTTGCATCCGAGAGTCGGTTCCAGCGAGGCGCCGCATATTCGGCGCAGCCGAATTGATGGCTGAAACAAGTTCATCACACTTTGCACATGTCACGGCGCAAAGTGAAGTCCAAAAGAGGCACAACAAGGCCTGAACAGCAATAAAAATGTCCAAAAGGAGGCCAAGGTGTTGGGCGCATGGCGCCGGCGATCAGGCGTCTCGCGCGCGGATTTCGACGCGCCTCTTGATGAACCAGGCCCTGGTGTCATCGTCGACGTTGCTCAAGTCGGCTAGCATAATCCTAGTGTCCTCTGCAAGGATCTTGGCCTTTGCGTCCATCCTCCTAGCCTCGGCGTCAAGCAATTTGGCCTCGGAGTCCGCCTCTCGGACCTCAATTACCTCTTTCGCGAGGTTGTGGTAGATGGCAGTTGCGGTCTCTTTTTCCAGACGCCTCTTCTCGTCCCCAGCAGCCAAGGCGACACGATTGTCGGCCATTATCTTCTCCATGCTATGGGTGAACGCAATGGACTGCGCCTCCCGGACAAGATCGGCCTTGGTAGCCTTATGGCCTCGTGGACGAGGTGGAAGGGCTGGACGGCCTTGATCGTCGTCTTCGCCGTCGAGGTTGATGGCTGTCCCATTCCTCACAGCTTCGTTGTAGGCCGCAAAGCTTGTCATCCACTTGTTGTTGTTCTTGAGCACGTCCCAGCAATGGACCATATGGTAGCCCTTCATATGTGTCGCCCTGAACTTCTCCAAGGCGCGGAATACATCATAGCCGCCAATGATGTACATACAATGATGCAAATAGTGTAGAATGATGATGGTTGTATCGTGTTTACCACTGTCATGACGCCAGCGTCGCTTACGGGGTTGTTAATAGCATGTTCGACCGCCGAGCAGAACTTGCTTGTCTCTTGTTTGATGTAGTTCCATCTTTTTCGGAGGGACTCTTCCGTCCGAGGGCTTGTGATATGGTAGGGCGGGTGCATCCTGGTCTCGTTGTACTGCTGCAAGACCTTGGCCCAATAGATTTTGCCCTTTTGATGCGCGCCATTAATACAATCATGGGTCGTTATCCTCGTCGTCGACGAAGCCTTGTGTCCTGCGGCTCTCCCCCTTCTTCTTCGTAGCAATGTGATACGTCTCCAACGTATCTATAATTTCTTATGTTTCATGCTAGTTTTATGACAATACCTACATGTTTTATTCACACTTATAATGTTTTTATGCATTTTCTGGGACTAACCTATTAACAAGATGCCACAGTGCCAGTTCCTGTTTTCTGTTGTTTTTTATTTCAGAAAAGTTGATTTACAAATATTCTCGGAATTGGACGAAACAAAAGCCCACGGCCCTATTTTCCACAGAGTATTCCAGAAGACCGAAGAAGAGTCGAGGAAGGCCAGCAGGGGACCCACACCATAGGGCGGCGCGGGGGGCCCCACTGCCGCGCCAAGGTGTGGTGAGGGCGCCCCTGGCTCCCCCGACGCTGCCCCTTCGCCTATTTATTGCTTCGTCTCGGAAAACCCTAGTACCGAGAGCCAAATTACGAGAACAGTTCTAGAGACGCCGCCGCCGTCAACCCCATCTCGGGGGGTTCAGAAGATCTCCTCCGGCACCCTGCCGGAGAGGGGAATCATCACCGGAGGGCTCTACATCACCATGCCCGCCTCCGGATTGATGCGTGAGTAGTTCATCCTTGGACTATGGGTCCATAGCAGTAGCTAGATGGTTGTCTTCTCCTATTATGCCATCATGTTTAGATCTTGTGAGCTGCCTATCATGATCAAGATCATCTATTTGTAATGCTACATGTTGTGTTTGTTGGGATCCGATGAATATGGAATACTATGTCAAGTTGATTATTGATCTATCATATATGTGTTATTTATGATCTTGCATGCTCTCCGTTGCTAGTAGAGGCTCGGCCAAGTTGATACTTGTAACTCCAAGAGGGGGTATTTATGCTAGATAGTGGGTTCATGCCACCATTGAATCCGGGACGATGGACGTAAAGTTCTAAGGTTGTGGATGTGTTGTTGCCACTAGGGATAAAACATCAATGCTCTTTCTAAGGATATTTGTATTGTTTACATTACGCACAGTACTTAATGCAATTATCTGTTGTTTGCAACTTAATACTGGAAGGGGTGCGGATATTAACCCGAAGGTGGACTTTTTAGGCATAGATGCATGCTGGATGACGGTCTATGTTCTTTGTCGTAATGCCCTAAGTAAATCTCATAGTAGTCATCATTATATGTATGTGCATTGTTATGCCCTCTCTATTTGTCAATTGCCCAACTGTAATTTGTTTACTGATGGCGTGTATTTCACACGTTCGTTGGGCAACCCCAAGAGGAAGGTATGATGCGCACAGCAGCAAGTTTTCCCTCAGAAAGAAACCAAGGTTTATCGAACCGGGAGGAGCCAAGAAGCACGTTGAAGGTTGATGGCGGCGGGATGTAGTGCGGCGCAACACCAGAGATTCCGGCGCCAACGTGGAACCTGCACAACACAACCAAAGTACTTTGCCCCAACGAAACATTGAGGTTGTCAATCTCATCGGCTTGCTGTAACAAAGGATTAACCGTATTGTGTGGAAGATGATTGTTTGCGAGATAAAACAAGTAAAACAAGTATTGCGGTAGATTTGTATTTCAGTATTAAAGAATTGGACCGGGGTCCACAGTTCACTAGAGGTGTCTCTCCCATAAGACGAACAGACATGTTGGGTGAACAAATTACAGCTTGGGCAATTGACAAATAAAGAGAGCATGACAATGCACATACATATCATGATGAGTATAGTGAGATTTAATTGGGCATTACGACAAAGTACATAGACCGCCATCCAACCGCATCTATGCCTAAAAAGTCCACCTTCGAAGTTATCATCCGAACCCCTCCGATATTAAGTTGCAAAGCAACGGACAATTGCATTAAGTATGGTGCGTAATGTAATCAACAACTACATCCTTAGACATAGCATCAATGTTTTATCCCTAGTGGCAACAAGACAACACAACCTTAGAACTTTCTCGTCATCGTCCTGGTGTCAATGCGGGCATGAACCCACTATCGAGCATAAGTACTCCCTCTTGGAGTTAAAAGTAAAAACTTGGCCGGAGCCTCTACTAGAAACGGAGAGCATGCAAGATCATAAACAACACATAAGCATAACTTTGATAATCAACATAACAAGTATTCTCTATTCATCGGATCCCAACAAACGCAACATATAGAATTACGGATAGATGATCTTGATCATGATAGGCAGCTCACAAGATCCGACAATGATAGCACAATGGGGAGAAGACAACCATCTAGCTACCGCTATGGACCCATAGTCCAGGGGTAGACTACTCACTCATCACTCCGGAGGCGACCATGGCGGTGTAGAGTCCTCCGGGAGATGATTCCCCTCTCCGAGCAGGTGCCGGAGGCGATCTCCAGGATCCCCCGAGATGGGATCGGCGGCGACGGCGTCTCGTAATGTTTTCCGTATCGTGGCTCTCGGTACTGGGGGTTTCGTCACGGAGGCTTTAAGTAGGCGGAAGGGCAAGTCGAGAGGCGGCACGGGGGCCCAAACCACGGGCCGGCGCGGCCGGGGGTGGGGCCGCGCCGCCCTAGGGTTTGGCCACCCCGTGGCCCCTCTTCGTCACGTCTTCGGTCTTCCGGAAGCTTCGTGAGAAAATAGGCCTCCGGGCTTTTATTTCGTCCAATTCCGAGAATATTTCTTTACTAGGATTTCTGAAACCAAAAACAGCGTAAAACAAAGAATCGGCACTTCGGCATCTTGTTAATAGGTTAGTTCCAGAAAATGCACGAATATGACATAAAGTGTGCATAAAACATGTAGATAACATCAATAATGTGGCATGGAACACAAGAAATTATCGATACGTTGGAGACGTATCATTTACCCAACATATTATTTATCTTATTGGAGAGACACCACTAGTGAACTGTGGACCCTGGTCCATTCTTTTACATCTGAAATACAACCTACTGCAATCATTGTTCTCTTTTGTTTTCTGCAAGCAAACATCATTTTCCACACCATACGTTTAATCTTTTGTTTTCAGCAAGCCGGTGAGATTGACAACCTCATTGTTAAGTTGGGGTGAAGTATTTTGATTGCGTTGTGCAGGTTCCACGTTGGTACCGGAATCCCTGGTGTTGCGCCACACTACACTCCTTCCACTACAAGAAAAGTTGCCATGGCCGACGAAGTTGAAGTCGCGCCGTGGTTGCTGGTGTACCATGGCCGACGATTTTGGTCCCTCCGTGGTGCATGTCAAAACTTTTTTTTCTCGTTTTTGAGGCCACCTAGCCCGACGAAAGCGGCCAAAACGTCGCGTATGGTGGCCCGCGACGTGGTGCATCGCGAATTCTCGGGTTCGCCGGCCGAGTCAACGCAAATCCGCACCGCCGAGGATGA
>NC_061509.1:68679920-68925871 GCF_022539505.1 Lolium rigidum
TGATTAGTGAAGTTGGTTGTTAAGATGTCAGCTCTCAATGTTTTTACAGTTGGGCACTCTCGTTTTCCCTACTACCTATGGATGGATATGCTGGAAAACTAACAAAAATCAAGGCACTCTAAAAGTCTATACACTTCTTTGGGATACTAAGAAAAAACTAAGAAAAAATCAAGCCCTTATTTTTAGCAAATTAGCAAACAAGCGCAGGACGCGAGCAGTTAATCGGATGAAAGAAAGTGAATTGCATGTACCATTCGGATCTGCTCAGCACCATCAGGAAGAGGTCGCCATGAATCCATCCGAGCCAGCAATTTCGCCGCATTCGACCGGACACGCAAAGAAATTCAGGTTAGGCTGAATACACAATTCTGTTGTTCTTGAGAAAAGCTGAATCCACAATTGGGTAAAAGAGACAATGCAGCGAATAGAGAAGCGTTGGTTCGTACCGTTCTGCCAGTTCTTGGCAGGCTGGAAGTGGTAGGCGGTCCTGCTCCTGTCATGGCGTGGCGTGCTCCCTGCCTCGTCGTAGAGCCGGCGGAGGGAGGACGACGACGAGAGGAGGAGGCAAAGATGGAAGAAGCGACCACGGCCAGACGGAGTCCGGCCATGAATGACCAACAGTGGGTGGCGGGACTAACGAACGGCTAGTTCCTCTTGTTATTGCTCTGCTCTCCCTTGCCACCTCGGGTCCCCAAATTTATACACTAGTATACCACATGTCCAAGGCATTTGGCTTCGATTCAGTAGTATCTTTCGTTTCGACTTTGCATCTGAAGTGCGGGGGAGTGATGTTGTCCTCCACTCTCTCGTGGCCGTCCGTGTACAAGATGAGGAGGACAGTACCAAGTCTTCACAAGATTAGACAGTGGACAAACAATGTGCGGTAGTAAATCTGTATATGCAAGGAAAGAAAAATATAAGAGGCGTGAGCTATTTCTTCAACTCGATAACTAGCATGAATCATAAAACAAATCTAACGATGTAGGACTTGACTAAAAAAGAACTTAGTTCTTAGCTAGCTGAGAACTAGCAAAACCTAAAATACAATTCTAAAACTTCGAATAAATCTGCAAACAAATACACATACACATGTACACATTTGAAAGGCACGGTAGAAATTTTGGGGAAAGACATTATCTTTTGGGCTATAAAAAAGACAATTTGTTTTGACAAATTAGGGGCATGTGTATTTTATGCACTGAATAAATTTTGTGATTTTTTCTGAACTTGAAAGTTTAGTTTTTTTTATAAACTAAAATATAGCGAGCACGGGGAGCTCGGATGCTGCTAATCCGTTCTCTACATTCAAGTGACGTGTTTTGGTCCTTTGGAACAAATATATGGTGCGCGTTTGGTATGTTTTTTTTGGCTCGCATATGTCTATCAATTTTAGCCCGTTTGTGCATGACACGGATATTAAAGCAACTCCGGGACAGGCCTAGAGCGGGCATGTCCCATTCTCCCTATTCCTGCCCGAGGCATGCAAATGTTGCACCTGCTTTTTGGTTCTATTCCACGCACACTCTTTTAAATCAACATAAATATACTCTGAATTAAAATAAGTTGTACATGAAAAAGATGCGTGTTGATGATATGAATCAATTCTCACAATCGGTTTCGAGTTTCATCGAGTCGTAAATCGTCAATTTCATGTATGAAGTTTTAAGCGAATTTCACCAAATTCGTCACACACCATCAACCGTTTGAAATTTCCTTTGAGAAGTAGATTCAGCTCACCATTCCGCATGATTTTCATGTTGATAGGTTTTTTTTATTTTGTACATACACGGATAAATAAATGACTCGCTTAGTATACGCGTGAGTATACTTTGGATTACTCTTGGTCAAATTCTCGCTTTCCATCTTCATGGACGGCGACGTGATGATAATCTGTGAGAAGTGAGAGGTGATAATCCATAGGTGGTGGTGGCTTGGTGGTGTTCGTCTTCGTGGTCGGCGACGTGGTGATGCTTGTGACCGACGTGAACGACGGTGCCATGGTGGTCTTCATCTTCGTGGTTGGCGACATGTCCATTATTGTGACCAGCGTGATCGATGGTGCTATGGTGGTCTTTATTTTCGTGGTCGGCGATGTGCCCATGCTTTTGACTGGAGTGATTCACGGTGCCATGGTGGTCTTCGTCTTCGTGGTCGCGGCGACGCGATGATGCTTTTGACCGACGTGACCGACGGTGCCATCGCCGACGATGCGGAAGCTAGTGAACAGCTTATGCTATGGTGGTCTTGTGATAGGTGAGGTAAGATCACCATGTTGCCATATATGTGAGACTAGAAAAAGCTTGTGATCAACCAATTAAAGTGTCACTTGAGTACCAACCGATGTAATCCAAACTATCAAACGATGTGCGTTCTACGTATGAGAGCTCATCCGAAACGAGATGTGAGTTCCATCTCACTGATGTAGTGAACCAAAAATTACGTACAAGCTACCAAACGCGCCAATGGTCGAGCAGCCGCCAAGCACACAGTGCTACTGGAGAGAGAACGTGGCCACGGCCGGCTAAGTCCACCGATATTATTGAACTGCAGCATTTCCGATCCGATCCTCTGCAGATGCAACGAACGCTGCAGCAGAGCAGATGGAACCGGCTGTCTGTCCGTAGTGGCAGCAAAGCGCCAGCCAAAAACACCATCGGGTGACCACGTACGAATCAGCCAGTCGGCACTAATACGATGGAATCTGTGCGTTCTCATGCGCGTGCTGGGCCGGTCGATGTCGGCCGCGGCGAGCAACACACGACCGGACACGCTTGGCAGGACAGAAACGCAGCTCTCATCTATCTCGTCCATCCGCGTCGCTGTTAGCGCAGCTGTTGTGCACAACACAATATACCGACCGACTATGTATATGTTAGCGACGCCCGCTCCGCCGTTAGGTCAAATCGTGGCGCATGTTTGCTTGCCCTTGTCATGTTGCGGCATGGCGCCCAACGGCGCCCATGGCAATGGCACATCATGACTGGTCGCACTTTGCTATACAAACCGCATACTCGATCATCTCCTTTGACGTTAATTTGCTAGTATGAGGCTAAATCTTCAGATAGCTCTTTAAATCCATTTGATCAAAATTTGAGTAATAGCTGAATTTCTTTTCTTGACGATATGTCAGTTGAGAACATGTTCAGCTTCAGTGTTCTTCGGATCCACAGCAGATAGTTTGGGTAATTCCGCGAGTACCTTTGTATAATCAGGATGTTTGCTTGCCCTTGTCATGTCGCGCCAATGGTGGCCATGCCGCCACGCTGCCGGTTGGCAGTTGCAGTTTAGACATCAGTAAAGATCCGGCCACAAACCTCTCGCCCCACAGCGGATATGGCCGCGCCCGGCGCCGCGCCAGGGCGATCGCCGGCGCCTCTTCCTCTCGGCTCACGCGTGCCTTCCTCCCCGCCGCCGCCGCCCTAGGCGCTGCGAGTGCAAAGCCTTGGTGGCGTGGCGGTGGCGCGACTTCTCCTCGGCTGACGGATCGGTGGGCATGGCGGCGGCAGATCAGCATGGCCTTCTCGAATGCGGCGGTGCGGGGAGGCGGCGGTCATGGCACCGATTTGCAGGCGTCCTACGTCGGCGGTGAGGCGCTACCGAGCTTCTCTTGCGCCACGAGGAGTCCTAGGGCAGCAGCCCTAGGCATGGTGGTGGTGACCGCCGGATTGGGGCTGGGTGTGGCGATCTCCTCGATCTCACATCTAGTCCTAGTAGCGAGTTGGGGACTGCGCGGCTGCCGGTGAAAACCGTGATCCGACCTTTGTCGTGGCGGGCGATGGAGACGTCACGCGTCGTAACCTTCTCGAAGGCATCGTCATCGTGAGTCCGCGGCTACTCACTCGTGCCTGCTCCGGGAAACCCTAGATCCGGGTCTCCGTGATCGGGATGATGTCGACGCTTCTGCGTCGTTCTACCTCTTGGAGCATCATTTTTGGAGCAGCGGCTGGATGGAGGTGGATCTTGGTGGAGTGGTTTTCATCTACCACGTTGACATCGATGATTCTCGGCGGCGTGAGCTCGGCAGGGTATCGAAGACGGGCGCGGATCTGCCGGACGCGTGCGGGATGGTGGAGCTGCTCTCGGCATCATGGTGACATCGACGACAGATCTGTCAAGGTCAATGCGGTGATCCTCTTGAAGATGGGTGCGAGGAAGACGACGGTAGCGTTTTCTGTGACGTGTATACTGGCGTGCGCTCAGGGTCCGCTTGACTGGTTGTGCTTCTCACCCGCCAATGGGCGGCTTGAGAAGGCATTCAGTTTTAGATGATGTGTGTTAATCTATTGTCGTGGGTAATGGCCCTGTTCATGGTCACCCTCTTAATCGCTCTTGTAGGCATAGCGAGTTGTCGCTGGAAAGATGGCTTCGAGTTGATCTTTGTATCTCCCTTGTAAAGCTTTGCGAATAATTTAATAAAAGAAAATTGTGTGCATCCTTTAGATGCAAAGAGACTAGGGTGACGCTCCCATTTCGAAAAAAAATGCCGCCACGCTGCCTCACACTTTGTGGTATACACAAGCTGACGTTAATTTGTGTGTACCACCCCGATAGTGAATTCAGATTTTCTTCCTCTTTTTTTTGAGGGAATGAGCTAGATTTCATTCCTCATTTTAGTTGTGCTCAATTCGTTACAGCCGTGGTCATGCATAGGATTAGAGAAGAGGGAAGGATTGGATCCTTGCCGGAGCTTCTCACATGGCGGATCTCCTAGGCTACTCCCTTTCCCTTGGTCGGGGGGGAGGGGAGGTTGTTCCCCCGTTTCCTCTTTTTTTGTTTTTCATGCCTCTTGCCATGCCCCTGTTTGCTTCTTCTATATCAATATAAGGTAAAGCTTTTTTGCCCGTTTCAAAAAAAAAAATTCGTTACATCGGTCTGGTTTAAGTACTTGCATACATGCACAGCTGGAACGAAGGCCAACACGTCAGCCAACTTAACACACACCTTGCCCTAACAGAATACGCCTTCATTTAATAGTGGCCCACTATGACGTTTAAGGGTATCTCCAGCTGACACGATCCAAACGATTTTGCAACCTTCGAATTGGTTTACGCGGATAGGAGGACCGAATGTGACATTGTTATAACCGGTGCAGATTATGAAGATGGACCAGCACAAGGACTAGATAAATTGGACCCACACGTAATATCGACTTGGACTACAAAAAATAATACTCTAATACGAATTCTACTAGGACTCTTATAAACCCTAACCTGGTTGATATATAAAGCTAGGTAGGGGCACCACTTAGATCATATTGAGAAACAGAAAAATAGACACGATACACATAGACATCGCAACCCGCATATTAGAACTAGACAGACAAGATACAACAACTCCGCCAACGGCGGCACCCTGTACACATATATTCATATACTGCATTGCTAGCAGGATGTAGAGATCCTCAACCGTGGGGACGTGAACCTAGGTACGCCGTGCCTACTCTCGCTCCCGGAATCTCCATTGTCGTCTTCCGTCAACCCTAAGCCTCTCATGGTGTGCATTACCGAGAAGCCGCCTCGACAATTAGCTCCATCTATGGGAACGCAACCACTGAATTTTATTATCCTGACGAGATCGCAAGTCATCATCAAACAGCATCCGAGATGCAGCCGGGTCAGCTTCATCAAAGAGCCGTTCTTCATCACCAACTCGTCGTGCTGCGGGGACACGAAATCTCATGAGATCTGATCTACTACAAGTCTACAAGGCGAAATCTTGGGGCCAAATATCAGACCGCCACGATTTGCTAAGCGCGTGCCCAGTCCGCCGGATCCATCAAACCACTAGCTAACTGCAGCATGGCTCGCGAAAAAAGAAAGGAAACGTATTTCACATGGAGACACCGCCTGGTCAGATCGACAACAAGTCAAGAACAACAGCATGCATCACGTTGGACCGTATGCATGCATGGATTTTTCGGCAAGGCTGCTAATTGCATGGATGATCACGTGAAACCAAGGAAAAGAAAGCAACAGAAAACTCAAGGCACTAGCTAACTCATATGGTGCATGCACCGTATATATGAGTTGTATACAACAGTACAGTACATCGGCAAGTCACCAAGTCGATACCGCGGCCACCTTCATTTTCGTCACGGCCGCGGGCACCTCCATCGCCAACTTCCGTCACCAGACTGGACGCTGCCTTACAGTACCAATGGCAGTCATGGAAGCGTTTGGCGCGATAGCATGGACGACGAGAAGCACCTAAGGAGGACTTCGCAACGCTCACCTGTCATGGATCCATCATCATCGACAACATATATATCGCGATCCGATCGGTTCGTCATCATCAACAAACGGCAGCTGCTCCAACGACATCCGTCAAAAATTTCTAGCGCGGCGAAGAGTTTTCTCGGCTCCACGATTTGCCATACAATCGACTTCATCGGCTACAACAACGAAGTTCTATGCCGGTTACTACCTCTTCACCGTCGGGGGCTCAGCGTACATCATCATTATCAGCGCATGCAGAATCTTTCGTAGAGCTGCATCGTGGGGGTAAACGCACCCTCCACCACACCATCGGCCTGCTAGACAGCAATTTAGCAAGGTCATCTCCACGATGCCCAAGGAGAAGCCGGAGCGAAATTATCCTGGATATGTCTCTGTAGCAAAGCATCGAGTACGTCCCAATGAGAAAGACTCCATGAGATTCACATCTGGCAACATAACCAACGCCAAGCAGAGAATAGATCAGTTCGATCGGCCATTGGCATGCATGTTTTACTACTTCACGTGAAGATTCATCGGCTGGACAACTTCGCCGACCACATGAAAGATCAGAGATGGTAAACCTAGAGGGGGGTGAATAGGTTTCTACACATTTTAATTCTTTCTTTGTTGTATTAGGTTTTGCGGAATATAAATGTGAGCCTAATGAAAACTAGGTGAGCCAACCTAGATGACAATACAAGTATCTCAAGCACGAAGGCTCTCACAACATATATAACACAAGTAAAGAGTTCGGTTAGAGATAACCGAGAGCACGTGAAGACGAAGATGTATTCATGTGTTCCCTTCCTTTGCAAGAAGGTACACCACCTTTGGAGAGGTGGTGATCCCACGAAGGATTTCCCAGCGCAACGAGGCTCATCTTCTTATATGTGCCTATCCCACGAAGAAATAGCTCTTTCACTTTTGGTAGACTTTGAGGCAGCCTCCAAACCTTCACAATCCTTGTCGGAGCAAATTCACAGCCCGAATGCTTCCGGGTGATTTTGCCCACCTAGGGTTTCCAAGGAACCCTAGATACCAAGTCTCTTCAAGAATACAAGGGGGAATGAGATTTGGCTTGGTGAGACTATAGATCAAGACCTCCTCTAGCTATTCCCCGGAGGGATTTGAGTTTTGGTGGAGGAGGAGGGAGATCCGAAACTTTTGGTGTTTCCAACAATGGAGTATGAGAGAGAGAGAGCTCAAGAACATAGTATAGTATGTTGCCTAAGTGTTCTGAGCTAGGTGAAGGGCTATTTATAGCTTCACTTGAAATCCAGCAGATTGATGAGGTCCAGCTCAGCATTTTGGTCGATGAGGTCGGCCTGCTCAGCCGTGCACCGGATGGGCCGTGCAGGAGCCGGCGCCGCTGGGCCATCCGGCAGAAACCGGGCGGGGCACCGGGCAGGCACCGGGCGGGGCTGGAGTGGAGGTTGTTCCCCCGTTTCCTCTTTTTTTGTTTTTCATGCCTCTTGCCATGCCCCTGTTTGCTTCTTCTATATCAATATAAGGTAAAGCTTTTTGCCCGTTTCAAAAAAAAAAAAATTCGTTACATCGGTCTGGTTTAAGTACTTGCATACATGCACAGCTGGAACGAAGGCCAACACGTCAGCCAACTTAACACACACCTTGCCCTAACAGAATACGCCTTCATTTAATAGTGGCCCACTATGACGTTTAAGGGTATCTCCAGCCGACACGATCCAAACGATTTTGCAACCTTCGAATTGGTTTACGCGGATAGGAGGACCGAATGTGACATTGTTATAACCGGTGCAGATTATGAAGATGGACCAGCACAAGGACTAGATAAATTGGACCCACACGTAATATCGACTTGGACTACAAAAAATAATACTCTAATACGAATTCTACTAGGACTCTTATAAACCCTAACCTGGTTGATATATAAAGCTAGGTAGGGGCACCACTTAGATCATATTGAGAAACAGAAAAAATAGACACGATACACATAGACATCGCAACCCGCATATTAGAACTAGACAGACAAGATACAACAACTCCGCCAACGGCGGCCCTCGTACACATATATTCATATAGTGGATTGCTAACAGGATGTAGCGATCTTCCATCGTGGGGACGTGAACCTAGGTACGTCGTGCCTACTCTCGCTCCCGGAATCTCCATTGTCGTCTTCCGTCAACCCTAAGCCTCTCATGGTGTGCATTACCGAGAAGCCGCCTCGACAATTAGCTCCATCTATGGGAACGCAACCACTGAATTTTATTATCCTGACGAGATCGCAAGTCATCATCAAACAGCATCCGAGATGCAGCCGGGTCAGCTTCATCAAAGAGCCGTTCTTCATCACCAACTCGTCGTGCTGCGGGGACACGAAATCTCATGAGATCTGATCTACTACAAGTCTACAAGGCGAAATCTTGGGGCCAAATATCAGACCGCCACGATTTGCTAAGCGCGTGCCCAGTCCGCCGGATCCATCAAACCACTAGCTAACTGCAGCATGGCTCGCGAAAAAGAAAGGAAACGTATTTCACATGGAGACACCGCCTGGTCAGATCGACAACAAGTCAAGAACAACAGCATGCATCACGTTGGACCGTATGCATGCATGGATTTTTCGGCAAGGCTGCTAATTGCATGGATGATCACGTGAAACCAAGGAAAAGAAAGCAACAGAAAACTCAAGGCACTAGCTAACTCATATGGTGCATGCACCGTATATATGAGTTGTATACAACAGTACAGTACATCGGCAAGTCACCAAGTCGATACCGCGGCCACCTTCATTTTCGTCACGGCCGCGGGCACCTCCATCGCCAACTTCCGTCACCAGACTGGACGCTGCCTTACAGTACCAATGGCAGTCATGGAAGCGTTTGGCGCGATAGCATGGACGACGAGAAGCACCTAAGGAGGACTTCGCAACGCTCACCTGTCATGGATCCATCATCATCGACAACATATATATCGCATCCGATCGGTTCGTCATCATCAACAAACGGCAGCTGCTCCAACGACATCCGTCAAAAAATTTCTAGCGCGGCGAAGAGTTTTCTCGGCTCCACGATTTGCCATACAATCGACTTCATCGGCTACAACAACGAGTTCTATGCCGGTTACTACCTCTTCACCGTCGGGGGCTCAGCGTACATCATCATTATCAGCGCATGCAGAATCTTTCGTAGAGCTGCATCGTGGGGGTAAACGCACCCTCCACCACACCATCGGCCTGCTAGACAGCAATTTAGCAAGGTCATCTCCACGATGCCCAAGGAGAAGCCGGAGCGAAATTATCCTGGATATGTCTCTGTAGCAAAGCATCGAGTACGTCCCAATGAGAAAGACTCCATGAGATTCACATCTGGCAACATAACCAACGCCAAGCAGAGAATAGATCAGTTCGATCGGCCATTGGCATGCATGTTTTACTACTTCACGTGAAGATTCATCGGCTGGACAACTTCGCCGACCACATGAAAGATCAGAGATGGTAAACCTAGAGGGGGGTGAATAGGTTTCTACACATTTTAATTCTTTCTTTGTTGTATTAGGTTTTGCGGAATATAAATGTGAGCCTAATGAAAACTAGGTGAGCCAACCTAGATGACAATACAAGTATCTCAAGCACGAAGGCTCTCACAACATATATAACACAAGTAAAGAGTTCGGTTAGAGATAACCGAGAGCACGTGAAGACGAAGATGTATTCATGTGTTCCCTTCCTTTGCAAGAAGGTACACCACCTTTGGAGAGGTGGTGATCCCACGAAGGATTTCCCAGCGCAACGAGGCTCATCTTCTTATATGTGCCTATCCCACGAAGAAATAGCTCTTTCACTTTTGGTAGACTTTGAGGCAGCCTCCAAACCTTCACAATCCTTGTCGGAGCAAATTCACAGCCCGAATGCTTCCGGGTGATTTTGCCCATCTAGGGTTTCCAAGGAACCCTAGATACCAAGTCTCTTCAAGAATACAAGGGGGAATGAGATTTGGCTTGGTGAGACTATAGATCAAGACCTCCTCTAGCTATTCCCCGGAGGGATTTGAGTTTTGGTGGAGGAGGAGGGAGATCCGAAACTTTTGGTGTTTCCAACAATGGAGTATGAGAGAGAGAGAGCTCAAGAACATAGTATAGTATGTTGCCTAAGTGTTCTGAGCTAGGTGAAGGGCTATTTATAGCTTCACTTGAAATCCAGCAGCTGATGAGGTCCAGCTCAGCATTTTGGTCGATGAGGTCGGCCTGCTCGGCCAGTGCACCGGATGGGCCGGTGCAGGAGCCGGCGCCGCTGGGCCATCCGGCAGAAACCGGGCGGGGCACCGGGCAGGCACCGGGCGGGGCTGGAGTGCACCCTGGACAGGCCCCGGTTGGCACCGGTGCCAGGGCTGGTCGGCTGTAACATCCCAAGTTTCAACAATAATAAACAAGAAAGACAATTTCCCCAAAGACAAAATTTGCAATTAACAAAAACTTTTTATGTGCATATAGTGCCACATATAGATTCATGCATTTGAGTGAAATTCTTTTGTGCAATTGCCATGATGAGTGTTGGTATGTTTAACAATTGCTATTAGAACACTAACCAAGATCACCAAACCCTAATTTGAGGAGAAATAGAGAAAATGGGAAAAACCCATATCTCACTTACATACACCTTACACCAAAATGCTAATCATCACCCTAGGCCATAATTGCTTGCCCCCTTGCTTCTAAAATACTTAGATATGATAAACTAACACTCTTGCATCTTTGGATCAAGAATCAAACACAAGGAAATCCAAATTCTTTCATACATATGATAATGGTCACTTGTCACCAAAATAATTTCTTCACTACTTTACCTCTCTCGGTTCTCTCAAATCTTGAACTAAACTTAGTCAACCAAAGCCATGTCATCCAAAACCATGTCAAGGTCTACAACTTTCATGTTGACCACCTCCCCTAGAGTTGACTAGGTTGACCAGTAGAGAGTTGACAAGTGAGGACTTTGAATCAAAATGAAGATAACCTCAAATTTGAAATGTTACAAATCAACTCCAAATTGAACCCCACCACCACCATTCTAACCCATATTTAATATGTTTAAGATCCACCAAAAAGAATTTCAAATTTCAAAAGTTTTGCTCATGCGGCCATTGTGTCGAACAGGTGGCAGGCATGATTCCAGAATTGAGTTACACTCTATTATCCTCTGGTTTCTTCCCTAAACCCCTTTAACCTATGATCATTACACTCTCCTACAGCCCTCGCATCATCCCGAGTACCTGCCTTGGTCGATTAAAGTGAGAGAAGGGGAAAAGAAACCCTAGACTATGCATGCCGTGGCAATGCCGGCCACCTTTGGCCACCATCTCTCTCGGCCTCCCCCTCTCCTCAAATTCTTGTCCTGGAGCATCTACCCCGCATAAGGATGATGACCATGCACGGCCGAGCCTCGCACACGCACAGCATTGGCCAGGAGAGCCGCGTCCAAAACCATGCCGGTACACGCCCGTGCACGCGCTCACCGCGCACTGGCCGCGCCAGTACGTCGTGCACTCGAGCGACACCGTCCTCCCCCTGCATCCCTACCAGCACGTTGAGCAGCTACACCTCGCCCTCTACCGCCTAGCCACACTCGAGCAGCTGCGGAAGCCTTGTCACCGTCGTCCTCGCCGGCGAGGTAACGCGGGTACCGTGATGATCATCACACGCGCCCGAGCTATCCAGTCGTCCTCTCGCCGCGCCAGCTAGTCCTCGAGAATCGCCAGGACGACGCCTACAAGATTCTGTCCTCGCCTTGCCCTTTCGATCGACGGAGAGGCCACGCCGTCGACGCGCCCTTGCAGCACCTCACGGCCACCATCGCCCGCTATAAATAGAGCTCCTTAGCCCACAACTCCTTCACACCATCTGCTCCTCTCCCTTCACTGAACACTCTCCCCACCTCAATTTAGAACCACCTCGCCGGAGCAGCAGCAATTGGAAGCTGAGGTCCGCCGGAGCCCGCGGAAGCTCTGCTTCGATTGGAACCTCCCCGAGCGCCGCCGCTGCCCCAAGCTCTTCCTCATCTACTTCCACTTCTCCACGCACACTGCCAGACTCCTGCAACGGCCTGGTAGGCTCTCCCACCCCCTACTGCCGCCGCCGCACCGTCGGGTTCTCGTCGGAGACGACGACGAACCGTGGCCCTCCGATCCCCTTCTAATCGAACGTCTCCCATTGATCGGTACCGCTTCGGCGTTTAAAAGCCGCTGACAGGGGGGACCCCCTGTCAGGCAGCCCGCGCGGCACTGGACCGTGGCTGGGCTGGCCTTGGGCCGTTTTTAAATCTTTGAGCCCACCTAGTTTTCCCGCGCGGCCCAGTTAATTCAAAAATCGTTTAATTCGTTTCAATGCAAATGCTTACTGATGTCAACTTCAAATTTGAATAGTTTGAAATCTACCAAACCAAATCTAGCAAATTTTATACCGTTGGAAAGCCAATGAAATTATCTAGCTCATGCCACTGGTCCCACCTCCAAATTCGAAGTAGATTTAATCTGATAAAAAGAACAAGACAGGGACTTTTGAACATTCAAACTTTATTTAAAATTTAACCAGAATAGATTTTGAATTGATTCCAACTCTAATAAATCACAAATGATGTCCTCTAATTGATTATGCAATAATATAGACATGTTGTTTGTATGATCATGGACGAGATCAAATAAAAGGGCTATGTAGTCAATTCTAGAGCAATTAAAATTGGAATTCAAACTCAACACTAATATGAGAGCTACCTCTCATTTAAATTTTGATCCTGAGTACTAATAACCAGGGGGAATGACTTAGGCTAATAAACACTTGAGAATTATTACTTAGAGATTTTAATTCATTAAATGTTAAGTATTAAAACTATGTGAAGTGTAGCACTTCAATTAACTTGTACTCACATATAATAGATATGAAATGTTGACTTGAGTCAACCTATATTTCATACCTGATTATTATATGATGAGATTAAATCTTAATATGAGGTAATAAGGAGAAATTGATTTCTCTAAGGAGCTACATACCAAAGTTAAGAAATAGTAATAATAATAAGAGGAAATTATTTTTCTCTTAAATAAGAATTCATCCAACAATCCACCATGCCATGTTTGATTGATGATAGGATTAGTGGGTGAACCTTTTTTTTAAGTGTTTCTAGTTTAGCATGTGAGCTTGGTTTAGTATTTATACCTCGTATTCGTATATAGACGCTAGTACCGAGGAATACCAAGAGGAGGAGGCCTACTCTCAGGAAGAAGAAGAGAACTTCGATAACTACTCAGCTCACGGCAAGCTAACCCTTGCTAAACACAAGTGCTTAGCTCTACAAGAGCAAAGGCACCATCACACTTTATTTTTATGTATTACCTATCCCATGTTTTTACTTACTTCTATTTTGCTTATTTATTTCAAAGTACTTTTTGATTTATGATTCACTTGGTCTAGAGTAGAACAATACTTGGATTTAGATTAGCACAACTCAAAGCTAGATAGCACCCCTCATATAGTTGCTAGTGCTAATCAATTAAAATCGACTACTCTAGATGGGAACATGGTGAAGTGAAATGACTTTGAAAGAAAGTAAAGTGGAGGTGAATATGAACAAGAGAAGATGGTGATTTTTTTGATAAAATTGATGATTGGGTTTGAATGCGATACCCTTCCAATTATACAAGTACCCCCACAATACCTGATTATGGGTAGGGCTTAACTAGCAACTTGTGTATTTTAGTATGGGTTCCCTCTAAACAAGCATCATAGGGGTTACGCCGAGGCTGCCTCCGTATGTGAGAAATGATGTGAATATGAGGTGAATGTACGACCCAAGCCCTGTGCAGTTCCCGGGTTAACAGTTGGTTTTCACCGGGAGGCCAAGCTCATGGGGAGAGGTGCCTATACTAGGACATATAAGTGAAAGGTTAAGGTTGATGATCCGCGTACTGAGTTACGATGATTCGGGTTATCCTCGACGGATGTAATCAAAAGTTGTGGCACAAGAGTACAACCTCTGCAGAGTGTTAAACCTATTCGAATAGCCGTGTCCGCGGTTATGGACGATTGGAAAGGCCATACTATCTCCGTTGTCAGAATTTTTGAAATGATGAATGTGAATGAGGATTTGACTTGGATCCCAAAATGAATGGTGGGAATGACACTAATGTTCCCACTCGAGTTAGTCTAGCAAATGATGGGTTTTTTACTAAATGCTTATCAAATTAAAACTTGGCTTTATGCAAATAAACCTAGAGCTTAGCACCCCTTACTACACTTAATATGTTTTACCTTAGTATTAGTTTGCGAGTACTTTAAAGTACTCATGGCTTTGCCCTGGCTATTCAAATGCCAGACTTTGAAGAGGAGCAACAGTATCAGGATGACGGACAACAGGACGTCTACGATAACTAGGATCGTCTTCTAACGTCAAGCGTTGCCTGTGGAATAGATAGTCCACTACTACTACGCTTCCGCTACTTATCGTGATGTTGAACAATCTATTTGTGTAATATTAGATCATGTGATCCCTTGTTGTAAGACTCTATGTGTTGTAATAAATGATGACTCTGAACTACTTACTATTATGTCTCGCAAAAACAATCTTCCTGGGATTGCGATGTATGATGTAATAGGGCATCCGGACTTAAAAATTCGGGTGTTGACAAGTTGGTATCAGAGCCATTGTTTGACCTTAGGAGACCCTAGTTAGAATGGACGTTTGGCAAAACTTAGTTTAATTATAATGAATTGATTAATTATGAAAAATACAATCATACCCTTACCTTTGAGATCTTTTGTAAACTAGCCAAATTCATGTTCTTATTTATAAGTACTTAAAATTTTGAACACTTGCACTTCTCTAACTTGCTCATCAATCTCTCTACAGATGGAGCCCATCATCCCACTTGAGCCCTTCATCCAGACTCAAGTGTACGAGCTGGCCAACGGGGGGGATCTCATCTTTGAGAGGGATCTGTTCGCCCTCTCCGAGTTCCTCGGGCGCTCGCCTCCCGTGTTCTACGGGGGCCAGATCGCTGCTCAGAACGGAGGCCAACTCCAATGGATCATCATGGCTAACCTCCCCGGACAGCCGGAGGCACCCATGTTCCGCCAGATTCAGTTCTCTCTCCGAGAGAACACTTGGGTGGATGGACTCGCCCGTGCTCTCCGGGAGGGTCTCGCTCGTCCGTGCGGGCAAAACCCGGTGGCGATTGAAGGAGAACGCTTTGCGCACTTCGCAAGGCACTCCTCACTTGGGCTGCCCATCAGCCTCGCCGTTCCACCCCGTGCCGAGGCACCATGTGGATCACCTCGACTTTATGCTCTTCGAGACCCGTGCGGAGTTGGACAACTCCCGCGCCTTCGCCAACAGCACCCACCTCCAGCTGGTCCAGCAGGCGGAGACCATTCAGGTCATCGCCAAGGAGCGTCGGATTCTCCGCCAGAGGGTCGCCAAGAGGGAGAACACCATCGACCGCCTCAAGGCCAAGATCGCCGTCCTGAAGGAGACCATCTCCACTCAGGCGGAGCAACTCCAAGCTCTGGAAGGAGAAGGCGAGGGAGAAGACATCCAAGGGGATGGCTACTCCTACGTCAGCAACGACAATGACTACGAGGATGACGATGAGGGAGACCTGGACTTCCACCAGCACCTGCCCGCCGGGATGGACACCACCTTCCCGCTCCGCATCGATGGATAGTAGTTCCGTCTAAGCACTTGCGTCTAGTGATATGTATCGGTCCTTTGTATCCGCCCCATGTATCGTAGATTGTTGAAAGGGTTCTTCAAACCCTCCGGATTGTTGGCTTGTAATATTTGCTACCTTCATGACTATGTTCGTGTGTGTAATATTATTATTATTTATGAGTCAAGTTTAAATTGTGTGAAATTAACCCAAAATGAGCCATAGAAATTTCCCTCTCATCTCATTATCCATATCCCTGTTCAGATGGCACCTCCAACTCGCAACATGACTCAAGAGGCAATGATGCAAATGTTGCAACAGATGTTGGCCGATAGAGAAGTTGAGAGAGCTGAAAGGCAAGCCAACTTAGCGGTACTTCAACAGCTTGCACAGAACAATCAGGGCCACGGAAACCATGACCACCCTGGGTCAAAACTGAAAAACTTCCAGAACACCAATCCACCGGTGTTTAGCAAGACAGAGGAACCCCTTGATGCCGATGATTGGCTCCAGACTATGGAGAACAATCTTGAAGTGGCCGGAGTGGAGGAGCAGGACAAAGTGCTATTTGCCACCCACTATCTGGCAGGACCTGCACGTGCCTGGTGGACAAGTGCTCGCGCATTGAATGCGGGGCAAATGATGACTTGGGCCGATTTCAAGCTCAAGTTTAGCAAGTATCACGTGCCACCGGGTCTCATCAAGAAGATGCGGGATGAGTTCCGCGAACTGAAGCAAGGCCGTCTAACCGTGGTAGAATACCGCGACAGATTCCTCACTCTGTCAAGGTACGCCCGGATGAGACCGACACCAACGAGAAGAGGAAGGAGAGGTTCCTGAATGGACCGCACGATGAGATGCGGATCGTGCTGATCAACATTCCCTTTGCTGATCTAGAAGCCCTCGTTGACTCCGCCATCCGGATGGAAGGAAAGATCCATCGGGCCAATGAAAACCGCAAGCGCCGCATGATGAATCAGAGTGGGCCCAGCAACACCCACAAGTATCGCCCCAGCTCAAGTGGAGGGTTTGCCCCAAGAAACAACAAGCCCCCGATGCAGAACTCACGTCCGGGTTATCAGAACCGGAGTGGAGGAAACCCCAGGCCAGGAGGCCACCACAACAACAGCAACAACAACAACAACAACAACTTCAACCGCGCCCCACCTCGAGCACCCAACCACAACAACAACACCTCCAACACTGCTCCAAGGACTGGGAGCAACGCTGTTCCCATCACGCCCAAGGACAAGTCCACCATCACTTGTTACGAGTGCGGAGTGGTGGGGCACTACTCCAACGAGTGCCCCAAGCGACTCGCCAAGACTGCCGCCAACACCTCTGGTCCTGCTCAGCAGCAGCGCCGTGTCACCAACAACAAGAAGTTCACCCCCAACAACCCGAACAACCGTAGCGGCCGCCTCTTTCACATGAGTGCGGAAGAAGCTCAGGAAGCCCCAGATGTTGTGATGGGTATGTTCTCTGTTAACTCAATACCTGCAAGAGTGCTGTTTGATTCTGGAGCATCGCATTCGTTTGTTACTGAAGATTTTGCATGCACTAGTAAGATTCAACCTATCAGTTTGAAGCATGTCATGATAGTTCAAATACCTGGATCAACCACTAAAGCTAGAAAAATTTGCAAAGATGTTCCTATCAGAATTCATGAAATAGAATTTTATGCAAATTTGATTGTTCCGGGAACAAAAGGTTTGGAAGTAGTACTCGGGTATGGACTGGATGTCCAAACATCATGGGCTGATTGATTGTGCCAAGAAGGCCATCACCATGACTAGTAGCACCGGAATATTAGTCGAGCACATCTCTCGAAAGATTGCCCGTAAAATTTACCTCGCAACCAAAGTCTAGCTAAACCCACCTTGGATCAGATCAGTGGTCGTTTGTCGATACCCCGATGTGTTTCCCGATGATCTACCCGGTATGCCCCCGCATCGGGATATCGAGTTTATCATTGAGTTAATCCCCGGAACCGGACCTATAGCCCGCAGAGCCTATAGTATGAACCCGGCAGAATTAGTGGAACTGAAGAAGCAACTGGATGATATGCTATTCAAGGGTCTGATTAGGCCAAGTGCATCACCTTGGAGATCACCGGCTTTGTTTGTGGACAAGAAGGATGGTGCAAATCGTTTATGTACGGATTATCGTAAACTTAACGATGTCACCATCAAGAACAAATATCCCTTGCCAAAGATAGAAGATTTGTTTGACCAACTGACCGGTGCCAAAGTGTTCTCGAAGATTGATTTGAGGACTGGTTACCATCAACTGAAGATTCGTGCCACCGATATCCCCAAAACTGCTTTCACCACCCGATATGGATTGTATGAGTACAATGTCATGTCATTTGGATTGACCAATGCCCCCGCTTATTTCATGAATCTCATGAATAAGGTTTTCATGAACTTCCTGGATAAGTTTGTCGTTGTTTTCATCGACGACATCCTTATCTACTCCAAATCTGAAGAAGAGCATGAGCATCACTTGGAAGTGGTCTTAGATACCCTTCGGGAGCATCAGCTGTACGCCAAGTTCAGCAAATGCGAGTTTTGGTTGAAGGAGGTAGGATTCCTGGGACACATATTGTCCGCCGGAGGAATTGCCGTTGACCCCTCAAAGATCAAGATTGTTGAAGAATGGAAAGCCCCAACCACCCGCATCGAAGTCCGTGCATTTCTCGGATTGGCGGGATACTACCGCCGATTCGTTGAAGGATTCTCAAGCATAGCCGGACCAATGACTCAATTGTTGAAGAAGGATAAGAAGTTCGAATGGACGGACAAGTGTGAAGAGAGTTTCCAACAGCTCAAGAGCAGACTGACTTCAGCCCCAATACTAATCATGCCGGACATCACCAAACCATTCGATGTGTATTGTGATGCTTCCAAGATTGGTCTTGGATGTGTGTTGATGCAAGAAGGGAAAGTGATATCTTACCTATCAAGGCAACTGAAGCAGCATGAACAGAACTATCCAACCCATGACTTAGAGCTAGCAGCCGTGGTTTTAGCACTGAAAGTGTGGCGTCATTACCTCATGGGTAATCGATGCGAGATCTATTCAGATCACAAGAGTTTGAAGTATATCTTCACTCAGAAGGAGCTGAACATGAGGCAAAGAAGATGGTTAGAGTTAATCAAGGATTACGATATGGAAATTCACTACCACCCCGGCAAGGCCAATGTGGTAGCGGATGCTTTGAGTAGACTGCCGTGCCAGTTAAACTCAATGATCGCAGAAGAGCAACCTAGCCTGTTTCAAGAGTTTGAACAATTTAGAATGGAGTTAGTGAGTGAAGGATTTCTCGCAAGCATTGAACTTCAACCCACCCTGATTAGTCAAATCAAGGAAGCCCAGAAGGGAAATGTAAGCATTGACGGGATTAAGAGCCAAATAGCTGCGGGAAAAGCACCAGGATTCACTATTGATGAAGAAGGAGTGCTATGGTACAACGGACGCCTTTGTGTGCCGTCAGATTCAGAGTTGAAGCAAGTCATTCTGAAAGAAGCTCATGACACCCTTTACTCCATTCACCCCGGAGGTACCAAGATGTACCAAGATTTGAAGGAACAATTTTGGTGGCATGGAATGAAGAGAGAAATAGGGAGCTACATTGCCAGGTGTGACATCTGTCAAAGAGTCAAAGCCGAACATCAACGCCCCGCAGGACTGTTGCAACCCCTACAGATTCCCGAATGGAAGTGGGATTCCGTAGGAATGGACTTCATCACCGGACTACCCAAATCTAGTAAAGGAAATGATTCTATCTAGGTAGTGGTCGACAGACTGACCAAAGTCGCCCACTTCATCCCCGTCAAGACCACCTATCAAGGACCGAGACTTGCAGAGTTATACATCTCAAGAATAGTCAGCCTGCACGGAACCCCGAAGTCGATAGTATCCGACAGAGGATCTCAATTCACCTCCAGATTCTGGCAGAAAGTGCATGAAGGACTCGGAACTCGTCTGAATTTTAGCACAGCCTATCACCCGCAGACAGATGGACAGACTGAACGAGTCAACCAGATACTAGAAGATATGTTGAGAGCATGTGTGCTAGAGTATGGATCTAAGTGGGAGGACTGCTTGCCGTACGCAGAATTCTCATACAACAACAGCTACCAAGCCAGCTTGCAGATGGCCCCCTTTGAAGCCATGTACGGAAGGAAGTGCCGTACCCCTTTGAATTGGTCGGAAATCGGAGAGAGTCAAGTCTTTGGACCAGATATTCTCCGCGAAGCTGAAGAGAAGGTTCACAAGATCCGCGAGTACCTCAAGACAGCCCAATCAAGACAGAAGAGCTACGCCGACAAGAGACGCCGAGAGATGACCTTCGAGATCGGAGATTTCGTATATCTCAAAGTGTCCCCTCTTAAAGGAATGCAGAGATTCCAGCTTAGAGGAAAGCTCGCACCTCGATATGTCGGACCTTTCAAAGTCCTGAGTCGCAGAGGAGAAGTATCCTATCAACTGGAGTTACCAGAAGAAATGTCAGCGGTACACAATGTGTTTCACATCTCGTTACTCCGGAAGTGCTTAGAGGTACCTGAGAAGACCGAGGTTTTCAAGAACATCGACCATCGAGCTGTGGATATCAACTCAGATCTGACATACCGCGAAGTACCTATTCGCATCCTGGAAGAAGCCTTCAGAACCACTCGTACCCGAAGTATCAAGTTTCAGAAGCTACAATGGAGTAACCACACCGAGGAGGAAGCCACTTGGGAGAGAGAAGATTTCATGAAGACTGAGTACCCAGATCTCTTTAGTACCTAGTTTTCTTTAAGATCTCGGGACGAGATCTTTTGTAAGGGGGAAGGGTTTGTAACATCCCAAGTTTCAACAATAATAAACAAGAAAGACAATTTCCCCAAAGACAAAATTTGCAATTAACAAAAACTTTTTATGTGCATATAGTGCCACATATAGATTCATGCATTTGAGTGAAATTCTTTTGTGCAATTGCCATGATGAGTGTTGGTATGTTTAACAATTGCTATTAGAACACTAACCAAGATCACCAAACCCTAATTTGAGGAGAAATAGAGAAAATGGGAAAAACCCATATCTCACTTACATACACCTTACACCAAAATGCAAATCATCACCCTAGGCCATAATTGCTTGCACCCTTGCTTCTAAAATACTTAGATATGATAAACTAACACTTTTGCATCTTTGGATCAAGAATCAAACACAAGGAAATCCAAATTCTTTCATACATATGATAATGGTCACTTGTCACCAAAATAATTTCTTCACTACTTTACCTCTCCGGTTCTCTCAAATCTTGAACTAAACTTAGTCAACCAAAGCCATGTCATCCAAGACCATGTCAAGGTCTACAACTTTCATGTTGACCACCTCCCCTAGAGTTGACTAGGTTGACCAGTAGAGAGTTGACAAGTGAGGACTTTGAATCAAAATGAAGATAACCTCAAATTTGAAATGTTACAAATCAACTCCAAATTGAACCCCACCATCACCATTCTAACCCATATTTAATATGTTTAAGATCCACCAAAAAGAATTTCAAATTTCAAAAGTTTTGCTCATGCGGCCATTGTGTCGAACAGGTGGCAGGCATGATTCCAGAATTGAGTTACGCTCTATTATCCTCTGGTTTCTTCCCTAAACCCCTTTAACCTATGATCATTACACTCTCCTACAGCCGCTGCATCATCCCAGTACCTGCCTTGGTCGATTAAAGTGAGAGAAGGGGGAAAAGAAACCCTAGACTATGCATGCCGTGGCAATGCCGGCCACCTTTGGCCACCATCTCTCTGGCCTCCCCCTCTCCTCAAATTCTTGTCCTGGAGCATCTACCCTGCATAAGGATGATGACCATGCACGGCCGAGCCTCGCACACGCACAGCATTGGCCAGGAGAGCCGCGTCCAAAACCATGCCGGTACACGCCCGTGCACGCGCTCACCGCGCACTGGCCGCGCCAGTACGTCGTGCACTCGAGCGACACAGTCCTCCCCCTGCATCCCTACCAGCACGCTGAGCAGCTACACCTCGCCCTCTACCGCCTAGCCACACTCGAGCAGCTGCGGAAGCCTTGTCACCGTCGTCCTCGCCGGCGAGGTACCGCGGGTACCGTGATGATCATCACACGCGCCCGAGCTATCCAGTCGTCCTCTCGCCGCGCCAGCTAGTCCTCGAGCATCGCCAGGACGACGCCTACAAGATTCTGTCCTCGCCTTGCCCTTTCGATCGACGGAGAGGCCACGCCGTCGACGCGCCCTTGCAACACCTCACGGCCACCATCGCCCGCTATAAATAGAGCTCCTCAGCCCACAACTCCTTCACACCATCTGCTCCTCTCCCTTCACTGAACACTCTCCCCACCTCAATTTAGCACCACCTCGCCGGAGCAGCAGCAATTGGAAGCTGAGGTCCGCCGGAGCCCGCGGAAGCTCTGCTTCGATTGGAGCCTCCCCGAGCGCCGCCGCTGCCCCAAGCTCTTCCTCATCTACTTCCACTTCTCCACGCACACTGCTAGACTCCTGCAACGGCCTGGTAGGCTCTCCCACCCCCTACTGCCGCCGCCGCACCGTCGGGTTCTCGTCGGAGACGACGACGAACCATGGCCCTCCGATCCCCTTCTAATCCAACGTCTCCCATTGATCGGTACCGCTTCGGCGTTTAAAAGCCGCTGACAGGCGGGACCCCCTGTCAGGCAGCCCGCGCGGCACTGGACCGTGGCTGGGCTGGCCTTGGGCCGTTTTTAAATCTTTGAGCCCACCTAGTTTTCCCGCGGCCCAGCTTAATTCAAAAATCGTTTAATTCGTTTCAATGCAAATGCTTACTCGATGTCAACTTCAAATTTGAATAGTTTGAAATCTACCAAACCAAATCTAGCAAATTTTATACCGTTGGAAAGCCAATGAAATTATCTAGCTCATGCCACTGGTCCCACCTCCAAATTCGAAGTATATTTAATCTGATAAAAAGAACAAGACAGGGACTTTTGAACATTCAAACTTTATTTAAAATTTAACCAGAATAGATTTTGAATTGATTCCAACTCTAATAAATCACAAATGATGTCCTCTAATTGATTATGCAATAATATAGACATGTTGTTTGCATGATCATGGACGAGATCAAATAAAAGGGCTATGTAGTCAATTCTAGAGCAATTAAAATTGGAATTCAAACTCAACACTAATATGAGAGCTACCTCTCATTTAAATTTTGATCCTGAGTACTAATAACTAGGGGGAATGACTTAGGCTAATAAACCCTTGAGAATTATTACTTAGAGATTTTAATTCATTAAATGTTAAGTATTAAAACTATGTGAAGTGTAGCACTTCAATTAACTTGTACTCACATATAATAGATATGAAATGTTGACTTGAGTCAACCTATATTTCATACCTGATTATTATATGATGAGATTAAATCTTAATATGAGGTAATAAGGAGAAATTGATTTCTCTAAGGAGCTACATACCAAAGTTAAGAAATAGTAATAATAATAAGAGGAAATTATTTTTCTCTTAAATAAGAATTCATCCAACAATCCACCATGCCATGTTTGATTGATGATAGGATTAGTGGGTGAACTTTTTTTTTAAGTGTTTCTAGTTTAGCATGTGAGCTTGGTTTAGTATTTATACCTCGTATTCGTATATAGACGCTAGTGTTGGAGATATGCCCAAGAGGCAATAATAAAAGTGGTTATTATATATCTTTATGTTTATGATAAATGTTTATATACCATGCTATAATTGTATTAACCGAAACATTGATACATGTGTGATATGTAAACAACAAAGAGTCCCTAGTATGCCTCTTAACTAGCTTGTTGATTAATGGATGATTAGTTTCATAATCATGAACATTGGATGTTATTAATAACAAGGTTATATCATTGTATGAATGATGTAATGGACACACCCAATTAAGCGTAGCATAAGATCTCGTCATTAAGTTATTTGCTATAAGCTTTCAATACATAGTTACCTAGTCCTTATGACCATGAGATCATATAAATCACTTATACCGGAAAGGTACTTTGATTACATCAAACACCACCGCGTAAATGGGTGGCTATAAAGGTGGGATTAAGTATCCGGAAAGTATGAGTTGAGGCATATGGATCAACAGTGGGATTTGTCCATCCCGATGACTGGATAGATATACTCTGGGCCCTCTCGGTGGAATGTCGTCTAATGTCTTGCAAGCATATGAATAAGTTCATAAGAGACCACATACCACGGTACGAGTAAAGAGTACTTGTCGGGAGACGAGGTTGAACAAGGTATAGAGTGATACCGAAGATCAAACCTCGGACAAGTAAAATATCGCGAGACAAAGGGAATTGGTATTGTATGTGAATGGTTCATTCGATCACTAAAGTCATCGTTGAATATGTGGGAGCCATTATGGATCTCCGGATCCCGCTATTGGTTATTGGTCGGAGTGAGTACTCAACCATGTCCGCATAGTTCACGAACCGTAGGGTGACACACTTAAAGTTGGATGTTGAAATGGTAGTATTTGAATATGGAATGGAGTTCGAATATTTGTTCGGAGTCCCGGATGAGATCCCGGACATCACGAGGAGTTCCGGAATGGTCCGGAGAATAAGATTCATATATAGGATGTCATTTTATGTGAATAAAATGTCGCGGAAGGTTCTATGGAAGGTTCTAGAAGGTTCTAGAAAAGTCCGGAAGAAACCACCAAGGAAGGTGGAGTCCACATGGGACTCCACCTCCATGGCCGGCCAACCCTAGTGGGGGAGGAGTCCCAAGTGGACTCCCCCTTAGGGGCCGGCCACCCCCCATATGGGAGGTGGAACTCCCACCTTGGTGGGAGTCCTAGCTAGGCTAGGTTTCCCCCTCTCTATGGAAGGTTTTTGGTTCGGGTCTTATTCGAAGACTTGGAGACCAACTCTTGGGGATCCACCTATATAATGAGGGGCATAGGGGAGGGGGCCGGCCACACCAAAGCCACAAGTTGGCCGCACCCCCTTGAGGCCGGCCACCCCCTCCCAAACCCTAGCCGCCCCCTTCTCCTCCATAGCTCCCACGTGCTTTAGCGAAGCTCCGCCGGAGTTCTCCACCGCCACCGACACCACGCCGTCGTGCTGTCGGATTCAAGAGGAGCTACTACTTCCGCTGCCCGCTGGAACGGGAGGTGGACGTCGTCTTCATCAACAACCGAACGTGTGACCGAGTACGGAGGTGCTGCCCGTTCGTGGCGCCGGAACCGATCGTGATCAAGATCTTCTACGCGCTTTTGCAAGCGGCAAGTGAACGTCTACCGCAGCAACAAGAGCCTCATCTTGTAGGCTTTGGAATCTCTTCAAGGGTGAGACTCGATACCCCCTCGTTGCTACCGTCTTCTAGATTGCATCTTGGCTTGGATTGCGTGTTCGCGGTAGGAAATTTTTTGTTTTCTATGCAACGTTATCCTACAGCTAGTACCGAGGAATACCAAGAGGAGGAGGCCTACTCTCAGGAAGAAGAAGAGAACTTCGATAACTACTCAGCTCAAGGCAAGCTAACCCTTGCTAAACACAAGTGCTTAGCTCTACAAGAGCAAAGGCACCATCACACTTTATTTTTATGTATTACCTATCCCATGTTTTTACTTACTTCTATTTTGCTTATTTATTTCAAAGTACTTTTTGATTTATGATTCACTTGGTCTAGAGTAGAACAATACTTGGATTTAGATTAGCACAACTCAAAGCTAGATAGCACCCCTCATATAGTTGCTAGTGCTAATCAATTAAAATCGACTACTCTAGATGGGAACATGGTGAAGTGAAATGACTTTGAAAGAAAGTAAAGTGGAGGTGAATATGAACAAGAGAAGATGGTGATTTTTTTGATAAAATTGATGATTGGGTTTGAATGCGATACCCTTCCAATTATACAAGTACCCCCACAATACCTGATTATGGGTAGGGCTTAACTAGCAACTTGTGTATTTTAGTATGGGTTCCCTCTAAACAAGCATCATAGGGGTTACGCCGAGGCTGCCTCCGTATGTGAGAAATGATGTGAATATGAGGTGAATGTACGACCCAAGCCCCGTGCGGCTCCCGGGTTAACAGCTTGGTTTTCACCGGGAGGCCAAGCTCATGGGGAGAGGTGCCTATACTAGGACATATAAGTGAAAGGTTAAGGTTGATGATCCGCGTACCGAGTTACGATGATTCGGGGTTATCCTCGACGGATGTAATCAAAAGTTGTGGCACAAGAGTACAACCTCTGCAGAGTGTTAAACCTATTCGAATAGCCGTGTCCGCGGTTATGGACGATTGGAAAGACCATACTATCTCCGTTGTCAGAATTTTTGAAATGATGAATGTGAATGAGGATTTGACTTGGATCCCAAAATGAATGGTGGGAATGACACTAATGTTCCCACTCGAGTTAGTCTAGCAAATGATGGGTTTTTACTAAATGCTTATCAAATTAAAACTTGGCTTTATGCAAATAAACCTAGAGCTTAGCACCCCTTACTACACTTAATATGTTTTACCTTAGTATTAGTTTGCGAGTATTTTAAAGTACTCATGGCTTTGCCCTGGCTATTCAAATGCCAGACTTTGAAGAGGAGCAACAGTATCAGGATGACGGACAACAGGACGTCTACAATAACTAGGATCGTCTTCTAACGTCAAGCGTTGCCTGTGGAATAGATAGTCCACTACTACTACGCTTCCGCTACTTATCGTGATGTTGAACAATCTATTTGTGTAATATTGGATCATGTGATCCCTTGTTGTAAGACTCTATGTGTTGTAATAAATGATGACTCTGAACTACTTACTATTATGTCTCGCAAAAACAATCTTCCTGGGATTGCGATGTATGATGTAATAGGGCATCCGGACTTAAAAATTCGGGTGTTGACATCGGCTCCGGACCAGCCGACGTCTCGGTTGATGCCGTTAGACTAGGTGCCGGCCTAAAGAGAAAAACCGTCCCCCCTTTTTTCGTCGAAGTGGGAGGTCTCCCTTCACCTTCTTGTACCATTGATACACCATTATGCTTCATGAACTAATACCTGAGAATAAACTTGTAGACATGTATTAGTCCAATACTCTAGCTATGGTGTCATTGTTACCAAAATAATGGATAAGGGTATTTTACCCTTACAACCTCCTCCTTTTTGGTATATGATGACAAACCGAGCTAGAATCACATATAAATACTATGATAAGATCAAAACCTTGATTCCATATAAGATATTAAGACAACTCCCCCATAATGTATGCACTTGCAAAATTTGCGTTTGAATGCAAAGTGCATCACTTGTAAAATATGAGAAGCTCCCCCAATATCTTTAGGAAGCAAGGATGGTATAGAAAAGTGTATAATAAGATATAAGCATTAAGCATAATCATCCTAACATAGAGATTACACATACAGTAACTTGTCCACACACGAATTATTAAAAGTAGCAAATGGTTCCGGAAAGCAAATAGCACAAGCCAAGTAAGAAGCAAATAAAGTAGCAATGGATTGTGCAAAACATCATCAACCATCAAGAAACCCGTAATCCTAGACTCTACTCTCTTCTCTCCCTTTAGCATCGGAACACCAAAAAGGCAGGAGAGAGTAGGAATGCTAGCGTTTCCCATCAATAGAACTCTTCCCCAGTGCCTGGGGACCCCTCTTCATCGTCTTCATCATCACCAGACGCATCAGAGCCAGACCCAACAGCATCAGGAGCAGGAGCAGTCCTAAACCGAGTCCTGGGAGGAGGAGCACCATGTGAAGATCCACCGGGAGCAAACAAGGATAGATCAAAGTTCTGGAACATGGCATCCTCAATGGGAGGTATCGGGGGTGCTCCCCAATGCTCACCATGAGAGGCTTAGGGTTGACGGAATCCTGCAGGCTAGCACGAGACATCGGTAACCAAACAAACAGGGAGAGAGATTTACCCAGGTTCAGGGCCTTCGATGAGGAAAACCCCTTACTTCCTGCTTGTCTGATCTTGATTATCGAAAGAATACCGGGTTACAATGGGGTAGCCGATAGGCTATGATGGTGATCTCGTCGAGAGGCTAAGGTTCTAAGCTCTAGATCTGATATTGCGTTGATTCTACGTGTGTAAGTTGTGTTCCGGCAGACCCTCTCCTGACCTTTATATTGCAGGCTAGGTTCCAAGAGTTCTATCCGGATTCGGCTAAGTTACAAAGAGACCTCTATGCCAATCTTTCCTCGTATGGCGCCTTCTTGCCTTGTCCGTCAAGAAGCCTTCTTCGAATAAGCTTCCTTCTCCGGAAACGACGTGCTGGCCCACCTCGCGACTATTTGTCGATTGTGACGCTGCCAACCACCGCCATATGTGTTTCATATGCGTACCCCTACGGGTTTATACAGGCTGACGTACAAATTAATTATTCGTTAACTAACCGTAAAAGAAAATTATTTCTTTAATTATGAATGGTTATCGAACCATCATAGCCGTCATGTTTTATTTTGGGTTAGTTTGGGGCGAGGGTGTGTACTGAAACACAACCTTTAGATTCAAAACCTGAAAGGTTCTAATGTGAGAGTTATTTTAGGTGTTGTAGGCTTGAATATCCTATAACCTGAAGTACGTCAAAGTGCGTCACATAAACAATATAACAATATGATTATTGATTGAAAGGGGATTTTTTTTTTGATTCTGTAGAAGATCAATCAAATACATGTCACCAGTTAACTGATAGAATATTGATGCAATCACACACACAAGAGATCTGTGGAAGATTAAGCTTTATTTGCTGACATAATCGGGTCTATATGTTTGCTAACATAAACATGTCTCACACTAACATAAACCATCTCACAGCAAGCAGGAATTGCATACGCACTAAGTTTGCGTTTCAAATGAACACTTGCTAACTGATCATGCCATCTGGATAGACAAGAAGATGCAGAAATTACGTATGTCCATTCAAGCCATGCGTGCAGAACTTTACTTAGATAGCGAAGATTCAGATCCGTCGAGATAGTTACATTCTATGCTATCTTAAATTATTACGGGACATTCTTTATAAACGAAGCACATACATGGCAAATACAATGAAACAGGAAAATGTGATGTTTTCTTAACATGCATGGGAAGAATGAATAGAAGTGAAATAGCAAAGGGTGGTTCAAGTTACAAGTCAAAATAAGGCATACTCATCAGCACTGTCATATAGGACCGACTGACGGAAGGACATCTTGGGTGCACCTGTGCGGCTTTCGTGAAGACCGCCTCGACATCACTGTACTCATGGATGGACAAACTTTTATTTACATGGATTTGCTCGAGGGCTGATAGGTGCTCCAAGCCGACTGGTGGAACACCACCCCACTCATCACGCAACCCTAAATGGAGCCTTCGTACCTTAGGCATAGCACCTGCCTCAAACTCCATGCATGCCGTACCATCACCATCTTCAGTAGAGCGGAGCAAGGTACTCTAGAACTGGGAATAATCCCCTCCTTATTCTAACAGCAGCAGTATCTTTAGGAATACACAACACCTTGAGACTGAGCCAAACGAGGGAGGGCAGCTTTCCAACAGCATGAACCTCATCAGTCGACAAGTGCTCAACACGTAGGGAGAGGCCACGGAGGCAACACAGGTTACCAATCCATTTAGGAACTCCCTTCAGCAGCCATTTTGGTAGATGAAGCTGCTCCATATAGAGAGGAGGGTTGGATAATGAGTACAGTTGATCGTCATCACATTTAGGAGTCGTGAAATCGCAGGTGAGGAATCTGAGCTCATGAAGCTTTCTAATTGAGGAGACCAAAGCATCAATCTGTGCCACCACATTGTCACCCCACTTATAACTATGACTCCTGGAGAGCCTCAACTCCTTTAGATTGGCCAGCTCACCAAGACCCTTAATATCGTTTAGCGAGCTCCACCCTAGATTAAGGAAATGCACAATGCACAATGATTTCATGTTCTCGATCCCGTGGGGCAGTCCTGTGCCGCCTGGAAGAATCATGCATGATAAGCGTGGCAAGGAAACTATATCTGACGGAATGGCTAGTCGTGAGGGACCACGTATTGCGAGCGTCTCCAAATAAACAAGCTCTCGAATTTCAGTTGGGAGATCTATGCGGCAGCCCAACGCTGTTACCTTCAGATACCTTAATTGAAATAATCTACCAATAGGAGTGAGATCCACTTTCATAACCTTATCGTATGGTGTTTCTTGACTTGAGAACTGAAGCAGTAGCACACGAAGGTACTTAAATAGCAAAAGAGGGATTGGGTACTTGGGATCTCCAAACTGTGCAAATGAGCGCACTTGTGACAGTCTAGTATCGACGATACCCGCTTGATGTCAAGGACAATCGACGAACCTTGTACTCACAACCATGCATTCTTGCCACGTCTTCACAATTATATGCCACACTGATAAAATTCTCTTCCACACACTTGCTCAGAATCAAATCAAGCATCATGTCGTGTACTCTGCAAGACACCACCTCCTCATAGCATATGGTTTCTCCAGGCTGAATCAGACTTCTATTGATAAGTTCATTGAAATAACTCTTTGCAACATTCTCCAAATCTGATCCATGAGAAGTACTAACAATGCCTTCAGCTACCCATTGCCGAACCAGATCAGCCCTCCTGATCTCCTGGTCTTCTGGATACATGCCAATATACAAGAGACATGGACGGAGATGAAGAGGAAGATTCATGTAGCTAAGGTTAAGTATACTCCTCATCTCTTCCAGGGTGGGATTTTTAGCAAAGTTTGCACCCAAAGAATTTCTTATACTCTCCCACTCATTCTTTGATCTTGATTGACTATTGGCTAACAGGCTAGCTATAGTGATGATTGCCAGTGGCAATCCTCCACACTTCTTCAAAATTTCAGCTGAAATTTCTTTAAACTCAGGTGGACACCTATCTTCTCTCTCAAATACTCTTTTAAAACATAACAATCTTGAGTCATGTTCTTTGAGGGGTTTCATTCTGTAAACACAGCCGCGGTCATTTTGACACACCCCAATTGCTACATCCTCCACTCGCGTTGTTACTATTACTCTACTTCCATTTGCCACTTCTGGAAAGGCACAACTCAAAGTATTCCACATTGATTCATTCCACAAGTCATCAACAACGATAAGATACCTGCAGATTTTTTTTTCACATATGTAGATGCATTTAATTATGATATGATTACAAGGTGCAGATGAAACCACCTAAACTTGGTAATGAACACAAAAAAAAAGACATTCCTTAGGTCAATATAGCATGTTCACATAACATTCAAGCCTAGACAACGATAATTTTTGTGCGACGCTTTAAGGCTCAGTGAAAAAAATACACCATAATTTATCTTAGAAATGCTTGAACAAAAAAAGATTACGACTTTCTTTTTTTATATTAATAAATAATAACATGGGCACATACATTTCTATACATGTATAAGAATTAAAGTTTTTTTTATCGAACTAATCTTATCAATAGATGATCTGGCGGCTAACAATTTTAGTTCTACCTACAAAAGGGGGTTTCCACGGCCTAAAGAATTTTAGCTGTAGCTATGTTAATTCGACTTTAGTTACATACTCAATGGAGATTAAAATAGAGTTGATCCTCCAATTTCTATCCTTCATATGCCAATCTCAAGTTTGCATCTTTGCTCATCCTGGTATGACAGCCACACCAGTATTTCTTCAGGTGTCGCCGTTATTTTACGTAACAATTTGCTATATGATGTCAGCTGTTTCCAATTTAATAACAATCCAGATTTTTCCCCCTCCTCCCCTCTCACCTTCTTTGATTCCAGCAAGCCTGAGCCGGAGATAAAAAGATGACGCAGAAGCGGCAGCGCCGGGATTCAAGACGTTTTAGGTGTTCTTGATAGACAGAAGGCTCGAGAGTATCGACAGGATCGACAGACGTTTCAGACGTTTGAGGTATCAGAAGTTCAGAACTACCTTTTTTTTGTTGGTTCACTAGATGTTGCAAATGGGTAGTACATAATTAGTTAATTCATCTATCTTAAAACATGCTGAATTAGTTCTCGGATATTCATTACATATATATGATTCTTTGATTTCAAGGGTCATCTTAAAAATGCAGTTGTCCTCTATTTCACTTCTGAATCACCCAGATGTTCGATCTGACAAGACTAAGTAGTTAAGAAGTGAGCCTAGCTAACTTGACTAGCGGAGTAGACATACAATGCAGCTATACAGGTTCAAGTTCCTACGGATATAAATTTGGGTTCTTATTATTCAAAAAATAAACTCCTTAAGGGTATCTTATCCCCGCCATTCTTTAAAAAAACACAAAAATCTAGTTAATGAGTGAGAATATATAGTAAAATAACTAATTCTAAGTCACTGCTTTTGGAACCATGAAATGTAAACAAGAGGTTCATGCAAAAGAGAATGAGATCTTGATCGGACATGATTAACAGTTTCTAAGTCGACTGAGTTATATACACTCTTATAGATATAACCGCATGATTTCTAAACCGTCATGTGTGAGAAGGAGATAACATAGTTTGGAGCTCATCCAGAAAGCCCGACAAGATTTTGTGTTAGATTAAAAGCATAGAACATACATATGTCATTAGTGTTTAGAGGAGTGCTAGTAATATAACACTATTTTCACAAGTAATTAACCAATCATGTGCACGAGTTAAACGAAAAATGTTT
The DNA here is from genome assembly GCF_022539505.1 of Lolium rigidum. Lineage (NCBI taxonomy): Eukaryota > Viridiplantae > Streptophyta > Magnoliopsida > Poales > Poaceae > Lolium > Lolium rigidum. The sequence continues at coordinate 68,712,485 of NC_061509.1, forward strand.
GAAATAGTAAATCTGGTTTAGCTAGCATACCTTGTTTTGGGGGTTTATTAATCTAAAGCCGTGCATTATTTGCCTTTATAAAAAAACAATTAGAAGAAAATAAGTACCTATTATGTGTGAGATGCCCTCTAAGACTGTCAATGATGTCTTGCACCACAGAATGGGGAGATGACTCCTCCTTCATCCCCAGCTTCAGTTGTAGGCCACTAAGGAGGCGTATCAGATCAGGTCTTTGTGAAACTGACATAAATGCCTTACAACTGAATTGCCCACCAATCTCATCATACACTTGTTTGGCAAGTGTAGTCTTACCGACCCCTCCAAATCCCACGATGGACACCACCTTGAGGTTTCTCTGGCTATCGGCCAACCAACATAGAAGATTTTTCTTGGGGCCGTCCATACCCACAAGTTCCGCTGCGTCCTTGTATATTGCCGACATGCGAGAATCGACAGGAATAATGCCAGTAGAAGGACTGATGCAATCATCAATCTTGTACCTTTGCATAGAACAAGAAAAACTTCATATTTACCGGCTTCATGTGAATTGAACTGGGAGAGAAGCTCCTATATACATTTTTAAACATACCTCATGCGTCGTTCATTTGCCTGTATGGCAAGGAGCTTGAGCTCCTCCATCCGATCAGCGATGCGATGACGCTTCCGTAACGTCTTGAGATGTTTAGCCGCCCTCTTGATGAATCCTGCTTTCACATCGTTACCTCCAAGATCGTGTATGAACACTAGCTCTCATCCATCTAAGCCTTTAGTACCGGTTCCCTTACGAACCGGTACTAAAGGGGGCATTAATACCGGTTCCGTGCGTGGGACATCAATACCGGTTCGTTATGGACCTTTAATACCGGTTCGTAATAGGAACCGGTATTAAAGGGTTTGGGCCCGATTTCCAGGCGGTGGTGGGGCTAGGGTTGCATCTTTAGTACCGGTTCGTGTAAGGAACCGGTACTAAAGGGTCTCGTGCCTATATGAGCGCGCGGCAGCGCCCAGCTCCCTGCATATCTCATTCTCACTTCTCCTCTCACATTTCCAAATATCCACCTCTCACACTCCAATAATCTTTATTTTTCTCCACCATTTTAACAAGATTAACGGCATACATCTATCCAAGGGTTAGCAATATCATCCTTCCTTCCGGCGTTCCTAATTTAGCTCAGTTCTTTGGTAGTTTTAACTCGTACTATTTTTGTAGTGCAAGCAAGGTGTTCGATTAAATGCCTAAGTTAGTGATTTTATTTTTTTATATGCAATTTGAGCTGAAATTATGGTATGTTTTGTAGGTTTTAATTAGTATCATCCCCGTCCTTACCGCTGTCGATCGCCAGCGTCGTCCCCTAGCCGGCACGGTACCACCTCGGTGAGCCCCTCTTCTTTTATAAAAAACAATTAGTTTTATGTGATGAACTTGAATATTAATTAAGTTGGTCACTCATATATCCATGATGTTGTGTACTTAATGATTTTTGATATACATATAAAATGCAGATGAGTCGACAATGGATGTACGGTGACCGGTGCCATCCCGAGTTCATTATCGGCATGCATTATTTTCTCAACGTGGCTGAGGCAAACAGGCGGTCGAATGGTTTCATGTATTGTCCATGTAATTCCTGTAAGAATATGAAGGATTACTCTACCTCGAAGACCCTTCACGTCCACCTGCTGGAGAATGGTTTCATGCCCAGCTATAATTGTTGGACCAAGCACGGAGAAAGAGGGGTTATATTGGAAGACAACGAAGAAGAAGAGGATAGTGACAACTATCCCTTATTCACCGAAGACGGTGGTAGTAGAATGGAGGAAGACGAAGTCGAAGAAGAGCTCATTTTCGATGAGCCGATTTTTGATGACCCGGATGACGATTTGGGTCGGGCCATTCTTGATGCGAAGATGAACTGCGGAAATGAAAAGGAGAGGTTGAAGTTGGAGAAAATGTTAGAGGATCACAACAAACTGTTGTACCCAAATTGCGAAAATGGTCGGAAAAAGCTGGGTACCACGCTGGAATTGCTGCAGTGGAAGGCGAGAGAATGGTACTTCCGACAAGGGATTTGAAAAGTTGCTGAAAATAATAAAGAAGATGCTTCCGTGGGAGAACGTGTTGCCCTCTAGCACGTACGAAGCAAAGAAGGTTGTCTGCCCTCTAGGATTAGAGGTGCAGAAGATACATGCATGCATCAATGACTACATCCTCTACCGCGGGGAGTACGAGAATTTGAATGCATGCCCGGTATGTAGTGCATTGAGGTATAAGATCAGGCGAGATGACCCCGGCGATGTTGAGGGTGAGTCCACCCCCGTGAAGAGGGTTCCTGCGAAGGTGATGTGGTATGCTCCTATAATACCACGGTTGAAACGTTTGTTCCAGAACAAAGAGCATGCCAAGTTGTTGCGATGGCACAAAGAGGACCGTAAGAAAGATGTGATGCTCGAGACACCCCGCCGACGGGTCGCAGTGGAGAAAAATCGACAGAGAGTTCAAGTCATTTTCAGATGACGCAAGGAACTTAAGATTTGGTCTAAGTACGGATGGCTTTAATCCTTTCGGGGAGCAGAGCTCCAGCCATAGCACCTGGCCGGTGACTCTATGTATCTATAACCTTCCTCCTTGGTTGTGCATGAAGCGGAAGTTCATTATGATGCCGAGTGCTCATCCAGGGCCCGAAGCAACCCGGCAACGACATTGATGTGTACCCGAGGCCATTGGTTGAAGAACTTTTAGAGTTGTGGCGTGACGAAGGTGTACCTGTGTGGGATGAACACGAACAAAAGGAATTTAACCTACGAGCGTTGTTATTTGTAACCATCAATGATTGGCCTGCTCTTGGTAACATTTCAGTGGCAGTCAAACAAGGGATACAATGCATGCACACACCGTTTAGGTGAGACTGATAGTAATTATTTGGGAAACAAGAATGTGTACCGGGGCATCGTCGATTTCTTCCAAAACAACATCACGTAAGAAAGAGAGGAAAGCATTTCGGAGGTGAGGCAGGATAACCGAACGAAGCCTACCCGCCCTAATGGGGAAGTTATATATGATATGGTCAAGGATTTAAAAGTGATCTTTGGAAAGGGTCCCGGCGGACAATCTGTTCCGCATGATGTTGACGGACACGTACCCATGTGGAAGAAGAAGTCGATATTTTGGGAGCTACCCTACTGGAAATTCTTAGAGGTTCACTCTGCAATCGACGTGATGCACGTGACGAAAAATCTTTGCGTGAACCTGCTAAACTTCTTGGGCGTGTATGGGAAGACAAAAGATACACCGGATGCACGGCAGGACCAAGCAAAGTATCCACGAAGGAAACAACCCGAATCCGGAGAAGTATCAAGGTCCCGCCAGCCTATGCTCTTACCAAAGAGGAGAAGGAGATCTTTTTTGAAGTCCTGAGTAGCATCAAGGTCCCGTCTGGCTTCTCGTCGAATATAAAGGGAATAATAAACATGTCGGAGAAAAAGTTTCAAAACCTAAAGTCTCATGACTGCCACGTGATTATGACACAATTACTTCCGGTTGCATTGAGGGGGCTTCTGCCGGAAAATGTTCGAGTACCCATTGTGAAGCTATGTGCGTTCCTCAATGCAATTTCTCGAAGGTGATCAATCCACTTACTCTACAAAATTTACGAAGGATGTGGTCCAATGTCTAGTCAGCCTTCGAGTTGGTGTTCCCACCATCCTTCTTCAATATTATGACACATCTCCTAGTTCACCTGGTCGAAGAGATTGGCATTCTCGGTCCTGTATTTCTACACAACATGTTCCCCTTTGAGAGATTCAGTCACGGGCTTGCAGGGAAATTTTTCCGAGGCGGAACTTCCGAATATGCCATATATAGGGCATGTGCACCAAGGGCATATTCGAGAAGTTCCACCACGGGAGATTTCCCAACCCTTTCCGCAACATTGTTAGAGGAGATGGAGTCTTCCACGGGCTTGCGTGGAAATTTTTCCGAGGCGGAACTTCCGAAGATGCCATATGGCGTGTGCACCAAGGGCATCTTCGACAAGTTCCGCCACGGGTGATTTCCCAACCCTTTCCCCAACATTGTTAGAGGAGATGGAGTCTTCCACGGGCTTGCAGGGAAATGTTTCCGAGGCGGAACTTCCGAAGATGACATAGGGCGTGTGCACCAAGGGCATCTTCGACAAGTTCCGCCACGGGAGATTTCCCAACCCTTTCCTCCATCCATGGTGATGAAACTCTCCATCCATGTTGGCTTGTTGAGCTGCTTCCCATGGTGTATCGATGCTCCTTTTATAGGCAGCAGCGTCCTTATCCTGCCGACAGTCTTTAGTACCGGTTGCGGACACGAACCGGTACTAAAGGTTACCCACGCGTCCTTATCCCACCGACAGGGCGTCGTGCGCTACATACTTTATCTCATCGAGCGAGGCGTCCTTATCCTGCCGACAGCTTTAGTACCGGTTGCGGACACGAACCGGTACTAAAGGTTACCCACGCGTCCTTATCCCACCGACGTGGCGTCGTGCGCTACATACTTTATCTCATCGAGCAGGGCGTCCTTATCCTCGCCGACAGCTTTAGTACCGGTTGTAGACACGAACCGGTACTAAAGGTTACCCACGCGTCCTTATCCCACCGACAGGGCGTCGTGCGCTACATACTTTATCTCATCGAGCAGGGCGTCTTTATCCTGCCGACAGCTTTAGTACCGGTTGCACCCACCAACCGGTACTAAAGGTTTGCCTCTGTCTTCCCGCCTATTTTCTTCCCACGCTTTCCACCGGTTCCCGCCTTTGTCTTCCCGCCATTTTTTCACTATATATATGTAGGCTTGGCCACCATTTACATATCACATCTAGACTCATATCTGCAAACCTCATCATTCTCTCCCATGGCTTCCATCGCATCTCTAACCCCCCGGGAGGCGGAGGCGCTTTGCGCCTCGAACTACCCCTGCCCGCCGGGCTACCGCGTCCACAAGCCGATGCTGCCCCATCTCAGCGAAGAAGCAGTGTCGGTTCCTCGCATCTTGACGGATGTGGAGGAAGCTACCCCGTGGATTATGTCACGGAGAAGACAGATTGCGAGCTACATATGTTAATCAGGACCGCGTCTGTTAACGTGGCGGTCGGCTATGTGTACCCAAGTGAAGATGGAGCAATGCACCATCATATGCCCATTCCACCTGGCTGTGTTCGTGTCGGGGTGGATGAAGTTGTTTCGGGTTTTGAAAAAGTGGAGCTTGATATTCCTAGAGGTGAAGATGAGAGGACACTGGCCGATGTCAAGCACGGTTTCGCCCTATGGCCGAAGAAGTACGTCGTCCTTTTGCAAAGGCCACCGACTCCTACACATGAGAAGCAAATGCCATCGACTCCTCCTGGTGGTAGTCCTGGTGAGCAGCCAAGTCCACACCTACCTGAGAGGGACCCCAGCGTGAGTCCACCATCTCGAGATCCTCCGCGTAAGACAGCGTCCGTTAAGCGGAACGGTACGCCGCCTAGGAAGAAAGCTAGAAAGGAGAAACAACTGCCGCCTACCGAGAAGTTACCTTGGGAAAAAACTCCGGAGGAAAACGCGGAGGCCGTTCAGGCCGAGGTGAAGAAATTTTTGCACCGAAAGTGCCGAGAGATACCTTTCGAGAAGACACTAGATCGGGAGAAAGTTGTGCGTACCGTTGACAATCTATATGACCCTGTACCATCGCCGCCATCTGACTATGCGCGTTCTATTGAAAGGTCGTATGACAAGATGATCGAGGAGACAAAACCCGTCCAATCGGGTATCAGGGAGATAAAAGGGATACACAGTGTCTACCAGCTCGGACAACAACCCGTTCAATCGGTCGCCCTCTCAAGGTGTTTGACGGGAAGACCGTTCAAAGTTCTAGACAAGACGCAACTGATTACGCCTTAGCCGAACGAGCATATCAGTTTGTTCAAGGGAAAGATTTGGTCGAGAATCTCGGGAAGGTACCAACATGTATGCGTAACTTGCATTCGTGGTACCTTAAGGCCTCAAAGGAAGGGATCGAGACTATCATGGTGCGAGTTAGGGAAGAGCACTACTTCCGTGAGTACCTGTGTGAACGTTGACTTCGCCGAACTCTTTCAGCTATACAATCTCCGGGTCCTCGACAAATCAATCATCAGTTGCTATTGTCTGTAAGTGATTTATTTATTTAATTTGAGAAGTCGTTCATTGTCTGCAGATTATAATCTTTTGTGCGCTATATTATGCAGATCGAAGATGCTCGAATGCAAAAGGGACGATATCACGTACATTGGGTTCATTGACCCGAACACAATGCATGTTAAAACCATAGAGAATCCCCTCTATAACAAGGATACACCGCAGACTTTGCTAAGGTTTTTGAAGCGACAACGCGACAAAAAGCTAATACTTTGGCCTTACAACTTCGAGTGAGTCTTACTGTCTTATAACACATTATATTTTGCTCACCGTATGTCAAAATTTTAACTAATGACTTATATATATGACACTACATATTGAAACGTGCGTAGGTTTCACTTTATTCTTCTCGTCATCAATTTGGAAATTGGAGAAGTTGAAGTCTTGGACTCACTAAGCAAAAAAAAGGATCTATACGTGTCTTGTTTTTTAATGCTCAGAAGGTAATTTTAATTCTTATCGGTTTGTTTCGTTAATTTCCTGCTTTGAACTAATTGATGACTCTTTTATGCATTTTCTTTTGTCGAGCAGCGTATGGCAAACTTTCATCAAGGAAGATACGTCCCGTGAATGGACACCAAAGCTGCGATGGCGTGCGAAAGTAAGTAGTACTACCTAGGTCCACACACCTTTTAATTATCATACTTGACTATTGTTTGATTGAATTATATTCTTGTAAAGAAATGCCCGCAACAACCTCCGGGGAACGATCTCTGTGGATTCTTCGTTTGCGAGTACATCCGCAGAATTGTCAACGAGAGAACGAATAATGAAAGAAATAAAGAGGTACAAAAACAATCTTCACAAATTTGTTTTGTTATCATAAGTTGTGTTGAGTTTCAGTAATAGTTGTTTCATGTATTCATTTGTATCTTATTCTTTTATAGTTGGCAAGAAAGCGGAACAAGCTCTCAATCGATGACCGCTTCATAGAAATAGGCGAGGAATTGGCGGGATTTTTCCTTCGGGACGTCATACCACCACTCGCAGAGTTCCACTATGAATGAAGATGTACATGTTATATATATAGTTGACTCGAAGAGTACCACTATGCTACATGTAATAGACATATATAGAGTACGCCTCGGAGAGTACCACTATGCATGAAGATCGATCTTCATGCATAGTGCTACTTAATTTGCGATCTTATGCAATAACATGTGTGTTATATTATATGCACCAACTTGCTATGCATCATCTTGATCTTCATGTACTACCTAAACCCAAACGCGTTTCCGGTGCATCGACGCGATATGAAACAAACCGATATCCCTAAACCCCTCCAAAAACCCTAAAAAACCAATTCTCCGCCGCGACGGAGATTTGGGCAAATTCCCTGCCGCGGGGGAACCTTTGGTACCGGTTCGTATTACCAACCGGTACCAAAGATCCTTAGCCCTGAGCTCTCCTGGTGGCCCACGTGGAGGCCCCTTTTATACCGGTTCGTAAGCAACCGGTACGAAAGGGGGGGGCTTTAGTGCCGGATAATTAATACCGGTTGCTCAACCGGTACTAAAGCCCCTCTGGAACCGGTACTGATGAGAGATTTTCTACTAGTGGAAGTCGTCGATGCAATTCTCCATGTCGTAGGACATCTCCCTGACATGGCCTCTCCAGTTTTTGGCCAAGGGATCGAGGTCGTCCATCATCTCAAGCTTCTCTAGGAGAGCTTTCATGGTGCTAAGCTCATCCTTGAGGAACGAGGCCTGTCTCCTCACTCCTCTAAGCTTCTTGTACTCGTCGCCCACCAGCACGACGAGCTTGCCGATGAGGGGGTTCATCACCCCCATGGTCGCGCTGACGATTGGTGCAGACATCTCGATCCGAGCCTCCTCCTCCTATCGGCTCGCAGGCGAGCGTCACGGCGATGCGGTACAGTGGCGCCGTAGAAGTCCAACGGGCATGTCAGAGCTCAAGACGGGGAGACGGTGGCTGCTCGCGGATCCGCGGCCGGAGGTGGACGGATGAGGTGTTATGGTCTTGTGGCTGGTCATGGCGGGCGGAGAGGCCGGGCAAATATCTGGGTGGGGATTTCGGGGCGGCCGACTCGCGGAAGCCGAGTCAACGACGCATCTGGAAAGAAAAACGCGCGTCCGGAAAATTCAGCGAGGAAAAACGTACACAAAGATTGCTGGGCAGTGAACTGACGGAACTGACATCCTAATTTCGAAAAATAAAAACGAAAACGATTAGCATCCTAATTTCTACGAAGACGGTGCCGTAGTCAAGCTGAGCAAAGCCCCATAGAGAAGATTCAAAGAACAAGAAAGTTTCTCAAATAAAGGGGGCACTACAGGAATGGAGGTGTACGCCGACGGCCACCACGTACGCCGAGGGCTTTATATCGGGGCCGTCGGCGTACAGCCTCGCCAGGGCACCTCCGGAGGACGACCGTCGGCGTACCGATGCCGTCGGCGTAGATGTGGCTACGCCGAGGGCTGCCCTCGGCGTCTACCGGGCCCTCGGCGTAGGGTCTCCATCACCCCCCTCGCACCCGCGCCGTCACTGCCCGCTCACGGCGTCACACAGACGCCGAGGGCTACCCTCGGCATAGGCCGTGGCCCCTCTATGCCGACGGCCACCCTCGGCATATAGGTTTTTTTTTTTTCTTTTTTCTCTCTCTCATATAACTTTATATTATGTTTCTATTATTTATTTACTAGTATGAATTATGTAAAAAAAGGTTCTATTTTTTAAGAATTCGACGATGCATTGCATATATGTAGGTCCCACGGGTGACGCTCTTCGCAGACGGGTCAACCGGAGCCACTAGGCCGAAATTCTGCTATCTATGTACATATGTCCTTAAACATTTAGGAAAAATTCCATTGCTAACCCTAACTCCAACCCTAACCCTAACCGAGGTCATTCCCGCCCTAGGGTTTCCCGCTTCTGCGGGCCAACTTTGTATTTTGCGAACATTTTGGTAACCCTAAACCTCACCCGGATCCTATCCCTAACCCTAACCCTAGGGGTAGATCTGCGGGGTCCCCGCCCTAAGGTTTGGCTAACCTTGCATGTACCCGGCGTTGACGATTTCCGCATACATGGGCTAGCACTTGGTAAAATACAGGATCTGTATGTGGAAACTCCCGCCACGGCTCAAACGGAGCCTATTTTATGGTAAAGTATGCCCAACCTATGGTTTCCATGTGCATATGTCCTAAACAAACCAAAGCAAGTAAAAAAGTCCATTGGTAAACCCTAGCACGGAGAAAGCTATAGGGGTAGATCTGCGGGGTCCCCGCCCTAGGGTTTTCCAAGATACAAACCACCGGAGCGTCGGAATCGCTGGAAAACTTGCATATGCCCATAACATATGTGTACAATTGTGATGTAAGGTTTGGCTAACCTTACATGTACCCGGCGTTGACGATTTCCGCATGCATGGGTAGCACTTGGTAAAATCCAGGATCTGTATGTGGAAACTCCCGCCACGGCTCAAACGGAGCCTATTTTATGGTAAAGTATGCCCAACCTATGGTTTCCATGTACATATGTCCTAAACAAAGCAAAACAAGTAAAAAAGTCCATTGGTAAACCCTCGCACGGAGAAAGCTATAGGGGTAGATCTGCGGGGTGCCCGCCCTAGGGTTTTCCAAGATATAGACCACCGGAGCGTCGGAATCGCTGGAAAACTTGTGTGTGTCCACATGGCATGCACAAAAGTGATTTGAGAAGGTTTTATATCCAAGGCTACCCCCCAGGTGTGTCCGGCTTCTCGGACAGGGGGTTCCTACACTTGGGCAGATCTCGGATGTATAGGGGGAACTCCTCGGAGGTGAACCGGAGAGAATCTTGATATCATATGGGATGATCTTTGTTTCCACATGTACCTATGACCTAACCAAGCTCAAATGGAGGCATATGCCCACCGGGGACCCCGGTGGGATGCGATCAAAGGGGTAGACCGCGCGGTCAACGTAACTAGGGTTTTGTCTGAAATCGAGCATCGGATCTAGGGAATGGCCCCAAAACTTGTGTGTGTCCACATGGCATGCACACAAGTGATTTGAGATGGTTTTATATACAAGGCTACCCCCCCAGGGTTGTCCAGCTTCTCGGACAGGGGGTTCCTACACTTGGGCAGATTCTGGATGTATAGGGGGGAACTCCCTCGGAGGTGAACCGGAGAGAATCTTGATATCATATGGGATGATCTTTGTTTCCACATGTACCTATGACCTAACCAAGCTCAAATGGAGGCATATGCCCACCGGGGGACCCCCGATTGGATGCAGTCAAAGGGGTAGACCGCGCGGTCAACATAACTAGGGTTTTGTCGGAAATCGAGCATCGGATGTAGGGAATGGCCCCAGAACTTGTGTGTGTCCACATGGAATGCACAAAAGTGATTTGAGATGGTTTTATATCCAAGGCTACCCCCCCCCCCAGGTGTGTCCGGCTTCTCGGACAGGGGGTTCCTACACTTGGGCAGATTCCTGCATGTATAGGGGGGAACTCCCTCGTACGTGAACCGGAGAGAAACTTGATATCATATGGGATGATTTTTGTTTCCACATGTACCTATGACCTAACCAAGCTCAAATGGAGGCATATGCCCACCAGGGGACCACCGATGGGATGCAGTCAAAGGGGTAGACCGCGCGGTCAACAGAATTAGGGTTTCGTCAGAAATCGAGCGTCGGATCTAGGGAATGGCCCCAAAACTTGTGTGTGTCCACATGGCATGCACAAAATTGATTTGAGATGGTTTTATATCCAAGGCTACCCCCCAGGTGTGTCCGGCTTCTCGGACAGGGGGTTCCTAGACTTGGGCAGATTCCCGCATGTATAGGGGAACTCCCTCGTACGTGAACCGGAGAGAATCTTGGGATCATATGGGATGATTTTTGTTTCCACATGTACCTATGACCTAACCAAGCTCAAATGGAGGCATATGCCCACCGGGGACCCCGATGGGATGCGATCAAAGGGGTAGACCGCGCGGTCACCGTAACTAGGGTTTCGTCGGAAATCGAGCATCGGATGTAGGGAATGGCACCAGAACTTGTGTGTGTCCACATGGCATGCACAAAATTGATTTGAGATGGTTTTATATCCAAGGCTACCCCCCAGGTGTGTCCGGCTTCTCGGACAGGGGGTTCCTGTAGGATAACGTTGCATAGAAAACAAAAAATTTCCTACCGCGAACACGCAATCCAAGCCAAGATGCAATCTAGAAGACGGTAGCAACGAGGGGGTATCGAGTCTCACCCTTGAAGAGATTCCAAAGACTACAAGATGAGGCTCTTGTTGCTGCGGTAGACGTTCACTTGCCGCTTGCAAAAGCGCGTAGAAGATCTTGATCACGATCGCTTCCGGCGCCACGAACGGGCAGCACCTCCGTACTCGGTCACACGTTCGGTTGTTGATGAAGATGACGTCCACCTCCCCGTTCCAGCGGGCAGCGGAAGTAGTAGCTCCTCTTGAATCCGACAGCACGACGGAGTGGTGTCGGTGGTGGTGGAGAAATCCGGCGGAGCTTCGCTTAAGCGTGCGGGATGTGGTGGAGGAGAGAGACCGCTAGGGTTTGGGGAGAGAGGGGGTTGGGCGCCGGCCCTCTAAGGGGTGCGGCCAAGGCTGAGGCTTGAAGTGGCCAGCCCCCTCTCCTATGCCCCTCATTATATAGGTGGAAGCCCCAAGAGTTCTAGTCCAAGTCTTCGAATAAGACCCCAACACTAAAACCTCCCATATGTGGGAAACCTACTCAAGGAGGGAGTCCTACCCAAGGTGGGACTCCCACCTTTCCTTGAGGTGGGCTGGCCGGCCACCCTAGGGGAGTCCACCTTGGACTCCTCCCCTTTAGGGTTGGCTGGTCATGCAAGGTGGAGTCCCTCCGGGACTCTATTTTCCATGGTGATTTCTTCCGGACTTTTCTAGAACCTTCTAGAACCTGCCATAAATGCACCGGATCATTTCCAAACTTGGAATATGACTTCCTATATATGAATCTTATTCTCCGGACCATTCCGGAACTTCTCGTGATGTCCGGGATCTCATCCGGGACTCCGAACAAATATTCGAACTCCATTCCATATTCAAGTTCTACCATTTCAACATCCAACTTTAAGTGTGTCACCCTACGGTTCGTGAACTATGCGGACATGGTTGAGTACTCACTCCGACCAATAACCAATAGCGGGATCCGGAGATCCATAATGGCTCCCACATATTCAACGATGACTTTAGTGATCGAATGAACCATTCACATACGATACCAATTCCCTTTGTCACGCGATATTTTACTTGTCCGAGGTTTGATCTTCGGTATCACTCTATACCTTGTTCATCCTCGTCTCCCGACAAGTACTCTTTACTCGTACCGTGGTATGTGGTCTCTTATGAACTTATTCATATGCTTGCAAGACATTAGACGACATTCCACCGAGAGGGCCCGGAGTATATCTATCCGTCATCGGGATGGACAAATCCCACCGTTGATCCATATGCCTCAACTCATACTTTCCGGATACTTAATCCCACCTTTATAACCACCCATTTACGCAGAGTGGCGTTTGATGTAATCAAAGTACCTTTCCCGGTATAAGTGATTTACATGATCTCATGGTCATAAGGACTAGGTAACTATGTATCGAAAGCTTATAGCAAATAACTTAATGACGAGATCTTATGCTACGCTTAATTGGGTGTGTCCATTACATCATTCATACAATGATATAACCTTGTTATTAATAACATCCAATGTTCATGATTATGAAACTAATCATCCATTAATCAACAAGCTAGTTAAGAGGCATACTAGGGACTCTTTGTTTGTCTACTATCACACATGTACTAATGTTTCGGTTAATACAATTATAGCATGATATATAAACATTTATCATAAACATAAAGATATAAATAATAACCACTTTATTATTGCCTCTAGGGCATATCTCCTTCAGTCTCCCACTTGCACTAGACTCAATAATCTAGTTTACATTTGTAAAGATATAACACCTTGGCCTTATGGTGCTTTATCATGTATTGCTCACGGGAGAGGTTTTTAGTCAACGGATCTGACACGCTCGTAAACGTATGTATTTTGTAATTCATTTGCGTCTCAACGCATCACTCATTTCCAAATGAGTCGGCATTAAATATGTTTGATCTTCTGGTGGAACCTTAATTCCGCTGTCTGAAATATGTCACTAATATTGTCACACACAATATAGCTTCAAAGTTCTGACTCGTCAGAACCGCACCAAGTTCTCAAAGAACCTCTTGACTTAACATCCTTTGTCATTGTCAAAATAATGACATACTCGCCTTCTTTTGTAGAATCCGTCACAATATTTAGAACTCTTCTAAATCTAGCATAGACAACTTCTAGCTCATTGTGCTACCTTTTAAACAACACTTAGTCTAATTTGAGATTGAAATTATATTTTATATGTGACAAAACCAATATCGGTGTAACACCTTACAGCGATTTGTTTGTCATTTCTTCATACAAAAAATATATATATATCCTTAGTTCTTCTAAAGTACTCAAGGATATTCTTATTGTCGTCCAATGATCATCATATGAATCATTCTGGTATATGCTCATAACACTTTATAGCACATGATATCTGATTGTGTACATATTATTCGTGATCTATAATCACTCATGTGTTTTTACTCATTGAGTGTCAGATACACTCAAGTCTTGTTAAACCTTCACATGACAAGAACATTTTCTTAATATTTCTATATTGAACTACTTCAATATCCATCATATGTACTTTGACTTAAACTTATTTATGTGTTTCAATCTATCTTCATAGATCTTGACACTAAATTTGTTTCAGTCCATATCCTTTCAATGAAGTTAATTTTCAATGAAACCTTTTTAATCAAGTATATAATTACATCATTTATAACCAACTATATGTCACCTACATAAAGTATTATAAATGTGTCTTAGCGCTCCCACTTAATTTCTTGCAAATGCAAGCCTCTTCATCGTCTCCGATGAAATCAAAAACTCTTTGACTATTTCATCCGGTGAAGATTCCAACTCCGCAATACTTACTTCATCCAATTGAAGTTCGTATACCTATCTAGTATTCCACGGACCAGCAAAATTCTTGGTTGTATCTTGTATACACCTTTAATACATACTTCTGATAAGTAATGTATTTTGCCATCCTACTAGCATATCTCATAAAAGAAATATGTAGTGATTACTAGAATAATCCACATAGACTATAAGCATTGCTACGGAAGATCTAATCTTATCATAGTCAACTCTTTGAACTTTGTCGTAAACAATTTTTCAACAAGTCGAGCTTCTTCAAAGATATTTCATGTAAGTCTATAGATCCATTTACTTTCAAAAATTATTCATCTATTATGGATTTCATGGTGCATGGCCATTTTAACGGAGTCAGGGCCCATCATAACTTCTTTGCTTGTAGTTGGTTTATCATTGTTCAAAATCAATCCTTTGTCCACAAATCATTTATTTGATCACAAAGTAAACCATACCTACAAGGTTCAATATGTACTTCGATCTCCATGGCTAAAACACTTTGTAGTCATAGGAGCCATGATCGTCGTGGCCGCTTCGGAACCAATTCCGATGCTGCGCTACTCGATCATTATGCTCAGAGTTCATAAACCTTATCAAGTTCTATTGTCCTCCCACTCAAAAACTTCGCTAGAAACAATTTCTTAGAAATAAGAAACATTGACAAACACTTTTGTCTTTGTCTCCATTGTGGGAAGAATTCCCAATCAATTCTCTGGGATAACCAACAAAGACATTTATCCAATTTTGGTTGTAAACTTATTTACTTATGCTATGCATACCAAAATTTAAGAAAAGACTATTAGGGTTTATACCCATGTCATAACTCGTATGATGTCATTTCAACGGATCATGATGATGCTCTATTCAGATGTAAAGCGGTAGTCTCTAAAGCATAATTCACAAAAATATAATGGCATTAATATTTTATCTCATCATTGACCCAACTAGGTTTGGATACATCTCTCGGATACTTCATCATCACTATGATACTCCAAGAAATGTGAGTTGTAGAACAATTTCATAACTCTCTTAGATGTTCGCTAAAACTAGTAATTCAAATATTTCCACTATGATCCAATCATAGATATTTGACTTTTCTATTACGATGATTTCTACTTCATGCTGAAATTTATTTGAATCCATTCAAATGTTTCAAACTTCTTCCTTATCGAATATATCCACATATATATACTCAATTCATTGTTTGAAGTTTTCATGAAGTATAAGAATCTTCCGCACACAACTATGCCCAGTGATCCATATACATCATCATGTATGTTTCCACTAAGTTAGTTGCCCATTCAACTTTTGGCCTATGAACGGTATTTTAATCATTCTCTTTAGAAAAGATTTGCAAGCGTCAAATGATTCAAAAATCAAGTAACTCCAAAAATCCATTTGCATGGAGTTCCTTCATGCGTTCCTTTCTAACATGACCTAAATGGCGGTTCCACAAATAAGCGGAATTCAAATCATTTGCCTTATGGCATTTTAGCGTCAGTTTTATGTATGTGTGTTTCACCATTAAGATTTATAATAACTTATCCATCATACATGGAGTAATGTCATAATTTGAACAACTCATTGTTTTCATTTGACCAGAGCAAAATAACAATTATTAAGTTCTTTATTATAAATTCTAAGGGCTAGATAGAATGCCAACGACGAACACAATAACACTTTATTTTGTTCCAGACGTGTATTCCTATCATATTCCTTGTCAGTCACTTAGGCCATTGTATTCTTGTATTGCGTTGTTTTGTATGACACTTCATACCAAGCAATATGGTACTAATACCCAAGAATTTCATTGTGTGACTTAACTAGGAATACAACCATAACATGTATATCATTTATATACACCTGAGCTAGACTTTCTAGTCTTTTCTTTTCTTTTTGCCAAAATATCTTTTGCAGTTTCTCTTTTAGCTTTCCTCATTATTCAGAAAAACACTTCAACATCAATAACTTCTAGGTTTATTGGTCTAATACCAATAACCTTGAGGTTCTTACTTTGAAGTTGATCATCATATGACAAGTGTTCTAGATTTCACTTATTAGTAACTTTGTAATACGATGGACAATTTCACTCATAATTTTATCCATCAATTCATGACAACTTTTTGAGACCATGTCTGTACATGCTAGGCTCATAAAGTTTAACCTTAGTATTCGCATGTGCAAATCTGGCTTGCACCCGTTGTATGCACATGTAGAATCTATCACACCCGATCATCACGTGATGCTACGAAACGACGAGTCTTAGCAACGGTGCATACTAAGGATGATAACTTCATGGATATGCGAATATTATTAGTGCCCCAATAGTTGGAGGATTGTGACGCCTGGTGTCTTCAACCTTCATACATTCCCATAAAACTTATGAGTTTATGTAGTTTCACCAAATTATATTCTATCATATTGCAATAAGGTCTTAGATATCACATATATCTCATACCTTGATTATTTCTGAAAACTAAATTTTCAGCTCCTTACTTTTCAAACAAATTTGAACTTCAAGTTTGACGGAGACAAGATAACGTTAGGTACTAATTGAAACCATAGCTCTTTGACTCAACAATGTGAGGTTTACTAAAAGTTTGCAATAGGACTTAATCAATTCTTGATTCTTTAACAATACGGTACCAATCCGTAAAGTTTCTTGTCAGATTTTAACAAGTATTTCTATCTCAATAACAAGACTAGCGCATAGTAGAAAACGGATGCCAATACTACAAAATTAATTCAAAATACTACTCGGACTATGTTTATGATAATTAGTTCATGTTTTAATCTAATTACTAATGAACTCCCACTTAATACAACATCCCTCATAGTTGTTAAGTGGTACACGATCCAAATCCACTACACCAAAACCGATCATCACGTGAGATGATGTAGCTTCAATGGTGAACATCAACATGTTGATCATCTCATCCATATGACTCGTGTTCAACCTTTCGGTTTTCGTTGTCCCGAGGCCATGTCTATACATGCTAGGCTCGTCAAGCAAACCCAAGTATTCCGCGTGTGCAACATGGCTTACACCCGTTGTATGTGAACGTTGAATCTATCACATCCGATCATCACGAGATGCTTCGAAATGACGAACCGTACAACGGTGCATACGAGGGGAGAACACTTTATTATCTTGATATTAATGTGAGGGATCATCTTATAATGCTACCGTCGCGTTCTAAGCAAAATAAGATGCATAAAGGATTAACATCACATGCAATTCATATGTGATATGATATGGCCCTTTAGTCTTTGCGCCTTCGATCTTCATCTCCAAAGCACGGACATGATCTCCATCATCAACGGGCATGATCTCCATCATCGTCGGCGTAGCGTCAAGGTCCATGGCGCCGTCTTCATGGTTGTTCACCTCATGTAGCAACTATTACAACTACTTTGAAATACTACTCAACATGAAATTTAAAGACAACCATAAGGCTCCCGCCGATTGCCACAATACAATAATGATCATCTCATACATATTCATCATCACATCATGGCCATATCACATCACCAAACCCCGCAAAAACAAGTTAGACGTCTCTAATTTGGTTTGCATATTTTACGTGGTTTAGGGTTTTCGAGTAAGATCTAATCTACCTACGAACATGAACCACAACGGTGATACTAGTGTTGTCAATAGAAGAGTAAATTGAATCTTCACTATAGTAGGAGAGACAGACACCCGCAAAGCCTCTTATGCAATACAAGTTGCATGTCGAACGAGGAGCAAGTCTCATGAACGCGGTCATGTAAAGTTAGCCCGAGCCGCTTCATCCCACTATGCCACAAAGATGCAAAGTACTCAAACTAAAGACAACAAGAGCATCAACGCCCACAAAACCATTGTGTTCTACTCGTGCAACCATCTATGCATAGACACGGCTCCGATACCACTCGTAGGATAACGTTGCATAGAAAACAAAAAATTTCCTACCGCGAACACGCAATCCAAGCCAAGATGCAATCTAGAAGACGGTAGCAACGAGGGGGTATCGAGTCTCACCCTTGAAGAGATTCCAAAGCCTACAAGATGAGGCTCTTGTTGCTGCGGTAGACGTTCACTTGCCGCTTGCAAAAGCGCGTAGAAGATCTTGATCACGATCGCTTCCGGCGCCACGAACGGGCAGCACCTCCGTACTCGGTCACACGTTCGGTTGTTGATGAAGACGACGTCCACCTCCCCGTTCCGGCGGGCAGCGGAAGTAGTAGCTCCTCTTGAATCCGACAAGCACGACGGAGTGGTGTCGGTGGTGGTGGAGAAATCCGGCGGAGCTTCGCTTAAGCGTGCGGGATGTGGTGGAGGAGAGAGACCGCTAGGGTTTGGGGAGAGAGGGGGTTGGGCGCCGGCCCTCTAAGGGGTGCGGCCAAGGCTGAGGCTTGAAGTGGCCAGCCCCCTCTCCTATGCCCCTCATTATATAGGTGGAAGCCCCAAGAGTTCTAGTCCAAGTCTTCGAATAAGACCCCAACACTAAAACCTCCCATATGTGGGAAACCTACTCAAGGAGGGAGTCCTACCCAAGGTGGGACTCCCACCTTTCCTTGAGGTGGGCTGGCCGGCCACCCTAGGGGAGTCCACCTTGGACTCCTCCCTTTAGGGTTGGCTGGTCATGCAAGGTGGAGTCCCTCCGGGACTCTATTTTCCATGGTGATTTCTTCCGGACTTTTCTAGAACCTTCTAGAACCTCGCCATAAATGCACCGGATCATTTCCAAACTTGGAATATGACTTCCTATATATGAATCTTATTCTCCGGACCATTCTGGAACTTCTCGTGATGTCCGGGATCTCATCCGGGACTCCGAACAAATATTCGAACTCCATTCCATATTCAAGTTCTACCATTTCAACATCCAACTTTAAGTGTGTCACCCTACGGTTCGTGAACTATGCGGACATGGTTGAGTACTCACTCCGACCAATAACCAATAGCGGGATCCGGAGATCCATAATGGCTCCCACATATTCAACGATGACTTTAGTGATCGAATGAACCATTCACATACGATACCAATTCCCTTTGTCACGCGATATTTTACTTGTCCGAGGTTTGATCTTCGGTATCACTCTATACCTTGTTCATCCTCGTCTCCCGACAAGTACTCTTTACTCGTACCGTGGTATGTGGTCTCTTATGAACTTATTCATATGCTTGCAAGACATTAGACGACATTCCACCGAGAGGGCCCGGAGTATATCTATCCGTCATCGGGATGGACAAATCCCACTGTTGATCCATATGCCTCAACTCATACTTTCCGGATACTTAATCCCACCTTTATAACCACCCATTTACGCGAGTGGCGTTTGATGTAATCAAAGTACCTTTCCGGTATAAGTGATTTACATGATCTCATGGTCATAAGGACTAGGTAACTATGTATCGAAAGCTTATAGCAAATAACTTAATGACGAGATCTTATGCTACGCTTAATTGGGTGTGTCCATTACATCATTCATACAATGATATAACCTTGTTATTAATAACATCCAATGTTCATGATTATGAAACTAATCATCCATTAATCAACAAGCTAGTTAAGAGGCATACTAGGGACTCTTTGTTTGTCTACTATCACACATGTACTAATGTTTCGGTTAATACAATTATAGCATGATATATAAACATTTATCATAAACATAAAGATATAAATAATAACCACTTTATTATTGCCTCTAGGGCATATCTCCTTCAGTTCCTACACTTGGGCAGATTCTGGATGTATAGGGGGGAACTCCCTCAGAGGTGAACCGGAGAGAATCTTGGGATCATATGGGATGATTTTTGTTTCCACATGTACCTATGACCTAACCAAGCTCAAATGGAGGCATATGCCCACCGGGGGACCCCCGATGGGATGAAGTCAAAGGGGTAGACCGCGCGGTCAACAGAACTAGGGTTTTGTCGGAAATCGAGCATCAGATGTAGGGAATGGCACCAGAACTTGTGTGTGTCCACATGGAATGCACAAAAGTGATTTGAGATGGTTTTATATCCTAGGCTACCCCCCAGGTGTGTCCGGCTTCTCGGACGGGGGTTCCTACACTTGGGCGGATCTCGGATGTATAGGGGGAACTCCCTCGGAGTTGAACCGGAGAGAAACTTGAGATCATATGGGATGATCCTTGTTTCCACATGTACCTATGACCTAACCAAGCTCAAATGGAGGCATATGCCCACCGGGGACCCCGATTGGATGCGATCAAAGGGGTAGACCGCGCGGTCAACATAACTAGGGTTTTGTCGGAAATCGAGCATCGGATGTAGGGAATGGCCCCAGAACTTGTGTGTGTCCACATGGAATGCACAAAAGTGATTTGAGATGGTTTTATATCCTAGGCTACCCCCCAGGTGTGTGTTCGGCTTCTCGGACGGGGGTTCCTACACTTGGGCGGATTCTGGATGTATAGGGGGAACTCCTCGGAGGTGAACCGGAGAGAATCTTGATATCATATGGGATGATCTTTGTTTCCACATGTACCTATGACCTAACCAAGCTCAAATGGAGGCATATGCCCACCGGGGACCCCGATTGGATGCGATCAAAGGGGTAGACCGCGCGGTCAACGGAACTAGGGTTTCGTCGGAAATCGAGCATCGGATCTAGGGAATGGCCCCAAAACTTGTGTGTGTCCACATGGAATGCACAAAAGTGATTTGAGATGGTTTTATATCCAAGGCTACCCCCCCCAGGTGTGTCCGGTTTCTCGGACAGGGGGTTCCTACACTTAGGCAGATTATGCATGTATAGGGGGGAACTCTCTCGGAGGTGAACCGGAGAGAAAATTGAGATCATATGGGATGATCCTTGTTTCCACATGTACCTATGACCTAACCAAGCTCAAATGGAGGCATATGCCCACCGGGGACCCCGATTGGATGCAGTCAAAGGGGTAGACCGTGCGGTCAACAGAACTAGGGTTTCGTCGGAAATCGAGCACCGGATCTAGGGAATGGCCCCAAAACTTGTGTGTGTCCACATGGGAATATTGATGCGCCGATAGGGTAACTATTGATACTACATGTTCCGATGACCTAACACAACACAAAGGAAGAGAAAAGTCCATGGGTCAACTGTCATCGGAGGTCGGTCAAAGGGGTAGATCTACGGGGCTACCGGATTAGGGTTTTGTCTACCGGAGGGAATAGTGATGTAAGAAAGGGTAATTATTGGTACTACATGTTCCGATGACCTAACACAACACAAAGTAAGAGAAAAGTCCATAGTTCAACTGTTATCGGAGGCCGGTCAAAGGGGTAGATCTGCGGGGCTCCCGGATTACGGTTTCGTCTACCGGGGGGAATATTAAGTTAAGATATGGTAAAAATATTTATGCGCATAGCTTGGGAATGTAGAAGATTAAAACAAATTTGCATGGACATATATAATTTAATAAATATAATTGACATTAATAAAATTTAAATACAAAAATCTTCACATAAGATGATATAATTATTCATAATACTATATTAATATTTGTTATACTATAATCTGAGATTAATAAAATTTAGAAAATAATTTTATACCTATAATTGAGATTAAATAGGAAGTAAAAGGAAAAAAAAGGTCTATGCCGAGGGCCACCCTCAGCGTATAGCCGGCCCTCGGCATAGGGGGGGCGCGCCGGACCGGTTAGCAAGGTCTTGGTCGAGCCAGACCAGCTAGCCAGACCAGCTAACCCTAAACGCCCGCGCGTGCCCGAGCCCGAGCAGCCCCCGACCTCGTGCCCGCCGCCGCCTTGCCTGCCCGCCGGCCGCCTCCACCCCCTCCTCCTCACCGTCGCCACCGCCCCTCCCCGTCGCCGGCCGCCCGCTACCCCTCCCCTCCCGGCCGCCCTCCTCCCCACGTCTCCCGGCCGCCCGCTGCCCCTCCCCTCCCCGGTCGCCCTCCTCCCCTGCCCCGCCCTCCTCTCCCCTGCCCCCTCGCGCCGCTCTCCTCCTCCTCCTCGCGCCCGGCCCGCCGTCCACTGGCCGGCCTCCTCCTCGCGCCCCGGCCTGCCTTCGCCCTGCCACGGTAAGGTTCCTCTTTTTTTTGCATTAGGTTTAGTTGTTGTAATTAATAGAAATAGAAATGAAATTGTGTAATTGATATGAAATAGAAAGAAAGAAATAGTAATATAAATAGAAATTGCAAATAGAAATGAAATGGAAATTGCAAATGTGAAATAGAAATGAAATAGAAATTGAAATAGAAATTGAAATTGAAATTGAAATTGCAAATAGAAATAGAAATTGCAAATAGAAATAGAAATAGAAATTGGAAATGTGAATGTGAATGTGGAATTTGTTCTAATAATGTGAATTTATAATAGGCCATGACGTGACCGCCTCGTCATGAGCACCCCGGCGTGACGATCCCGGATCTTGACGCACTTCTCGACGGTCGCCGACATCGACACTCGGTTGTTGGACTACTTCCTCTACAGCCGAGGGTGAGCTAAATCATCGCCTCCCCTTCTCCGCATTTTCTTATGTAACTAGATTCATTTTCCAAGTCCAGTTGCGTAACCTAGGTGTCACTTCCCGTCCGCGAGCGTTACGAGGATAAATATGCATTAGTGGTCCGCATATTTTGAACCGTAACGCTTGCGGCATTTACGGGACAGTCGGCGGATGCGTAGTTGTCTACGTATTCCATGTTCTACTCCGCCGAGTCAGGATTTCGGCGGCGCCTCCCCGTTGTTCTCCGGATGCACATCCTCTCGGCTTTTTGCCGAGACGTGTATCGGGAGAGCAGCGGGGAGGTGCTGCCGAAATTCTGACTTGGACCGGGGTAGAGCATGGAGAACGTAGCCAACTACGGATCCGGCGGCTGCTAGGAGCCCACCTAGTAGAGATGTAGGGTGATGCATGTGTTTCGCCCGGTAAAATAAATAAAAATATGATGCATTTAATTTCCTATTTGATATAAATGCTATGTCCGTGGTTTGGCTCCCAATAAAGCGAGAGGATGGCTGATAATGGATGGATGTACAATGAGCGTGTTAGTGCGACCGAGAAAACAGATGAGTGGACAAGGAAGACCCATTTTCTAGTGAATGAGTTAGCGCGTGGTACAAAGGGGCTGGTTCGGGCACTTTGCCCTCGTGTTCGCTGCGTGAAGCGTCAACGTCGTGGGAAGGATGAAATGTATAGACACCTTCCGCAATATGGGTATATGCATGGGTACGTCACGGAAATCGACTTTGATGAGCGCGAACGTGACAGAGGTGAGGTGATGCGGCGGCGGCTCAATGGCAATGAGTACGATGGAATTAGAGACTTTCTAGATGATCTCGTCCATGCCGATGTCCCGGATTCGCCACCTCCGGAACCGGAGGCGCCGCGGAACCGGAGGCGCCGCCGAACCGGAGGAACCGCGAGCCAACCGCGAAGGCCTTCTATGATATGATTGCCGCGGCTAAGAGGCCTCCGTACGAGGGCGCCGCGATTTCTCGCCTCGATGCCATCTCCCAATGTCTAGCCGACAAGACCCGGTACAACACCACCCGTGAGGGCTTTGAAGCAAGTCTGAAAACAACTGGTAACATGTTGCCCAAAGATCATTGTCTGCCTCAAAGCCTGCACGCGACGAAGAGAGTGATGAAGGACCTCAACATGGATTATCAAAGGATAGACTGTTGTCCGAAAGGCTGCGTTCTATTTTGGAGACAGTATGCGGATGACAAGTACTGTCCCATCTGTAAGCAGTCTAGGTGTAACATCCTAGGATTTTTCAAAAAAAAAAAATTGCATGCATTCATAGCATCTCTGCATTAGTCATGGTTCACATGAAATGATGAGCACCATATGTGTGGAAAACACTAGAAATTACACTTTATTACAAAATTTTATTTTTATCCACCATGCCATTTGGGTAAAAACCTTGTCCTCTCGTGTTTTAAAACAAAGCCCTGGATTTTACAAAAATTTAGAAACTGGTTTGAACCTAATTGGATTCCTAAAACAAAAGTTATGAAGAAAACAGTAAAAGAAAAAGGAAAATGAAAAAGAACAAAAAAAAAAAAGAGGACACGGATCGGACTGACCGAGTTGGGCCAGCCCGACCGCAACGGCCCAGTCGGCCTGCCAAAGGTGGCCCGTGCCCGCACCGCCTTCTCTCCTTCTTTTTTTTTTCTTCTCTCACAGACAGCTGGGGCCCGCACGTCAGCGGGGCCCACATGTCAGCGTCGTCCCCTACCTCCAACCGTGGCCGGCCCGGACTCCCGAACCCTAGCCCGACCGGCCCCACCTCGACGTCCGTGCCGTGGAGCTCAAGTTTGACCGCATATAAATAGAGCCCCGGACCCCGGCCTCTTTTTCCCCCTAACCACGCCGCCCCTAGCTCCGCCAATCGACGGCGATTGCTCGCCGGAGTAGCCGCAGCCGCCGCCGCCTCCAGCCAAGCTCCGCCGCCGCTCTAGCCCGCCTCTGGCCGCGTCGCTGTCACCAGGAGATCCGCAAGGTCGCGCCGCCCCCCGTCGTCTACCTCGCCGAGCTCGGGAGCCCCCGACGCGCCATCCACGCCCACGCCCGAGCCCCCACGTCGGGACCGCCGCCGCCGCTGTTGACCCCGGTGAGCTCCCCTCCCCTTTTTCTTTCGGCCGTCGGATCTAATCGGGCGGCCCATATTAGATCTGAGCCGAATCGGTATCTTCCAACCAGATCGTGCCGCGTGGCGGTCCGGTCGGCGCCCGGTCGTAGTAGTCAAACGCGTGTTTAAATTTGAATTCAAATCTCAGATTTGCTATCCAACTTGTAAAATCCGTATAAAATCAACCGCAGGGCCAAATTTTGTAAACTTTATAGTTTTGGAAAGCTTACAGTATGTACTACACGTTTATACAGTAATATGGCATGTGTACTGTGTTAGATTTCGCATCAAATTTCAATTAGAGAAATATACCAGATTACACTATAAAAATTGTATAAAATAATCTACTGGTCCAAATTTGATGATTTTGTACTTTCTGGAATCCTCAGAACATGTACTTCAACTTGGTATAGGATTTGTACAACTTTGATACGTGCACAAACTTGCTTTAGTAAAATCTATCCGAATCAGTAATTCGAGCATAATTCAAATTCTATAACTTATTTTCGAATAATTCCAATTGGTCTATTCTTGTATTACTGTAACCTATCCAGGGAGGTCTAATTCATATTTTTACAACACATAATGCTTGCAGTAGCTAATTAACAAGGTTGTATATGTTAAGTAGATACTCGATTAATGGTTTTCTCAATCAAATTAAATGTTAACATGACACATATCAGAGAGCACATAATGCAACACTTACACACCACCTCTCTTGTGAAGATTAAATTGGCGCATAGCATGCATGCATACATGTCTATGATTGTTCATATCGGGTGTTTGTTTATTTGTTGTGATTGTTTGAATAGATTGTGGAGGTGATCAAGGTGGTGCTTGTGATTGCTGTGATTGTGCGGGTTGCTTTGATCAAGGCAAGTGACATTCAAATCCTACTTATTTTAATTATGCATTAGTGTTTTGAAACTAGTATGCATGGTAGGATTTTGTTTTCAAAAGAAAAGTATTAAGCTATGCTTAGATCCTAGTAGTGTGTAGCCACCCCTTAAACAGAACTTGCTAGGATTGTCAGAAGTGGATTAAAAATGATGCCAATGCTTTGTTTCATTTGTTGGTTAAAGCGTTGTTTGAAAAATTGAAAGTTAATAACCTTAATGAAACACCTGGGTGGAATTGGTGTGGCTTTGGATTATGTTGAGTGGCTACCTGGGACTACATACCTGGAAGTGAAAACCATGGTATGTGGTGGTGACCTGGGGGGTGAGTGCACTTGTGGTTTGCCACCCAGGAACAAAGAGATTGCTATGTCTTCCGTGTGTAGTGTACTTCTAGTGCAACCACAATACATTATGGGCTCTGTCTTGGCTAAGTACGTAGTGGGAAACCTCACCTAGGGTACCGCCAGTGGGGGGAATCTGGGTACGGGCGGATCCGGTAGGTAGAGGGGCTACTAAAGAAAAGCTTCGTAGTGACCTCGTCATGGCCTTAATGAAGATGAAGAATTTTGGTAAAAAGGCTTGGTTGCGAATTGTGGGTAAAGAGCGCAACCTCTCGAGAGTTAAACCTAAGATCTTACGTGTCCCCGGTTACGGACAATTTGAGTCTCTAGACAAGGAAGTACGGAATAATCTCATCACCTTTTCTGAATGATTAAAAGTTTGTGTAGAAACATATGATGGGATTTTCCCAGGGCTACATACCTGGCAGTGAAAACCATGGTATGTGGTGGTGACTCGAGGTTTATCCTAGTTGAGTGGCCCCGTGGCTACGTACTCGGAAGTGAAAACCATGGTATGTGGTGGTGACCTGGGAGTCATCTTGACTTTGTGCTCTTTTTGTAAAAATCTTTTCAAGAATTATAAAATGTTTTGCTTTTAATAAAATATAGGATAAAATTGGCTTTATGCAAATTTGCCTAAACTCCACTTGCCAAATATCATGTAGATAGTCATGCCCAAAACAACCACCATATAAGTGTCATTTGCCAGTACATCATTGTACTGACCTCCATTCGTGGGGCTGCATATTCAAACGTGCAGGTTCGTCTGAGGAGGATTACTAGGTAGGATCTCGAGTCTACATTCCAACATGTCTGCCTGTGGCGTATGAAGACAATGGAGGCTCATTGAAGTTATTTTTCCGTTGTGTGTGCTTTGAACATTTATATTTGAGCTAGTCTATTTGACTATGCAATTTGTAAGACTTTATTCTATCCCCTGAGGATCTACGTTGTAATAAATTTGATACTATTGCTATGATTATTACATTTGAAATGTGTGTGCTATCAGTGATCCCGGGAATAGCACTATACACAGGTATCCTGCCTTTATTTAAAAGGAAGGGTGCTACAAAATGGTATCAGAGCATAGTGTTGCCTGTAGAATCGAGACCCTAGGTTTGGATTAGAAATAGGAAGACCCTAGGAAATACAAGTACATTACTTTATCTTGTCTCTTCTCCAATATTTCTCATACTCTAATCTTTAATCATTCTAAAAATGTTTTCCTTCTTAGATGACCAGCCTCATTGAATCCATCAAGAAAGGACCAGTCATGACCATGACCCTGAAATGTGACACTGAGTTTCCAAAGGAATTAAAGAATATCATGGAGAGCATGGGACTCAAAGGAGAAGCAGTGTACAAGGGATTTCCTGTGATGGATGACGGACAAGAGTATTGGTGGGTGCAACTTCACCTATACAAGGACGAAGAAGACGACCCCAAGAAGATGGAACATTGGATGTTCACCAACCCTGAACTCCACACGTCCTTCTTCGATTCCGCAAGATGTGTTGCACGGGCAGCTATAAATGAACTTGGAGAAAGACTCAAGTATAGGTTGCACAACACCCGGAAGGACCTCAAAGAAGAAAAGGAGGAGACCGCTAACCTCGAATACTACCGTAGGTCGACTTCGAAGTGACATGGTTGACTTATCCCTTAAACTTGGTATGTATGAAGAGCTCAATAAAGCCAAGGACAGTCAGATTGCAACCCTGAGGAAAAGAATGTTGTTGTATAGTGGTTCTAGCTGAAGTTAACCAAGAAGCCTTAGTTCGACCTCCATTTAAAACTTATGTAATAGGTTATACTCATTTGTATTGTCCTACTATCTGATGTATGGCAGTACCAACTATCTTAGTCGTATTTTCGAAACTCGTTAAATATAAATAAAGTTTGGAATTTTGGTTTTAAATGTTTTTGTTTGGTTGTGTGACTTGTTTGTGCATGGGTAGGAAATTTTACTCCCTAGATCTATCTATCTTGTTCTCATCTATGCTAAATAACCCCAGATGCCACCAAGACGTGACCCAACTCAGGAGGCACTGAATCAGATGATGACGGCCCAGGCACAACTCATGCAGATGATGACCCAGTTCATTCAAACCACACAGAACAACAACAACAATCCACCACCGCCACCTCCACCACCTCCACCACCACCCCCACCCCCAGTGGACAGACTCGCCCGATTCTTGAGACTCAAGCCAGCAAAGTTCTCAAGTGCCACGGAGCCCATAGTAGCCGATGATTGGCTTCGTTCTGTCAGCAAGGATCTGGTCACGTGTGAGTGCACAGAGGCTGAAAAGATAAGGTTCACTGCCCATCTGTTGGAAGGACCTGCTGCTAGGTGGTGGGAGACATATCAAATCACCCATCCCATTGATGACCTAGACTGGGAAACGTTCAAGGAGGGATTTCGTACTGCTCATATCTCCTCGGGCATTATGAATCTAAAGAGGGATGAATTCCGCAGCCTGAGGCAAGGCGGAAGGACTCTGAAGGAGTACATGGATGACTTCTGTGCTTTGGCAAGGTATGCCCCAGAAGACATTGACACTGATGCGAAGAGAAAAGAGAAGTTCCTCAATGGACTTAAGGGTGAACTGAAGATTCCATTGACTGTAGCTTACGCACCCAGTTACCAGTCCCTACTTGATCAAGCCATCGCTCTGGACAATAACATCACGAAGGAAGAGAACCGCAAGAGGAAGTTCAGCAATAGAAAGAACCACACTGAGCCGTTCCACAAGAAGCACCATTCTTCGAAGAAAGTGGGAGTCACAACTCACACAAGCATAATGGTCATTTCAGTAAAGGAAATGGCAACAACTACAAGGGTCATAGGCACAATGAAGGACTCAAGGGAGACCATTCCAATAGTCACCCCAATGGAAACAATGGTCGTCACAATGGTGGTAATGGACATCACAATGGAAACAACGGCCGACACCGTCATAATTCAGGGGACTTGTCCCATATCACCTGCTTCAAGTGTAAGAAGACTGGACACTTTGCGGATAGATGCACTGAGAAAAAGCCGGATGAAGTTATCAAACCCAATCCAGTCCAGAAGGGACAGGCGAACCACCTGTATGTTGAGGAAGTGGTGAATGAACCTAACACTATGATGGGTATGTCTTCACTCAACTCGTTACAAGCATTAGTTTTAATTGATAGTGGCGCATCACATTCAATCATATAAATAGTTCGAGTTACATCCCAATTGCATAATGGTGATATTAGGCTAAACATCTTAAGGGGGTTAGCCTAGATCAGATACTCAGGGTAAAGGAATATCCGCGCCAATACTATATATTTCTGTTTAGTGGAGTCATCATAGTGAGGAAGAGGCAGCTTGGGAAGATGAAGAAAATCTTCGAGAATATCACCCACACCTATTTGCTAGCCTTTTCGAAGCCCGAGGACGTGCTTCATCTTAAGGGGGTTAGTCTGTAACATCCTAGGATTTTTCAAAAAAAAAAATTTCATGCATTCATAGCATCTCTGCATTAGTCATGGTTCACATGAAATGATGAGCACCATATGTGTGGAAAACACTAGAAATTACACTTTATTACAAAATTTTATTTTTATCCACCATGCCATTTGGGTAAAAACCTTGTCCTCTGTGTTTTAAAACAAAGCCCTGGATTTTACAAAAATTTAGAAACTGGTTTGAACCTAATTGGATTCCTAAAACAAAAGTTATGAAGAAAACAGTAAAAGAAAAAGGAAAATGAAAAAGAACAAAAAAAAAAAGAGGACACGGATCGGACCGACCGAGTTGGGCCAGCCCGACCGCAACGGCCCGGTCGGCCTGCCAAAGGTGGCCCGTGCCCGCACCGCCTTCTCTCCTTCTTTTTTTTCTTCTCTCACGGACAGCTGGGGCCCGCACGTCGACGGGGCCCACATGTCGGCGTCGTCCCCTACCTCCAACCGTGGCCGGCCCGGACTCCTGAACCCTAGCCCGACCGGCCCCACCTCGACGTCCGTGCCGTGGAGCTCAAGTTTGACCGCATATAAATAGAGCCCCGGACCCCGGCCTCTTTTTCCCCCAAACCACGCCGCCCCTAGCTCCGCCAATCGACAGCGATTGCTCGCCGGAGTAGCCGCAGCCGCCGCCGCCTCCAGCCAAGCTCCGCCGCCGCTCTAGCCCGCCTCCGGCCGCGTCGCTGTCACCGGGAGATCCGCAAGGTCGCGCCGCCCCCGTCGTCTACCTCGCCGAGCTCGGGAGCCCCGACGCGCCATCCACGCCCACGCCCGAGCCCCCACGTCGGGACCGCCGCCGCCGCTGTTGACCCCGGTGAGCTCCCCTCCCCTTTTTCTTTCGGCCGTCGGATCTAATCGGGCGGCCCATATTAGATCTGAGCCGAATCGGTATCTTCCAACCAGATCGTGCCGCGTGGCGGTCCAGTCAGCGCCCGGTCAGAGTAGTCAAACGCGTGTTTAAATTTGAATTCAAATCTCAGATTTGCTATCCAACTTGTAAAATCCGTATAAAATCAACCGCAGGGCCAAATTTTGTAAACTTTATAGTTTTGGAAAGCTTACAGTATGTACTACACGTTTATACAGTAATATGGCATGTGTACTGTGTTAGATTTCGCATCAAATTTCAATTAGAGAAATATACCAGATTACACTATAAAAATTGTATAAAATAATCTACTGGTCCAAATTTGATGATTTTGTACTTTCTGGAATCCTCAGAACATGTACTTCAACTTGGTATAGGATTTGTACAACTTTGATACGTGCACAAACTTGCTTTAGTAAAATCTATCCGAATCGGTAATTCGAGCATAATTCAAATTCTATAACTTATTTTCGAATAATTCCAATTGGTCTATTCTTGTATTACCGTAACCTATCCAGGGAGGTCTAATTCATATTTTTACAACACATAATGCTTGCAGTAGCTAATTAACAAGGTTGTATATGTTAAGTAGATACTCGATTAATGGTTTTCTCAATCAAATTAAATGTTAACATGACACATATCGGAGAGCACATAATGCAACACTTACACACCACCTCTCTTGTGAAGATTAAATTGGCGCATAGCATGCATGCATACATGTCTATGATTGTTCATATCGGGTGTTTGTTTATTTGTTGTGATTGTTTGAATAGATTGTGGAGGTGATCAAGGTGGTGCTTGTGATTGCTGTGATTGTGCGGGTTGCTTTGATCAAGGCAAGTGACATTCAAATCCTACTTATTTTAATTATGCATTAGTGTTTTGAAACTAGTATGCATGGTAGGATTTTGTTTTCAAAAGAAAAGTATTAAGCTATGCTTAGATCCTAGTAGTGTGTAGCCACCCCTTAAACAGAACTTGCTAGGATTGTCAGAAGTGGATTAAAAATGATGCCAATGCTTTGTTTCATTTGTTGGTTAAAGCGTTGTTTGAAAAATTGAAAGTTAATAACCTTAATGAAACACCTGGGTGGAATTGGTGTGGCTTTGGATTATGTTGAGTGGCTACCTGGGGCTACATACCTGGCAGTGAAAACCATGGTATGTGGTGGTGACCTGGGGGGTGAGTGCACTTGTGGTTTGCCACCCAGGAACAAAGAGATTGCTATGTCTTCCGTGTGTAGTGTACTTCTAGTGCAACCACAATACATTATGGGCTCTGTCTTGGCTAAGTACGTAGTGGGAAACCTCACCTAGGGTACCGCCAGTGGGGGAATGCGGGTACGGGCGGATCCGGTAGGTAGAGGGGCTACTAAAGAAAAGCTTCGTAGTGACCTCGTCCTGGCCTTAATGAAGATGAAGAATTTTGGTAAAAAGGCTTGGTTGCGAATTGTGGGTAAAGAGCGCAACCTCTCGAGAGTTAAACCTAAGATCTTACGGGTCCCCGGTTACGGACAATTTGAGTCTCTAGACAAGGAAGTACGGAATAATCTCATCACCTTTTCTGAATGATTAAAAGTTTGTGTAGAAACATATGATGGGATTTTCCCAGGGCTACATACACGGCAGTGAAAACCATGGTATGTGGTGGTGACCTGAGGTTTATCCTAGTTGAGTGGCCCCGGGGCTACGTACCGGAAGTGAAAACCATGGTATGTGGTGGTGACACCGGGAGTCATCTTGACTTTGTGCTCTTTTTGTAAAAATCTTTTCAAGAATTATAAAATGTTTTGCTTTTAATAAAATATAGGATAAAATTGGCTTTATGCAAATTTGCCTAAACTCCACTTGCCAAATATCATGTAGATAGTCATGCCCAAAACAACCACCATATAAGTGTCATTTGCCAGGTACATCATTGTACCGACCTCCATTCGTGGGGCTGCATATTCAAACGTGCGGGTTCGTCCGAGGAGGATTACTAGGTAGGATCTCGAGTCTACATTCCAACATGTCCGCTCGTGGCGTATGAAGACAATGGAGGCTCATTGAAGTTATTTTTCCGTTGTGTGTGCTTTGAACATTTATATTTGAGCTAGTCTATTTGACTATGCAATTTGTAAGACTTTATTCTATCCCTCGAGGATCTACGTTGTAATAAATTTGATACTATTGCTATGATTATTACATTTGAAATGTGTGTGCTATCAGTGATCCCGGGAATAGCACTATACACAGGTATCCTGCCTTTATTTAAAAGGAAGGGTGCTACACTAGGTATGAAGAGGTAACGGGAAAGGATGGTCAGGTGAGGCAGTCAAGCACCGCAAAGTCGATTCTTCGATATCTCCCATTCATAAAAAGAATCCAGCGGCTTTACATGCACGAGGAGACAGCCAAACGGATGACGTGGCACAAGTATGGGAAGAGATTCGTGGACGAAAACAAGAAGTTGAAGATGGGACATCCATCCGATGGTACGGCATGGAAGAACTTCGATACAAAACACCCGCTTAAGGCAGCCGAGGCTCGGAATGTCAGAATTGCGATAGCAACAGATGGTTTCAATCCATATGGTATGTCGACTGCCAATTACAGTTGCTGCCCCGTGTTTGTTATTCCGCTCAATCTCCCTCCCGGAGTCCTAATGACGAGGAAGACCATGTTTCTGTCGCTGATCATTCCAGGCCCTCATTACCCGGGAAGAATTTGAGTGTCTACATGCAGCCGATTGTGGAAGATTTGAACCACTCTTGGCACCACGGGACATTGACGTACGACCGAGCATCGAAGACAAACTTCTACATGAAAGTTTGGTTGCAGTATACCATGCATGACATGCCCGGGTACGCCCTAACATGCGGATTGTGTACAGCTGGTAAGTGGCCATGCCCAGTGTGCAGGCATCGGCTTGAGTTCCTTTGGCTACGAAGGGTCGCAAGTATGTTGCGTTTGACACGAATCGACAGTTCCTCAAAAGGAGGCATCCGTTTAGAGAAGACAAAAAGAACTTCAAGAAGGGCAAAGTTGTGCATGAAAAAAAGATGTGCCGAAGTTTGATGGTACACTTGTTGAAGCCGAGCTACGTGCTCTCGTGCCGGCAGCCGACGCCAACCGGCCATCAATTTGAGGGATATGGTGTAACGCACAACCTGGACTCATGAGGCGGCCTTAACGAAGCTCGAGTATTACAAGGACCTCGAACTTCCCCATAACATCGATGTGATGCACACTGTAAAGAATGTCGTGGAGTCCGTCTTTCACACATGCCTGAACATTCCCGGGAAGTCAAAGGATAATGTCAAGGCTAGAGTCGATGTTGAGATCCTCTGTGATAGGAAAAAATTACACATGAAGCATCCTATTGGCCGTCAAAAGAATTGGTTCAAGCCGCATGCCAACTTCTGCCTTGATTCCATCCAAAAGAAGGAGGCATTCAGGTGGCTCAAATACGTCATGATGTTCCCGGATGGTTATTGCTCGAATATGAGTAAGGGAGTTAATCTTTCGACGGGAAAAGTCACCGGGCTCAAGAGTCACGACTATCATATATGGATTCAGCGGCTCATGCCGGTGATGCTTCGAGGGTATATCCCCGAGAAAGTCCGGCGAGTGCTTGCGCAGTTGAGCCATTTCTTCCGCACGCTCCGTGCTAGCGGATATGTCCCACGGTTATTGCAAAGCTACAACATACGAGTGCCGGAGTTGCTATGCAATTTGGAGATGATATTCCCGCCAGGCTTCTTTACTCCGATGGCACATCTCATCGTGCACCTCGCCAACGAGGCACTCTTGGGTGGTCCGGTGCGGTTTCGTTGGCGTTCCGTATTGAGAGAGAGTTTAAGTATATTCGAAAGATAACTCGGAAACAAGGCCAAGATTGAAGCATGCATAGCTGAGGCAATATGCCTTCGGGAGATGGCAGATGCCGCGACAACGTACTATCCCGATGATGTTCCCACTCAGCATAACCCGGTCACTCGTTACAATGTCGACGTGCCCGAGAATGACCCCAAGCTAAAACTATTCCAATTCCCCGGTGGCAAGGCTGGTAAAGGAACAAAATATAAATTGGATAACAAAGAGAAGGATTGTATAATGCTATATGTGCTTATGAACATGGAGGAAGTGATCCCATTCGTAAGGTAAAATGGTGAACAAATTACTTTTCAGCTAGTAACCTCGTCTCGGTCTAATGCTTATTTTCTCCTTTCAGCGAATTCACGGATGAAATGTGGCCGTATGATGAATTGCCCGAAACCTCGGAGATGGACACTCTATCGAAAGAGGGTGCTCCCGGAATTAATAAAAACTTTGTGACATGGTTCATGGAAAAAGTAATTTCTAACCTTTCCTCTTACATTGCAACATGTGACTTGTCCCTCTTATTACACGTAATTAATGCACACAACAAATTTGAAATGTTCTTGTAGGGCCGTGAGAGAAACGTTGATATGATAGATGAGTTGAAATGTGTTTCCCAAGGTTGTAGCCGTGAGGTGACCAAGTATGAGAAGTATGATGTGAATGGGTTTCGCTTCCACACGAGACGCACCGAAGGGCCGGGCGAATCCCAAAACGATAAATACCGGGGTCTTCACCAAAGGAGCCAACAACTTTGATTACTCCGGAAGGTTACAAAGTGTATACGAGTTGACATTCAATCGTACGAACGTGCAACTCAATATCGTCGTGTTCAAGTGTCATTGGTTCGACCCAATAGGTGGACAGAGAAGTGATAAGTCCATTGGGTTAGTTGAAGTTAAGCCTTCAACCACCTATAGCGGTGCTGATGTCTTTGTTGTGGCTCACCAAGCCAAGCAAGTTTATTATTTACCCTACCCATGCCAGAAAGCGGAACTCAAGGGTTGGGAAGTCGTCTTCCAGGTATCGCCACATGGTAACCTACCGATTCCCTCTGAGGATGATTACAACAACATTGACCCCGTGACATACGAGGGGATTTTCTATCAAGAGGAACAGGACTTCGGGGAATATATTTTAGAACCGTTTGTTCAAGAGGACCTCGGGAACGATGCGTAAACTCGTGGTGAGTCGGTGGTGGATCTAAAGGACATATCTATGCTGGAGAAGTTACTTGAGGCGAATGACAATTATGATGAGCCTCCACCCGTCGACCCTTCAACTTTGTACTCACAAGATAGTGATAGTGATAGTGATCTAGAGAAAGAGAAAGAGAAAGAGACGGAGTATGAGAGTGAGCGTGAGAGCGATGATGGCTGGTGAGGGTCTTTTATTCTTAGTATTTATTCTTAGTTGCATTGTGCCTTTTATTCTTAGTATCTTCATTTTATTATGTCAACATGCTTCTTAATTGCATTGTGTCTTTTATTCTTAGTATCTTCATATAATATGTCTTTGTGCTTAACTTGTTTTATTCTTCTCAATGCGAGTGACTCGGACAATATGAGCAGCGGCAAGGCAGACTCCGAGAGCTTGCTTAAGACGCTGGCGCAGGTGAAGAGGAATATTCCTAGACCCACTAGACGGAGTGATCGAGCCCCGGTGCAAAATCCGCGTTACGCCGATGGTACCGATGGAGGACGAGGACGAGGACGAGGAGGACGAGGTGGAGGACGAGGTGGCGGTGGGGTACACATGGACTTTGACGAGCCACCCTCCGCTTCTGGTGACGTGGCTCCTGAGTTGTACCTGGAGGGTCCGTCTAGTGGGGAGGTGGAGATGGAGACGGAGTCTACACACGAGTCGGACTCTAGGGCTGAGTTGGAGGTGATGGAGGATGGGGGTGCGCCGAAGCCCTTGAAGCTTCGTGGAGAAGTGTGGTGACCCGGCATACCACTGCATGGTGTAGTATGCAAGTCTGATATAACACCAATGAAACACCGTTCCACTAGTATTATATCGCTCAGAGTGGTACAACAGAAACATATGCGGGTCCAAGGCATGTCTATAGAATTACAACATTGACTCTGCTACAAAAGATCATCACAGACTCTCCTACTTTACAATGAGGTAAAATTGCAAATAAACTCCAGAAAAACGACTCGTAGTCTAGACTTATCACGAACTCTATTTGTAGAGTATTTAACTAGCTAAAGAGGCTAAGAATAGATTCTAGCTAAGTAGGAGCTAGGTTTAGGAAACTAGTTCCCTTCTATGGCTAAACTAGGTTTTCTCCATGGTGGGTGTGGTATATGACTCTTCCGGCAGGTTTCTGTCCCTTGAAGTAGTTGTTGACTCCTCGGTCTTCGAGTTGTACTGGAGATCCTCCTTCATGGCCTCCATATCTAAGCGGGGATTTAAGAGTGGGATGAGTACGAGCGTACTCAACAAGTTCATTATAGGAAAGAGGTGTTTAATGCACTAGCTACAGCATTAGACCGTAAAGTCTAATACCAATGTAGGTTTTCATAATCGTTTCTTCAAGAGGTTGCTTTTATTCGAAAAGCTATGTCCGTCGCCCTTCACCGGTTTACTAGAACTTCATGGAGCTCCTTTCCAGCCGCGTTCGTAGTTCCATATCCCGAACAGGGAGTGACAGTCACGGTTCTTTACACTCGCAGAGGTGTGTTGCTTTACCCATAAGAGATCTTAACCTTGGTGCCAACCGAGTCATGTTCTCGTCCACACTTCCTATGGTGTGAGGCCCGGTATAAGGTCTAGCCAATCATGTTCCTCCGCTACCTCGAACACCCACCCTTTGTTGCATACCCCGACCCTGGGTCCTCGTCGGTCCTCTTATACCACTTAAGGATGGACCCCGACCACGACAACAGCTTGGGACTCGTTAACCAAACTCCTTCGCCGGTAGCCGCAACCCATCATAGACCGCAATACCGTGGGGACTTTAGGCTTCCCCAGCCCACCGCTTGCACTTCGAGCGACAAGTGTCTACGGACTATGCCGTGGGGACTTAAGGCTTCCCCACCAACCGCTTGCCCCGACGTATACAAGTGTCTACGGTAAAGCGCATCCGTTGATGAACGAGAGGTGGAAACACTTTTGACTACTCCGTCCCACTCCGGATCTTATGGTTAACACGGGTATTACGGCACAAGAATCATCGGCGACATTTGTTGTTTAATCCTAGATGGATATAAACCCGTGCAATGGAACCTCCACCTTATCAACACAATCCATGGTTCCATTGCCCACCACATAGTCATATTCATAGTTATGAAAGTAGTGGTTTTGATTTTTGTGCAATAGTGATAACCATAATACTTTGCAAGTAATTTGATAAAAATACTCAAATGACATGAGCAAGTGATGAACTTGCCTTTCTTGACCGCAAGATTATGCGGCAAGGTCTTCGATACGCAATAACTCCAAATTCTGAAATAGCATCATCGTCCGGTAAGGACGATGTTTAAAAGATTGGCAAGGATGCAATAATGCATAAGTATGAGATGCAATCGCTCTAAGCGTGATCTAACCCCGATGATTTAGGATTAGTTGGTGGTAATGATTAGTTCA
This sequence comes from Lolium rigidum, assembly GCF_022539505.1. Classification (NCBI taxonomy): domain Eukaryota; kingdom Viridiplantae; phylum Streptophyta; class Magnoliopsida; order Poales; family Poaceae; genus Lolium; species Lolium rigidum. Next base: position 68,750,343 of record NC_061509.1, read on the forward strand.
GGATGTGTTGCACTTTTAGAGTGATTCACAAACAAGGTTCTTATTCAGGGTTGTGTAGTTTTAGAATCATAAGTAAGTGGTAAAATTCATAGTGACAATCATACACACTCAGGAATAGTAGTTGTCTAATAAGTAAAGAACAGTTGTCAATTTTAAGCCCTATAATGCATGGTTGATGATTACTTACTCTATTCTTTAAAAGAATAACTTTCGAAGAACAGGTTCTTAAATAAAGAACAAGTAAGATAATTAGGTTGAAGGGGTTCTATGGTTGACTATGGTTTCAGTTAGTTTCTGGAGTAAGTATTAGATGGATCACAACCTAGTTGGATTCATCGGCTACTAGGCTTGTATTATTGAATTAAGCCTAAACATCTTGATTACCAATAGTTGCTATCAAGGTGGCATACCTTGTGGGTGATAGTTGGCTAGGGTTTATAGGTCCTTATAAGCAGGGTTGATGATGATTCTTTATTTACTTCAAAAGAATAACTTTTGAAGAACATACTTCTTAAGTAATAAGAAGTATTACAATTAAGGTTGAGGTTGTCTTGTATTAGCTATTGGGTTTCTAAATAGAGAATGGCTGGTTCTTAAATAGGATGGTTCATAAGTATCTCACGCTAGTAGGGTTTAGTGGAATATGGTTAGGTAATGCACAATAGTAGGTATGGTTGCTATTAGGGTTCATCACAATGGTGTGATGCTAAAATAGGGATAAATAATGATGATGGCTCGGGTAATAGGATCTAGGGTTTACATCTGGTCAACCCCATTTGATCATCTAGGTCTGATGAAGATGAATACATGGAATGCTAATCTGCTAGTAATAGGGTTCCTATATTTTATGTGAACATGGTAAGCATTTAGCTGCTAATTATGGATCTGTAACTACTAATGAAGTAACATGATCACATGTTACTTAGGGTTTATGTTTGGGAATAATTTAGGTTCATATGAAGTAGGGGATTTAAGGTTCCTAATTGAATTAGGGTTTTAGGGTTACACATGAAATGATGAGTTCCTAGTTTTCTATTATATGGAACTAGGGTTTCTTAATCACCAAATAGCTCTATGATTAATAACTTCAATTTAAAGTTGAAGTTATTAATAATTTTGGGAATAAAAATAATATTGAATTTGGCATCTTATTATTTTAAGTAATTAATAATTAGGTAATTATTATTTTAGGGTTTTAAATCCTCCTAATAAGGATTTAATAAGTTAATTGAAAAGGAAAATTAATTTTAATGTTTTCCTTATTTCCTTACTGGTTTTTATTTATTTTATGAATTTTTCCTAATTATTAAATTTTAATTGAATTTAGAATTAAAATTAAAGGCTTAAATAGCAAGTATTAAATAATTGAATTTTTATTAAAAATAAAAATTTCATTTTATATTTTTATTGGATAGAGTTTATTTTTAGGGATATTTTGATATCTTATATTTATTTTTCTGAGCTAATATGAATTTTCTATGATTTTGTAAAGTTTAAACTATTTTCTGGATTTTCAATTAAATGGAAAAGACTAGGCATACCGGTTCAGATCTAACTCTAGAGGCTGACCAGTGGGGTCATTGACCAGGTCAGTTGCCACGCAGGCAACGACCGGTCAATGAGTGTGAAAGGGCCCCACGGCCACGTCTGCGTTGCCGGCGGCTCAACGCCGGCGGGCAGTCTGGAACGGCGCCTCCGATTTATGGCCCTAGGGAACGAGCTACTGGCCTCAATCGAACAAGAACATCGAGATGAATCTAATGGTGGTGGTGTTTGCCTCGGAAGATCACCGGAACATCACCGGCGACCCACATCTGCGGCGGCGGGCTCCGCCAAGTTCCTAAACGAAGCTAGGATGCATTCTAGGAAGCTAATCATAGCTCAATCGATGCGCTGACTCACCCCGGTTTGTTTGCGGTGGTCGACGATGCCAGTGGTGACCGGAGACGAGCTCTCCGACGAGAAATCCCAAAAGTACCCGAGAAAGGGAACACTCGAAATCGCCCGATTGAGACCGCCCTTCTCGATTCCTTCTACCAGGATGATCCTCTCACTCGTGCGCTTCTCTTGGACTACCTCTCGGGTCCATGGGGTGGCCTCCTCCGACGGTGGCGTCATGAACTCCGGCGACGAGCATGGCGGTTTGCGGGGAATAGAGAGGGATTGAGAGAGAATGGAGTGGCGTCGCGGAACAAGGAGTTCACGGAGGTCTTCCCGGTCTATTTATAGCTCCAATCGATCATCGAGGTGGCGACACGACGGCGGCGACCGGCCGGGATGCACGGTGATGTTGGTGCTATGCCCGGGCGCGAATCTTGGCGAGTTCGGGATGAGGATAGGTGCGTGGAGGATAAGGGCAAAGCCTCGGTGGCAGTCAACGGCGTGCTGGAGGTCCACAACGGCGGCCGGCGACGTGGAGACGCCGCGCTGTCGAGCATGCTCGCGAGGAAGAAGACGAGTTCGTCTCCTCGCTCGTTTTAACGTGAAACGGTAAGTGGGTTGCTTGGGCCAGCTCGTGGGCCGCGGCTTGGGCTGTTGCTCGGGCTGTGGTGACTGGTCGCTGCGGCCATGTAGTCCGGTAAGCCCTTTTCTAATTTTCTTGTTTTCTATTTTATTTATTTCGGTTTCTATTATGTTGTTTGAATTCAATTTTTGAATTCAGGTAATGCTTGCAGGTTTCTAACTATTTGATCTAGGATTTAATAACAATGGTCATTGCATTATTTTGTTATCCAAATCAAATGTTTAATGCATGATTTTATTTGTATCCTTGTGAGCTCTTATTCCAAATTTCACTTAGGCATGAGTTTATTATTTAGTTTTTCATTTAAGAATATGTTCCCATGGAATTAGTTCATATGCTCATGGTTGTTAAGGATTTGGAAAATTGTTTAAGGCTATTTTAAAGTATTATTGTCATCTTCTAAACCCTTAGTTTAAGATGGTTAAGGTGGATCTTATTCCTCTCATGATACTCTTATTTATTTGGGAACAACAAAGAATTTCACCTACATAGGCATGGCTTGAAAGATTGGTTAGGTTGATATCTTGATTCATTACAGTGTTGGTTAAATAATCCCCTTATTCACATTTGAGCTTAAGCATTGTTTTAGGTTTATACTTGTGATCCCCATGTGATACACAAGTTAGGTTTTTGGGTAGGGGCATTGATTCTAAATGTAAGTGGACATCTTGTTGAATTATCTAGGGTTGCTCTTCTTCACCACTAATAGGATGATTTCTTCAAAGATCACTTAAGTTGATTTAGAGGCTGAACTATACAAAGGGTTGTTGTTATTCAGTTGTTCCTCTAATTAGAATATTGGAAATGGTTTAGGGTTGCTAGTAGTTCCCCTATGATTTTATGTGGTGGATGTATCTACTTATCCTATTAGGATTTAACTTATGGCTTACTCTTCTATTTCTCCAAAGCATAATCATGGCATTATCATGAGCGATTATTCTCAATGGCACCTACTCTCAATTCTAGAGTATATGATCATTACCCATTTTGTAATGATCAAAGGTTTGGCTTCTTAAAGTATCTCTCATTAAATGGGGTTCTCACATCCATGATCAAGTATTATCTTAATCAACTAAGGTATAGCACTTCTATTTTACTCTCTAGTATGTACATGGCTATGGTTGCCTTAAGGAATTATATCCCGGGGGAATGTCCGAGATATTAACTTAGAGTTCTTTCCAAGGTATGATGATATAATCATCTGGATATATGGATAGTTCTCTCCCTCACATTCAAGTGTTGGCTTTAACTTTCTTGAGTGTAACACCTTAGCTTGGGCTCTCTTATAAAGGAATGGTTTATTCTAGGGTTTATGGTGTATTCAGCATACCTCAATAGATATTAAGTCTAAAACTCCACTTGGCTATCTTGGTTGAATTAATCTCCTCATTTCTTATCAATCCTTGGATATAATCTTATTCCATGTGATATTATGTTGTCTCACCACTCCAAGATGAAATGGTTTTACAACCCAATACTTTAACTCATTGGTTGTCCTTTATTCTTAAATAGGTAAGACTAAGATTGGTATGAATAGTCTCTCTCATTTGGAATTGTCTTGAATAATATCTTAGGGTTCCTCTTAAAGATGATTATTTGATTACATGGATGTATATCCAAGTTTTAGCTTAAGGTTTATCCTTGCTTCTCTAACAAATAACATAAAACTCTCACCTCTCTAGATTTGATGGATAATAGTATGGAATGGAGAAGGATATATATTTATAGAGTTTAACTCCTTGTCTTGTTTCCATGAATGAAGTGAAATGGGTACCATGAGGTTCATGGTAAGATCAAGGATTAGTTTAGGACATGAAAGGGATAAGTCAATAATGGTTTCTCCATTTATTGTTACTTGATTTCCAATCGGATGTATGTTCATATGTTATGGTAAGGATTACCTTATTATGATCTCGTTATGAGATCAAGCAATTGATCATTGATTCAAGTGTTGTTGTGTTAATTATTAGTTCCATTTGATCTAACCCCTTAGATCAAATCATCTCTACCCAAAATAAGGTTTTAACAAAGTCACATTGAGGTTTATAGCGCTTGACTTGATGAGCTACTCCAATTCCACCAAGGTCAAGTGAAACTTCGCCATCGTGGACTCGTTTTACTTTAAAGCGCGAAAATTCCCTGGATTTTCTATGCATGAATGCAATGCACACATCTGTTTCCTCTATTTTTGTAACCCCAATACCTGGGATATTACAGTCTCTACCCCTTAAACTAAACTTCGTCCTCGAAGTTTGATCTCTCTCACGTTTCCGAAGTGTGGATCTGTCTTGTGCGGACTACGACTTTTCTCGAACTCCGTGGTGATCTCACTGGATATAATTGAATACATCCCTTGTCCAGATTCTTCCTGGAATCCATTAGTGTTTGACATCAAACACTATTACTTCCTTTACTTCCATGATTTCCTCCAATATTATCAGCTTGTTTCCCTTCTCATTGAAGATTCAATGATTGGGACTTCTTCTTGTCCTGGCAGTCTTAATTGGGGACTATTTGGATAACATTCTCCTATTTGATAAAATAGGTCTTTGTTTTCCCTTACTACCAAAAGTGCAATAATGGTACTAAGTAAGGTACTTACCATGAAAATGGAAATGATGGTTTATTTCCTTAAGAATGGATTAGACTCATTTAGTCCATCCAATCATGGTTTATAGTTGATACCTATAACTATTTTGGGTTATTTAGGTTCCATGAAAGGAATCATTCTATTAGTCTTTAGTTTTGATAAGATCAATCTCCTTCGGTCTTTGGCCTATTTAAGCTGTATTTGGTCTATGGTATTTTCTTCGTCCAACTTCTTTATGCTTGACTTACTTGAGCTTTAGTACTTCTGAGTAAATACTACTCACTTTCTCAAGTTATAGTCCACTTCTTACTTCCTCGAGGTATGTTCCTCGGCTTCTGGTCTGACATCCTTCTGGAAGTAATGTTCAACAATCTTATGAAAATAAGATCGAACTTCCTCTCAGTTCAGACCCACTTCTTCTATCTTGCTCACAGTATTGAGTCATTGTGCATATAACTCAATCTTTACTCTACCCCTTAGAGTTTTCTTATGGTCTTCAATTCCTTTTCTTCCAACTATTGGACTTATGGTTGGAATATTGGTCTGGTTCTAACTTATGGGTTTTACTTCTTCTAAGATCTTGCGAAGAATGTTTGTGGTGTATCCACTCGATTGTGGACATCCAATGTGAATCCTTCGACTAAATAATTATATATCTAGCTATTTAGCTGACAATATTTTTATTTGTTCACAAACCTTTGTTACTAATAATTAAATCGTGGACTATTTGTATTACCAATTGATACCAGCTGTGGTTATTATCCCAACTGTGGCTATTTGATATCTAAAAATGGATTCTATTATAGGTTCTTATAAACTGGTCGAGACATCTTCTATTTTATCTCGCAGTATTGATCCTATACCAATCGTGATCTTCTGATACTAACTATGGTCTTCTTATATCTTCTATGGGTTCATAGGTCATCTTTCTTTCTTCGAGGGTTTATTGTTGCAAGAAAACCACTAGCTAACACTATGATTATAGTATTCGAAGTGATTTCCCATGCATTCCCTCTTTTATGTTGACTATGGATCTGCTTGAGCTTCACCATAATCACCAGCTTTCTCACCTTCATGCTTTTTATGTACTAAAGTACTCCTCTGTTGAGGTAAAGCATGAGTTTAGATTGGTACTTCCTTCAGAGTATTGTGGTTGCTTCCCACAACTTTGTTTCCTTTATCTGAGGAACCTTCTTCTTGTCTTCATAATCTTCAGAAATCGTCACTTCCTCACACGTTTTCCATTACCCTCTAGATCTATAGCATCAAGTAAGAACTTGATATTGCAACATGCATTTGCATATCAAAGTAGAACTTCATGTATGGATCTAGTCAATCAATGCAAATCCAATGAAAATCCAAGAAGATTCAGCTTTGTGTTTATAGTACACACCATCATAAGCCTGAATATAATAGTTGAGTAAGACATCTCTAAACATCAAGCTCTGATGTGTAGTATATAACACCACATAATATAGGTTTATATCGTGATACTTAGCACGAATATAGGGAATTCTACTATTTGTCTCAACCTTTACCTTAATTGCACATTTGCAATGAGATAAACTTGAAACAAAGTGGTCTAGGATAGTTGTGGTTAACCTAATTTCCTTCGGAAGTACTAAATTAACTTCTATTTTGTTGAGGACTATCTTACATGATAGAGAAAATGGCTTCTGTACCATTGACAAACTCATCAATGGCTCATTTGCCATGCAACAAATCACAAGTGCTCACATACCGAACACAAACAAAATCAGTGCTTATTTGTCACTAGCTGTTAGTCCACCGTTGCCTCACACAAATTATGCAACGAAATGACTACATTGCCCTCAATGGCAAATAAGCAACAATTTGTATATCAGGTCTGGTCCAGAAAAATAACAGCATATTGGCTCTGTTTTTAGCATTTCAACCAAACAACAGGGATACACAATAGAACAATGGATATTTCAGCAGCAAAATAGCAGTCGATCGAAGTTCAGATCATGCATAATCAGGTTCACATAATCTAAAAGCATAATTAGGTTCACATCATCTAGAACCAAAAGAACACAACCTCAAGTTGGTTGTTAACATAAGCCTATCCAATAAATCATGACACGCATGAATAAGTGCAGTATGTCAACAAAAAGAGCCTAGAATTTCAGAGTTTCAACTTCTTTATGCTTGGTTGTTTGGCGCAATTTTCTTCTTGCTTCGAGAGCTCATTGCAGGGCTATCAGGAGCAGCAGATATAACCTTTGATCTACATCAAAATATCAGATTACATGCTATAAGGGAATAGAGACATGTGTACAACAATATAAGTAGAGTTAGTGCAAATTCCGAACCTTGTACATTGTTTCGATGAGGTAGACTTGGCCATCTTGTCTTCAATTGCATCAGATGGACATGGAAGTAGAGGCAGTGCAGTTTCACTGGGACCTTGAAGCAAAGGCAGTGAAGGTTTGATGATCAACAATGTCAATTGAGTCACAATGTTTGATGATCAACTGACCACATCTATTCTGATGAAAATTCTGGTACATTTTCATGCACTCTTCATCACTTGACACAGAAATAAATTATTCAGTAGTGCAGTTAAAGTACTCAACTAATATTTTTTCCTCTGAGAAAAAAGGAAAAGAGAAGGTTCCAGCAATGCAGGATAACATATCCTTCATGTTGGTACTAGTACCCTCAACAATCTCCCAATTGAATCTTGAATTCCAACCAGTGCCACATAGAAAAATGCAGAAGAAAAAGAAAGAACTTTTACCTAGCACAGATTGCAAAGAGAGATGTGGACTCCTCATCCATGTTGTCCTCCTCATTGGTCCTGGGTATCTGGAGCAGAGGAGCTGCAGCGACATGGTTCACCTCGCCGGAATCCCCAACCCTAGGGTCCTAGGTGACATGCTTGGAGGGAGAGGACGGCAAGGTGAGAGGCCCTGCTGTGGCTGAGAGCGGCAGCAGCATCGTGGGCAGCAGGGGAAACGCCGGTGGCGGTTCCGCCATTTTGCGTCGCCTGGACGGCGTCAAAGGAGTAGCGACAGGAGGCGCATCGGCGAGGACCATGTACAACAGCGGAGGTGGGGGACAGGCGGCGGGGAACGGGCTAGCGCCAGTGGTGGAGGTTGGTGGAGGGGCGGCGGAGGTTGGGCGATTGCCAGCGCGGAACGGGCGAGCGCCGGCGGCGGCTCGTCCATCGCGTGCGTGAAGAAAAGATGGATAGGGTAGAGAAGGTCGTGCGTCTGTGTGTTTTTATTTTCTTTCTTCTTCTCTTCCATAATCTAGGGGGTAAACCAGGCATTTTGAGAGAAGCTCGGTGACATACTAACGGTGACATAATGGTGATGGCAAATAAGCACTAAATTTTCTTTGTGTTTGGTACACCAGCACTTGTGCTTTGTTCGATGGCAAATGAGCCATTGACTTGTTCGTCGATGGTACATAAGCAATTTTCTCTACATGATATATCTAGGTTCGAACATTACTACTCTAAACTCCTAACTATTAGAGCATAGTTCCTATACTTCCTGGTGTTTATATCATAAGACTATGGTCATGATGTGCTTGGCACACTTCCCATGGTTTTGGAACACAATTCTTGCACTACTGTTGAACAAGCGGCTTCTTATTGTTCTCCTCCTAAATGTTTATGATGTTCTATTCCATCACATAATGATTCTCAGGTGAATCATATATGATTACTATTTCTACCATATAAGCAGACAAATTTATTCCTATCACTCTTCCTTACTTCCCATGATTGACTCATCACGGTCTATACTACCTCACATAACTCAGAGTTATCACTTACTATCAATTGTTTCACAAGTTTAGATAATTTACTTATTCATTACTTAACTTGTCTACATCTTTTATTAGGATATCTTAATTATCTTCATCACTTGATATTACTCCTATTACAGGTCTGGATAACTCTTACTTAATCATACATGTGTTGGTACACATCTTCCAATAGGATAACTTCCTTATGGTTGTATCCTCTCTTTGGACTACCATGTGTTGTATACCAACTGTGATCTACCCATCTTATTGTTTTAAGGACTTATTGATGTGCTACATGTTTGGGATTAGCTATCTTTACTTAGTAAAGATAGGTAAGAAATGTTGACTCAAGTGTGTCAGGATTATTCCCAAGTGAATATCCATCTCAAGTCATAAGAATTATTTGGTTTACCTAAGACAACTCCCTATAGACACTACCAATCCTATAGGTCTCCTTTAAAGGGTTTTAATCCTAAGGTCAAAGCATTTGCTCTGATACCAACTGTGGTGACCCGGCATACCACTGCATGGTGTAGTATGCAAGTCTGATATAACACCAATGAAACACCGTTCCACTAGTATTATATCGCTCAGACTGGTACAACAGAAACATATGCGGGTCCAAGGCATGTCTATAGAATTACAACATTGACTCTGCTACAAAAGATCATCACAGCCTCCTACTTTACAATGAGGTAAAATTGCAAATAAACTCCAGAAGAACGACTCGTAGTCTAGACTTATCACGAACTCTATTTGTAGAGTATTTAACTAGCTAAAGAGGCTAAGAATAGATTCTAGCTAAGTAGGAGCTAGGTTTAGGAAACTAGTTCCCTTCTATGGCTAAACTAGGTTTTCTCCATGGTGGGTGTGGTATATGACTCTTCCGGCAGGTTTCGTCCCTTGAAGTAGTTGTTGACTCCTCGGTCTTCGAGTTGTATCGGAGATCCTCCTTCATGGCCTCCATATCTAAGCAGGGGATTTAAGAGTGGGATGAGTACGAGCGTACTCAACAAGTTCATTATAGGAAAGAGGTGTTTAATGCACTAGCTACAGCATTAGACCAGAAAGTCTAATACCAATGCAGGTTTTCATAATCGTTTCTTCAAGAGGTTGCTTTTATTCAGAAAAGCTATGTCCGTCAGCCTTCACCGGTTTACTAGAACTTCATGGAGCTCCTTTCCGGCCGCGTTCGTAGTTCCATATTCCGGAACAGGGAGTGACAGGTCACGGTTCTTTACACTCTGCAGAGGTGTGTTGCTTTACCCATAAGAGATCTTAACCTTGGTGCCAACCGAGTCATGTTCTCGTCCACACTTCCTATGGTGTGAGGCCCGGTATAAGGTCTAGCCAATCATGTTCCTCCGCTACCTCGAACACCCACCCTTTGTTGCATACCCCGACCCTGGGTCCTCGTCGGTCCTCTTATACCACTTAAGGATGGACCCCGACCACGACAACAGTTTGGGACTCGTTAACCAAACTCCTTCGCCGGTAGCTGCAACCCATCATAGACCGCAATACCGTGGGGACTTTAGGCTTCCCCAGCCCACCGCTTGCACTTCGAGCGACAAGTGTCTACGGACTATGCCGTGGGGACTTAAGGCTTCCCCAGCCAACCGCTTGCCCCGACGGATACAAGTGTCTACGGTAAAGCGCATCCGTTGATGAACGAGAGGTGGAAACACTTTTGACTACTCCGTCCCACTCCGGATCTTATGGTTAACACGGGTATTACGGCACAAGAATCACTTGGCGACATTTGTTGTTTAATCCTAGATGGATATAAACCCGTGCAATGGAACCTCCACCTTATCAACACAATCCATGGTTCCATTGCCCACCACATAGTCATATTCATAGTTATGAAAGTAGTGGTTTTGATTTTTGTGCAATAGTGATAACCATAATACTTTGCAAGTAATTTGATAAAAATACTCAAATGACATGAGCAAGTGATGAACTTGCCTTTCTTGACTGCAAGATTATGCAGGCAAGGTCTTCGATACGCAATAACTCCAAATTCTGAAATAGCATCATCGTCCGGTAAGGACGATGTTTAAAAGATTGGCAAGGATGCAATAATGCATAAGTATGAGATGCAATCGCTCTAAGCGTGATCTAACCCCGATGATTTAGGATTAGTTGGTGGTAATGATTAGTTCAGGATGTGTTGCACTTTTAGAGTGATTCACAAACAAGGTTCTTATTCAGGGTTGTGTAGTTTTAGAATCATAAGTAAGTGGTAAAATTCATAGTGACAATCATACACACTCAGGAATAGTAGTTGTCTAATAAGTAAAGAACAATTGTCAATTTTAAGCCCTATAATGCATGGTTGATGATTACTTACTCTATTCTTTAAAAGAATAACTTTCGAAGAACAGGTTCTTAAATAAAGAACAAGTAAGATAATTAGGTTGAAGGGGTTCTATGGTTGACTATGGTTTCAGTTAGTTTTCGGAGTAAGTATTAGATGGATCACAACCTAGTTGGATTCATCAGCTACTAGGCTTGTATTATTGAATTAAGCCTAAACATCTTGATTACCAATAGTTGCTATCAAGGTGGCATACCTTGTGGGTGATAGTTGGCTAGGGTTTATAGGTCCTTATAAGCGGTGGTTGATGATGATTCTTTATTTACTTCAAAAGAATAACTTTTGAAGAACATACTTCTTAAGTAATAAGAAGTATTACAATTAAGGTTGAGGTTGTCTTGTATTAGCTATTGGGTTTCTAAATAGAGAATGGCTGGTTCTTAAATAGGATGGTTCATAAGTATCTCACGCTAGTAGGGTTTAGTGGAATATGGTTAGGTAATGCACAATAGTAGGTATGGTTGCTATTAGGGTTCATCACAATGGTGTGATGCTAAAATAGGGATAAATAATGATGATGGCTCTGGGTAATAGGATCTAGGGTTTACATCTGGTCAACCCCATTTGATCATCTAGGTCTGATGAAGATGAATACATGGAATGCTAATCTGCTAGTAATAGGGTTCCTATATTTTATGTGAACATGGTAAGCATTTAGCTGCTAATTATGGATCTGTAACTACTAATGAAGTAACATGATCACATGTTACTTAGGGTTTATGTTTGGGAATAATTTAGGTTCATATGAAGTAGGGGATTTAAGGTTCCTAATTGAATTAGGGTTTTAGGGTTACACATGAAATGATGAGTTCCTAGTTTTCTATTATATGGAACTAGGGTTTCTTAATCACCAAATAGCTCTATGATTAATAACTTCAATTTAAAGTTGAAGTTATTAATAATTTTGGGAATAAAAATAATATTGAATTTGGCATCTTATTATTTTAAGTAATTAATAATTAGGTAATTATTATTTTAGGGTTTTAAATCCTCCTAATAAGGATTTAATAAGTTAATTGAAAAGGAAAATTAATTTTAATGTTTTCCTTATTTCCTTACTGGTTTTTATTTATTTTATGAATTTTTGCTAATTATTAAATTTTAATTGAATTTAGAATTAAAATTAAAGGCTTAAATAGCAAGTATTAAATAATTGAATTTTTATTAAAAATAAAAATTTCATTTTATATTTTTATTGGATAGAGTTTATTTTTAGGGATATTTTGATATCTTATATTTATTTTTCTGAGCTAATATGAATTTTCTATGATTTTGTAAAGTTTAAACTATTTTCCGGATTTTCAATTAAATGGAAAAGACTAGGCATACCGGTTCGGATCTAACTCTAGAGGCCGACCGGTGGGGTCATTGACCAGGTCAGTTGCCACGCAGGCAACGACCGGTCAATGAGTGTGAAAGGGCCCCACGGCCACGTCTGCGTTGCCGGCGGCTCAACGCCGGCGGGCAGTCTGGAACGGCGCCTCCGATTTATGGCCCTAGGGAACGAGCTACTGGCCTCAATCGAACAAGAACATCGAGATGAATCTAATGGTGGTGGTGTTTGCCTCGGAAGATCACCGGAACATCGCCGGCGACCCACATCTGCGGCGGCGGGCTCCGGCCAAGTTCCTAAACGAAGCTAGGATGCATTCTAGGAAGCTAATCATAGCTCAATCGATGCGCTGACTCACCCTGGTTTGTTTGCGGTGGTCGACGATGCCAGTGGTGACCGGAGACGAGCTCTCCGACGAGAAATCCCAAAAGTACCTGAGAAAGGGAACACTCGAAATCGCCCGATTGAGACCGCCCCTTCTCGATTCCTTCTACCAGGATGATCCTCTCACTCGTGCGCTTCTCTTGGACTACCTCTGGGTCCATGGGGTGGCCTCCTCCGACGGTGGCGTCATGAACTCCGGCGACGAGCATGGCGGTTTGCGGGGAATAGAGAGGGATTGAGAGAGAATGGAGTGGCGTCGCGGAACAAGGAGTTCACGGAGGTCTTCCTGGTCTATTTATAGCTCCAATCGATCATCGAGGTGGCGACACGACGGCGGCGACTGGCCGGGATGCACGGTGATGTTGGTGCTATGCCTGGGCGCGAATCTTGGCGAGTTCTGGGATGAGGATAGGTGCGTGGAGGATAAGGGCAAAGCCTCGGTGGCAGTCAACGGCGTGCTGGAGGTCCACAACGGCGGCCGGCGACGTGGAGACGCCGCGCTGTCGAGCATGCCTGCGAGGAAGAAGACGAGTTCGTCTCCTCGCTCGTTTTAACGTGAAACGGTAAGTGGGTTGCTTGGGCCAGCTCGTGGGCTGCGGCTTGGGCTGTTGCTGGGCTGTGGTGACGGGCTGCTGCGGCCATGTAGTCTGGTAAGCCCTTTTCTAATTTTCTTGTTTTCTATTTTATTTATTTCTGGTTTCTATTATGTTGTTTGAATTCAATTTTTGAATTCAGGTAATGCTTGCAGGTTTCTAACTATTTGATCTAGGATTTAATAACAATGGTCATTGCATTATTTTGTTATCCAAATCAAATGTTTAATGCATGATTTTATTTGTATCCTTGTGAGCTCTTATTCCAAATTTCACTTAGGCATGAGTTTATTATTTAGTTTTTCATTTAAGAATATGTTCCCATGGAATTAGTTCATATGCTCATGGTTGTTAAGGATTTGGAAAATTGTTTAAGGCTATTTTAAAGTATTATTGTCATCTTCTAAACCCTTAGTTTAAGATGGTTAAGGTGGATCTTATTCCTCTCATGATACTCTTATTTATTTGGGAACAACAAAGAATTTCACCTACATAGGCATGGCTTGAAAGATTGGTTAGGTTGATATCTTGATTCATTACAGTGTTGGTTAAATAATCCCCTTATTCACATTTGAGCTTAAGCATGGTTTTAGGTTTATACTTGTGATCCCCATGTGATACACAAGTTAGGTTTTTGGGTAGGGGCATTGATTCTAAATGTAAGTGGACATCTTGTTGAATTATCTAGGGTTGCTCTTCTTCACCACTAATAGGATGATTTCTTCAAAGATCACTTAAGTTGATTTAGAGGCTGAACTATACAAAGGGTTGTTGTTATTCAGTTGTTCCTCTAATTAGAATATTGGAAATGGTTTAGGGTTGCTAGTAGTTCCCCTATGATTTTATGTGTTGGATGTATCTACTTATCCTATTAGGATTTAACTTATGGCTTACTCTTCTATTTCTCCAAAGCATAATCATGGCATTATCATGAGCGATTATTCTCAATGGCACCTACTCTCAATTCTAGAGTATATGATCATTACCCATTTTGTAATGATCAAAGGTTTGGCTTCTTAAAGTATCTCTCATTAAATGGGGTTCTCACATCCATGATCAAGTATTATCTTAATCAACTAAGGTATAGCACTTCTATTTTACTCTCTAGTATGTACATGGCTATGGTTGCCTTAAGGAATTATATCCCAGGGGAATGTCTGAGATATTAACTTAGAGTTCTTTCCAAGGTATGATGATATAATCATCTGGATATATGGATAGTTCTCTCCCTCACATTCAAGTGTTGGCTTTAACTTTCTTGAGTGTAACACCTTATCTTGGGCTCTCTTATAAAGGAATGGTTTATTCTAGGGTTTATGGTGTATTCAGCATACCTCAATAGATATTAAGTCTAAAACTCCACTTGGCTATCTTGGTTGAATTAATCTCCTCATTTCTTATCAATCCTTGGATATAATCTTATTCCATGTGATATTATGTTGTCTCACCACTCCAAGATGAAATGGTTTTACAACCCAATACTTTAACTCATTGGTTGTCCTTTATTCTTAAATAGGTAAGACTAAGATTGGTATGAATAGTCTCTCTAATTTGGAATTGTCTTGAATAATATCTTAGGGTTCCTCTTAAAGATGATTATTTGATTACATGGATGTATATCCAAGTTTTAGCTTAAGGTTTATCCTTGCTTCTCTAACAAATAACATAAAACTCTCACCTCTCTAGATTTGATGGATAATAATATGGAATGGAGAAGGATATATATTTATAGAGTTTAACTCCTTGTCTTGTTTCCATGAATGAAGTGAAATGGGTACCATGAGGTTCATGGTAAGATCAAGGATTAGTTTAGGACATGAAAGGGATAAGTCAATAATGGTTTCTCCATTTATTGTTACTTGATTTCCAATCGGATGTATGTTCATATGTTATGGTAAGGATTACCTTATTATGATCTCGTTATGAGATCAAGCAATTGATCATTGATTCAAGTGTTGTTGTGTTAATTATTAGTTCCATTTGATCTAACCCCTTAGATCAAATCATCTCTACCCAAAATAAGGTTTTAACAAAGTCACATTGAGGTTTATAGCGCTTGACTTGATGAGCTACTCCAATTCCACCAAGGTCAAGTGAAACTTCGCTATCGTGGATCTGTTTTACTTTAAAGCGCGAAAATTCCCCAGATTTTCTATGCATGAATGCAATGCACACATCTGTTTCCTCTATTTTTGTAACCCCAATACCTGGGATATTACAAGAAGCTAGAGTCCCCGATGCGAGGAAGGAGCCGAAGACCCATGATGACAAGGCCCTTATCATTCCTTCGAGCGATGAGTAAGTGTACTACTTCAGAAATTTCGAACATGTATTTTCATCTTGGGCATAATAAACAATTTGGCATGTGTACTAATGTGTGATTTATTTGCAACGAATCGGACATGGGATGCCAAGCCCCCCGCATGCCTAACAGACTTGCTTGGGGCTCGATTAAGAAGTTCCGGCCCGGCAGATACACTCCCCTTAGCACGGTCCCCGGTGGCGCGACGAAGCTAGCCACTACTTGGGCGGACTATGAGGATGCCCCCGCCGTAGGCTTCGCGACAGCCGCCGAGGCTGTGACCACCAAGTTCTGGGTAAGGCATATATTTCTCGAGCACCGTTCATAGTTAATGACCCTAATGTGCTAACTCATGACTTTCACAACTGATTTATGCATGATTGAAGTGCTTCTATCGTGTGGACCCGGAGCATGACACGCAGGCGCGTCTCACTTTGCGTGGCGCTTGCGAGAGGTTGACACCGCAGCGAGTGGTACAACCAAAAGTTCACCGGCGCTAGTGCCTTCGGGCTAACAAGGGTAAGAGGGTCAAGAAGGAGTACTATGTTGGTAACCAGCCTACGGAGGAATGGGCAATGACCATTGAGGAGTACATGTCGGTGAGTAAAATGTCAATGAGATTCTACATTGCTGCTATGTTTTCATTGAATTACCTTGAGCTGAGTATTGCGTTTTCAGGTTTGTCCCGAGTGGGCCGAGCAGCATAGGGAGGCATGGGAGGAGCTGATTAGGGCGAGGTGGCTCAGGCAGGACGAGGAGTTTGCAGCCGTGTCGAGGCGTAACATGGAGAACCGAGGCACCGGTGGCACACACTCGCGCGGGAAACCGCGACTACACCCGCTTCAAGGGGAAAAAGGTATGTATATACATGGAACGACCTTCTTTCATTTCCCGTCATGTCTCATTTGTGGTACGTTTAACTTTTCTTTTCGCGATGCAGGTGGCCGAGGCACCACCTGGGGTGGTGCTTCATGATGCCCAGATATATGACATGATGCGGACGAAGCAGAAGCCCAATCCCGCATTGCCTCGGCCACGGTACTACGGCAATGCCAAGGCCGCCAAGGAGGACTACTCGCGACATGGTCAAGTCTCGTCACCCCGAGGTGGATGACCCCTTGAGCATTCCGGCCGACGAGGAGTCGTTGGTCCTGTCGGGGCACGGGCGTCCGCATGGCCGTTTCCCTTTCTGAATAAGGCGGTCAAGCCTACCCACTCCACGAGCTACACGCGTCTCAAGCATACCCTCACCGCCGACAGCCTCCAGCCTCGTCCACGGCCTGCTCGTCCACCCGCCTACGATGTAAGTTTTCCTCATTTTCATCCTCTTTCCAGTTTTCCTTCCTACATGGCTAAGTGTTTACGAGATTTATTGTTTCTGAAATTGTAGCCTGAGTTTGAGGCGGCCTTCGAAGCCTGTAATGAAGCGTATCAGCAGGCCGCTGCGCAGTGGAATAGGCAGAATACGGCCTACATGGCCTATATAGGAGTAAGTCTGAATCCTACATGACAAGTCTCAGTTTGATGCTTTATTTCTGCAAAGCCTAACTTGTAACCTATCTTGCAGGAAATGATGATCTCTATGTCTACTGGTACACCGCCACCGGCTCGAGTTACCGTGGCGGGGGACATGCCTATCATGCCATCGAGGGCAGCTTTCGCTGCGACTTACTACGGATCCACACCGGAGGTAAGTTCTTTGCCAAACCGGTAGTTACCACTTTTCTTTGCCTCGCAAGTTGCTAACATGTAGGGAACATGTAGGGAACGGGATGGTCCGGGAACCAGGCATCGCCGGGTGGGCGCGAGGTCACACCGGTTCATGAAGGTGGTCGGTCCATCGGGCGTTCTGCCGGTGCCTCTCCGTCGACTACTCCCGGGACTACTCCCGGTGCCTCTCCGTCGACTTCTCCTAGGCATACCACCGGTCCTTCTCCAGGTGGTTCTTCTCGGAGCTTCTACCGGAGCGCAACCTCGGGCTGCTCGTTTCGCCAACGATGTGGGCGGACACACCCCGCCCGGGTCCTTCCTCCGCTAGTCGGCACCGGGCTTGTTGCTTGCCATCATGTGCTTCCTCCTCTTGTATTTGGATGACATGGCACTCTCCTCTTGTATGGCACTCTCCTCTTGTATGTGCTACCTACTACTATGCTACTATGTGGATTTCATGCTATTTATGTGAATTTAGATGAACTTGGATGTGTGAACTGCTGTACTGTGCAAACTGAATTTGGAACGGTGAAATTAAACTGCTGAAAACAAAAAAAAATTGAACAGGTCTATATGCCGAGGGGGTTGCCGTCGGCATAGACCCCTCCATAGACCATTTGGTCAGGTCTATGCCGAGGGGGTTGCCCTCGGCGTAGGAGATGAGCTCGGCAGGCGCGCCACGTGTACCATGCATGCACGTGCATATGCCGAGGGGGTTTCCCTCGGCGTACACGCACAGGTGGCGCCGCCAGCTTGTGCCACGTCGCCTCGTTGGTCGCCGGAAACCTGCTGTACGCCGAGGGGATTGCCGTCGGCGTATGCCGATCCGCCGTTAACGGCGACGTCCCGCCGCCAGGAGACGCCGAGGGCAGCGACGCCGAGGGGCCCAGCGGGCCGTCGGCGTAGGTCGCGTACGCCGAGGGTCAACCATACGCCGACGGCGAGGCTGGCTACGCCGAGGGACCTAGACGCCGAGGGTCTACGCCGAGGGCTGCCGTCGGCGTAGCCTACGCCGAGGGCCAGGCGTGGCTACGCCGAGGGCAGCCGGCCGTCGGCGTATGCGGCGATTCCTGTAGTGGGGAATTGATCTGACAGATTAACATCACAATTGTCATTTTCCGCCTTCATGACGGAATAGCAACAGCCGGAGACGAACAAGTAAGGAGGTCCGTAATATCTCGAGGTCGGTGTGACTGGCGACGTGAGATGTAGACCCTGATTTGCGACTTGAAGAAAAAGAAGAACAAAGAGATACGAGAGAACGGATCAGAGTTCTTTTACTTCATCAAACTTGGGCATCACAATGATTATTGGTTGAAAAGAAAACAGTTAGTGCGCTCTGATTAAAATGGCACATAATTCAAACAAGGATGGCAAAGATGCAACAAATATAGGTGTGCAGATAATGAAAACCTCACATAATATCAAGCAATCGCGTAAACGGTCTAGTTTACTTTGCAAAGGAAACATAACACAACCAAGCGTTATCTAGATGTAATAAGTATCAACCAAGTGATAAGTTTCATTTACATATTCCCAATCAGATTATGGAGGGAGCAACTGTATTCTGGTAGCCAAGATTCAGGTACGACCAAATAATTCCATCCCAAACCATGAAATCAGATATTACAGGGTATGTGAGAAATTAACAAACCAAAGCTCTTACACGGTAAATAAGCAGAATAATGACTAAAAGACCTAGTAGTAAAAAAGAAAAGGGCGGTGATAAGTTACAGTGAAGGCCGATCAAAAGATTGTAACAGAAGGGCGTCTTGGGTGCACCTGTGCTGCATTCCTGAAGGTAGACTCGAGATCACGGTCATCATGGACAGATGACATGTTATCAACATAGATTTGGTCAAGGGATAACAGGCACACCATGCCAACTGGCATCGCACTTCCACCCCACCTATCATGTATTCCTAGAACGAGCTTTCGTAGCTTGGGCATAGCCCCCGTCTTGAACTCCATGCATGCCGTAGTATCATCATCACGGGATCTGAGAGCAAGGCACTCCAGAACTGGGAATAATCCTCCTCCACAGATTATGGCAACCCTCTCTCGTGGAATACACAACACCTTGAGACTGAGGTAGACCAGGGATGGCAGCTGCCCAAGAACATGAATATCGTCAGTTGACAACTGCTCAATACACAGAAACAGGGTATGTAGGTAGTCAAGATCACCAATCCATTTTGGAACCTTGTAGAATGGCCATCCTCGCAGACGTAGTTTCTCCATACGGAGAGGAGGTTCAGATAATGAGTCCAGCAAGTCAACATAATGTTCAAGATTGCAAGCGAGGTATAGAGATTTGAGGTCACGGAGCTTTCCGATGGAGGTGACCAAAGCATCAACCCCTGACTTCACCATATCGAACTTGTAGGATTTCGTGAGTGCCAGTTCCCTCAGATTAGTGAGCTCGCCGAGGCCCTCAATATCTTCCAATGAGCTCTTACCCATGCAATAACATCGTAGAGTATGTAGTGATTTCATGTTCCCAATCCCATTTGGCAGTCCTGTATCATGCGGAAGAATCAGATGGGACAAACGGCGCAACATTGTTATATCTGATGGGATGCTTTGTGCCAATCGGCCATCTATATCAAGTGTCTCCAAATGAACAAGCCTGTGAATTTCTGTAGGAAGCTCTATACTAGCTGATGCTGCTGAAACCTTCAAATACCTCAGCTGAAACAAGTGACCAACTGTAGTGAGGTCGACTACCATATCCCGGTAGCCTGGATATTCAAAGAAAAGCACACGGAGATACTTAAATTGTGAAAGAAGAAGTGAGTACTTCGACTCTCCAAACCATGCAAGTGATCGAATTTGTGATAAGCTACTAGCAACAGCCCCCAACATTGCGCCACCAGCGCTTGATTTCAGAGATAATCGACAGACCTTGTATTTACAGCCATGCTGCCATGTCTTATCTTCACAATCATATGCCACAGAGATAAAATTATCTTCACCGCACTTGCTTAAGATTAAATCATGCATCATATCATGTACACTACATGACAACACATCCCCACATAGGGTATCTTCAGGCTGAACCATGCTTCTATTGATAAGCTCATGGAAATAACTGTTCGCAACATCCTCCAAATTTGATCCATGTACATTACTAACAAAGCCTTCAGCCACCCATTGTCGAACAAGATCAACCTTTTTGATCTTGTGGTCCTCTGGATACATGCCAAGGTAGAGAAAACATGCACGGAGATAAAGAGGAAGATGCATATAGCTGAGGTTTAATATACTCCTCATTTCTTCCAAGTTGGGGTTTGTGGCAAACTTGGCGCTCAGAGAATCCCTTATGGCCTCCCACTCATTCCTTGATTTACAACTAGCTAATAAGCTGGCTATAGTGATGATTGCCAAGTGGTAGTCCACCACACTTCTTCAAAATTTCAGCTGAAACTTTTTTAAATTGGGGTGGACATAAATCTTCAGAACCAAAGACTCTATTATAGAATAACCTCCTTGAGTCTTGCTCTTGGAGTGGATTCATTTTGTAAATGCACTCACGGTCATGACGACACACCCCGAAGGCCACATCACTCAGTCGCGTGGTTACAATTATTCTACTTCCATTACCATCTTCGGGAAAGGCACAACTTATAATATTCCATGCTGACTGATCCCACAAGTCATCGACTACAATAAGGTACCTGTTGAAATTTTTGCAGAAGTCTGATTATAAGTTGCATCAAAAAAATTATGTTCTATCATACGAATTTGCTATTGACTATTTACGAGATCAACTTTTCATGGCCACAGAGTCTCATAAGATTTTACATTGGCCTAAGAAACACCTCCACCATTAGAACAAGTATATAAAATTATCCTAAATGGTTCACAATTATTTAAAGCTAGCCCATAAAAGTGCAGCCCCATATCAACTAGAAGTAAGTTACCTTTTAGACATGAGATGCTTTCTAAGACGGTCGATGATGTCTTGCACCTCACAAACGCTAGAAGACTCCTCCATTCCAAGCTTTAGTTGTAGGCCACGGAGAAAGGTTGTCATCTCGGGCTTTTGGGAAACTGAAACAAATGCCTTACGGTCAAATTGCCCACCAATCTTATTGTACACTTGCTTGGCAAGTGTAGTTTTACCCAGACCGCCGAATCCCACAATGGATATTACCTTGAGTTTTTTCTCAATATCTACCAACCGACTGACAAGTTCTTCTGTGGGACCATCCATACCCACAAGGCCTGCTGCATCCTTGTAAATTGCGGATATTCGGGTACATGTATACGTCATGCTCCCTGGTACAGCATGCAGCGGATCGATCAAGCCGATCTCTACCACGAGCGCCGCCGTGATTTTCTACACCAACAATCTGCACTAGATCAAGCCGGACATCACCAAGCTGAACAACTACATCATCAAGTTTTTTTTGTCGGGTTCCCCCACCCTTTGTATCTCTATATATACCACGTGTTTCAAAAAAAAAAATACAACAACATAATTCTAGGCTATATTTTCTTCAACATCCTTGACTGGCAGCTCAGTTTATGTCAACCTCCTGAATTCGGTAACGTTAGTCGGTGCACCTCTTTTCTTTGTTATTCTATTCGAAAAGGCGGTATAAGTTTAGTGGTTCTCTTTTATATTACGTAATAAACACAAACTAAATTGAAAAGACACTATTGTTTGTACCTTAAGGATTCTCTTTATACCATCTTTGAACAACTAAGATTTGACGTACTATTTTCTTGTCATATTAAAACATACATATATGGTTAAAATTTATGAACATCTTCTTAAATAGATTACAAGATTAGTTTAACTCTGATGACTAATTAGTAGGTGCTTATATTAGACACTTTTCAGCAAGCTCGAGCGGCCGCGTGGGAAGATTGGCGGTGGGGTGGGAGTGGCGGCAGGGATCGTGGGGCGGCAAGCAAGTGGAAGGAACAGATTAGAAGTATGTTCCTAATCTGTCGCTGCGCCAAATGATAAACGGGAAAATATACTGGGAGGGGCCGCACGCGTGTCTCCCCATGCGGCGGTTATGTCAAGATTTGCGCATCTACATCTAAGGGCATGCACAATGCTGATGACTCAGCTATCTATAAGAGGTAGTTATAGGTGATTTTGGTGATGTGGAGGAAAGAGAATGAGGAGAGAGAAGAAGGCTGTCTGTAAAGTTACGCATGACTCCGTAGGCTTCTTACGCATGCACTTACGTACACCATTTTTGTTGTTGTATGAAGGGTGTCTATAACTTATACTCACATATAACTATGACTAAAAATAGATAACTTACAGACAGACTATTGTATACACTGTCTATATCATTGTCTATAGATGACATGGAGTAGTATTACAGACACCATCCGTCTAAACCAATGTACATGCCCTAAGGAGCGCCGCACAAGGATGACACGACCAGCCTTATCCCTTCCCTCTTATCCCTTCAGGAGCTCTCCTGTCCACTCGTTCCCCTCTCTCTCTCAAATCAGCACGGGAGCGCTCCCCTAATTCGCCGCCGACGAGCAGCACGACTCATAGAGGACTCCGGCAGGACGCCGCCGACGAGCGTGACGAGGAGGCTTCCGCCCCTAGCTAGCCTGGGCAGCCGCCCTCACCAGCGCCATCTCCGCCGAGGACAGCGCCGTGCTCGTCGTCATGCGCCGCAGCCTCCGCCACCGCGTTCCGCAGCCGCGGCCGAGCACCTCCTCATCTCCTCCCTCAAGGTTGTGCGCCGCCTCGTCTTCTCCCTAGCCACCGCCTCGTGCTTGCTCCCGGTCGCCACGCTATGGCCCTTCCTCGACGACGTGCACTCCCAGGAGGCCGATGCTACCGTCACCTCCGCCTCCCTCACCGCGCCCCACGAGGTCATGGTGCTCACGGGGCACTCCCTCCCGGGCTCCGCGCTAAGGGAGGTCGGCGACGCCGTCGCCAGCTGCCGGTTCGAGGCCGGGGCTGAGGCCAACGCCAAGGAAGCCGTGCTGATGCGGATGCTGCAGGCGCTGCTCGCCTGCCTACGCGCCCGGGCCGCCACCGCGCTGGGCTACAAGCACCACCGGCAACACCTTCTTTCATGTCATGCACCAGGGGTGTACGGCAACTGGCGTGATTTTTGCCTGAGTTTTTTCCTCTCACCCTACATCTCCGTATGTTGTTTGATCAGTGGTGATTTTAGTGGATTCTTTTATGTGAACGATCTGGCGAGTATACCCTGAATTGCATGTGTCTCCAACTTTTTGGAGGACAAAGGATTCATGGCATTTTTCTGTAGAAAATTCACTATCAATTATGAATTGGAAATTTGGCAGCCAGAAATTTTAAATTTGGCATTTGAATTTGGCATCTAGTCACAGGAAACACAGTCTACTAGTTGCTAATTAATCAGGTAGTTTCTGATAATTAACCTGGTAGTCATTTTAAAATAATCTGGTAGCTACTAGAAATCTGGCATCTATTCAGAAGCAACACCTATAGTTCTTGTTTGTTAACGTGGTATTATTGCTTATTAATCTGTTAGTTATTGGTAAATAATCTGGTAGTTACTACTAAATATTTTGATAGCTGTAGAGAAAGTGGCATTTGTTTTAAAACCGGGTAGCTTCTCCCAAAATAACCTGGAAATTGTTGTCATATAAAAGGGTAGCTGCCTCAATTTAAAAGTTTACATTTTTGAGTAGAAATATTTTGTGAAATTTGATCCTAAAATTTTGGCCCATCCAAAAAAAAATTAGCAAGCAAGAGAGGTCATGCTTTTGGTTGACCAGAGGACACAAAGGATGCATGTGCGAGTGAACAAATGCATGTGCGCCAGCGGGACCGGGCAAGCAGCACACGAAGCGCTCAACCAGAAAGCCTTTTCACGTGGTGGGGCCGCGGAATCCGCCGCACGGATGAGGCGCTAGTGCGGCGCCGCCGGGTAGTGCTGTCCATAATAAACAGCTTTGGATCATTAAGATATTACATAAGTAAGGAAATTCTAATGAAGTACCTGCAGTGTGGATGGCGGCGGCCGGTCAGCGCGGCAACACTGATCGAATCACTGCGGCCGGGCGGGGCTGCCGCAGCGACAGGCACACGGACGGTCATCTGAAGATGGTGTGTACGTGCGGTGTACCAATGGATGGGGGCGGCCGGCCGGCGCGGCAGGATTGATCGGATTAGTGGCAAGTGGCAGGAACAGTTGTATTTTTTTTTCTTTTTTGCAAAACACAGTACCTAACCTGTCGCTGGCTCGCTGCCCTTGATTTCAGCTTGGTGAACAGCTTGTTACCGTGATGAGTTGTGGGTGGGCGAGTGTTGTACGGAAGTTTGAATTATCGTTGAGATAATGCAAGTTTGTAGCTGTGGGCAGGCACGTATTGTTAGGAATTTCGAGTTACTTGTTGAGATAAGGCAATTTTGTTATATACTCGTGGGTTGATAGGGGAGCTAAAAGCTAGGGTGTGCGGGAGTGGTGTTTTGGAACATGGGTGCATATGCTCCCTATATTTTGAAATGCATCTTACACATGTTTTAAATTTCAAAAAAATTGAAACAAAAAATCCGCACGTACATCTTTACGTGCTACGCGCTTACAAAGTCGTTTCATAAAAAAACGACTTATCATGTGACGTGTGTAAAAAAGACAAAATTCAGTGCTAAAAATAATGCTTTTCACAAGATAAACTTTCTCCTTTTTACATAGATCACAAAAAATATTTGTTTTTCGTGAAACTTGACAAACATTCATATATTATGGAGGTGTACATGTAGAATTTTTTGTCCAAATTTTTCGACATTTCAAAATATGATTTTTTGGTAGAGGGAGCATACGCACCCGGGAGCCGAATTGAATTTCCGAGGGTGTGCAGGCAAGTTTGTTGTATTCTTGTGTGATGATAGAGGTAAAAGGTAGGGCGCGTATTTTTTTTCCTTTTTGGTGTGAATGGTTTTTTCTTGTTATACGGTAGAGTGATATGAGCTAAAAAGTAAGGTGGTGGCATTTAGGATGTAATTTATGTGAAGTGTGACACCATGAGGTGTGACACAATCACATCTTTTCTCTTAGTAGTAAATATATCCTTTCCTTGGTAGGTGTATATACGACTCCACCATTTTAACTATTTTCTGAGAAACTCTCATTTCATTCTTCATTATTCAAAATTCAAACCAGCCCAATCCTAATGCCATATCTGGCAATCAATTAAAAAATGCATCATCAACTATGCATACAACTGTGCTATCCAATCAAGCACCTACTTATTAATTAAGGAGGCCCCGAACAATCATCGCAGATACACCGACCTTCGTGAAAATTGCAATACCCACCAAGATTGTGGCCGTTCAAATTGCACCATGTATTACACATATCAGAGTTATCACAACCGAGGTTGGTGTGTGTTGCATCACACGAACGCCCTTCAACCATGCCTAAGTAGGAAAAGTAGATGTCTTAGGTTACAAGATGTAAAAAATTGAAACAATGCAGAAAAATATGGAATTACACAGGAAATTCGAATGCCCTTACCTCCAGCTATGAGTACTGCAAATATCAAAATGGATGTGACCAAAACGGCGGTCTTGCTTGCTGCCATGATGAACACTTGTGTTGAGTGCCTTTTATCTTGAAATGCATATTTATAGGACAAAGAAAGGTGAAATTTCTAGTGTGCTTGCTACTATTAAAGATTTAACATATCCCACTGTATCAAAATCATTAATTCCTGAAGATAGAGAAGGATTTGTTCAAAATCTTTTTAGAGCCTACGATATCTTATAATTAATTGAGACAAATTCTTACTCCATTTTCTCGCAAAAAAAAATTTCTTACTCCATTAATGTACACCAGACAAATTCTTGAATTGCACTATGTAAAATAACGAAAATAATACAGAAGATTTTGGAGTTTGCTAATACAGAAAGATTTGAATTAATAATGCCGTGCGTGTTTTCTCCTTGCCTCCAACTATAACTAGTGCGAATATCAAGATCCATGTGACCAAGACGGTGGCCTTGATTGCCATGAAGAATACTCCGGTTGAGTGCCTTGACAGGAGTAGTACTCAGGTTGAGTGCCTTTTATCTCGGCATGTGTTTATAGGACAAGAAAGGTGAAGTATTAAAGGCTTTGCATTGCATGCGCAGGTGAAGAATAAAAAAACCTCTTAGCGTACCAAAATCATTAATTGTTGAATATAGGAAATGATTTGTACAATACAAAAATAATGTCTTGTAATATTTTTTAAGCATATAATACCTTATTTGTAGAATATTTTTGTAATAATGACTTTTACCCACCAACAAGTGTTGCTAATATTTTTGGCAATTGGCTTAATGTTGTAGATCATAGGTGTAAAATACTTATTAGGGTTGTAGAGCTTACCGTTACTAGTAAACAGGCACATGCAACCCACGTCTTCATTAAAATGAAGACAAAGACAGACTAACATATGGAACATCCAAAAGATGCAAGGCTATGAGGTGAAAGGATAGTTTCGGAACATGGTTCTGCTTACAACCACCGCACTCTGCAATGATTGTTGGACAAGTTATGCTTTGATTGATAGAAAAACCGTTAGAAGGATGCGCAGATCCTATAAATTTTGCAAAACATAAATCTGGAACCTTCTCTCAAATAACCACATCATAGGGAAAGGAACTTTGCCAACAAAAAAATAAAAAAAAAATTAAAAACATGAAAGCCGGCAACTCCATGTGATCAGATAAGTACATGGCCAAACTGTGCTCATTCAGCAAACACTATTGTCAGTAAATGATCGTACCAGGAGGAAGGAACTTTGCGAACAATTTTTTTTTAAAAAAAGAAGGAAAGCCGGTAATTCCATGAGCTCGGATAAGTATATGTCCAAACTGTGCTCATTCAGCAAACACTATTGTCAGTAAATGATCATACCAGAAGTAGCACATTTCTCGTTTATCAAGAGCAGCAATTCATCATTTAATAAATAATACTCAGGGGCTCTGGCCTCTCTGAACTCTCCTTGGTTTTCATGTCATTGTATTCAGCCTGTGTCTTTTACCTGTGTTCTTGTGGCCCTTCCTAAGAAGGCAATTATTCAGTGTGGATAACATAGTAGATCAGGTGATCGAGAATCCATGGAAGCATAAACGACCCCTTTATCATCATAACCTCGCTAGAGCAATAAGCGCACATTTGTATCATCTCCATACATCCCACATGACAAGGAGGGAGCATCATATGTTTGGCAACACGCCGTATACCGGTATTGCCCATCGTCTATTGCCAAGAGCTCCCAAGAACCACCACAACAAAAGTACTGATTGATATAACAAAGTGAGAAAATGTGCATGCTTAACATTCGAGGTGATATTGAAAAATCGCTTGCTCCTGGGGTGACATGATTAACTTACCAAACTCCCCTTGCCTCAACTGAAATTATGTCCTCATTTGGAACTCAGAAAATTAAAACACTCACCACCTTCTCATGCTTTGCAGAGCGCAGATGAACCAACAGTTGCAAGTAATACCAAAGGGCTCCGTTTATTTACCACCACTCAGAAAAAAAATATTCTCCATCAATTATCACCGTATAAACGTCTAAATTAGTGCCTCAAACCCTAAATACAATCATGGTCCGCATAAAAAAGTCCAGATGTATATTCTTGCATCGAATCTACTTAGAATCAGTATCTAAAGATGAGGTCTGACATTTCGTGGTTGGCGAGATGAGAAAATATATATTTCAATCCTCCCTAGATTTAAATTAATTATGCTTTTTCTGTCATTGTTTCTGCTTGGAAGAGTAGAAGCTGCAACATTGGACAAAGTAGTTAAGCCAACTTAAAAATTGCAATTACGATATGCGGATAAATACATAGCTGTGCATGTCAAAATGCAGTAACAAATATTAGCAGAAAAAAGGCCATAAATTATAAATCACAATATCTATTTCAATTCATGCTACAAGAGAATTAAACAAACTGTAACTTATCTACAACTCTGCTCAACATCAAACTATATTCTCTGTCAAGTGAAACCATAGATCTCCCTTTATGCACTTATATATACAAAAATATTGTTCTACATGCAAATATAGTAATGCGTGTGATTTTTGTTTTCTCAGTTGCATAAATTCTTCTAACCATATGTAGGCTTGCCGACATTGGTGTTCCAGAACCCATTTGCTCTCATTTACCAAAGACAAATTGACATAGCTAGAAGAGACTAACTCGAGGGCTCTCCATGTATCTGACTCGTTCACTAAAGCAAAGAAATCCATTCCTAAGAGAGCATAGACACATACCCTTGATTACGAACATAATCCTGCAGAGAAAAAAAAAGTGAGCAGGGGATTAACAAACTTAGCTACACAGATGCTATCATAAATTTGCATGTTATCTAGTAACCAATCTGCAGTAAATTGGTTCGCTTTCCTTTTAGACGAAGAATTGTTAGCTCCTATTCAGTATAAGCATACCTTAATTGACCATAAAACGTTCATAGTCTATCTCGAGTTCAGCTTGAGGGGCGTACAAAGGTTAAATCCAAATATGCAGTAACCTGTGTGGAGAAAAATAGAAAACTCTAACCATGATACTTAAGCCAATAGTGAATACTTGACGGGATAATGTTTGTCCAACACCATATATATTGAGGAAAGTAGATCAATATAGACATGCAATTATCAATGTCTCCCCATAAATCGGAATTTTAGGAAGAGACCACACTATGCATACTTATAAATTTGTGTGACAGTACCATCAATCTACAGCTAGAAACGAACAACAAATATACATTAAAAAACTAAACAGAGACGGGCTAACCTTGCTCCAGCTTCAGGAGACAAAGGTTGCAGGGGTGGGCGAAGTGGGGTAGCAGCAGCATCCTGGCCAATGCCTCCGCGTGAGGAGGGGACGGCGGTGGATCATGCCGGCATCTGACTGGGCGTGGTCTGGTGGAGAGCGGGGCGAACCGGTGAGGAGCGCGACTGGCCTTGTGGGGAGCGCGGAGAGCCGGTGAGGAGAGCTATCGGCTGATCCGCCTGCGAGGCGTGGGACCTGGCGCGGTGGCAAGGGAGAGGCGCCGGCAGCATGATGGGGCGGGCGGCGTTGATTGAAGGCTGAGGCTGTATCTCCGGCGGCGGCAATCAAGGAGGAGTGAAAGAGGGCGAAAGAAGAAACAGTCAGTAGCAGCGTTTGTGCGATCGATCGAAAAGGAATGGAAGAGCAGAGGCTTGCGATTCGGGATTTCGGGGCGGATGGAAGGCAACGCAATTTGGGGGAGGGGAGAACCAAGGAGCGTGGACCGTACGATGCTTGTAAATGAACGATCAAGATTCGATTTTCCAACGGCACTTCGTGCCTTTATAAGTAGTAGAGATTTGGTCGCTTTGGCTATGTATAAATGATAAAGTGTTTAACGATAAAAACTCTTCTCTTGTGCAGGTTATCTATCGGTGCAATACTTTGCTCTATTCATGGTCGTCTCTTCAGCGATGGAGAACCAAGACCTATTTATGGAGATTCTACACGGTTAGAGGACATGACGAGGGAGTTTGTTACCCAATATGGGTAGCAGCATAATCTCAGGATTGGTCCGTCGCCACCTTAGGGGTCATTTTTTTGCATCACTATGTTTTTGGATTGAGTCTTTTTTACCTTTTGTTTCTTAGAATGTGAGCGACTGTGTGCATCTTAGTTATGCAGGGACCGGGTGTATTGCTTAAACCTTTTAAGTAATGAAATGCTCTTTATCAAAAAAAAAAACCTTATATATAAGAGTGAATTCCACTGTAGTTATACATTTCTAACACCAATTACCTCGTCGAGTGAAATTTCGTTTGGTTTATCCTTTTTTTTCATCGGCGAGAGAGGTAGTGTTGGGCCTCCCTTTGTATAGTGGAAGCACATCTATGTAAAATGAAAAAAATCATGTTGTATTACTTAATGCAAAATTCAAAAGGACCATACTGGGAGGTTATGTTAATCCAAAATTGGGTAGATTCCACATCATCATCACTCTAAAGCAAACATATGTGCTTGAGTACCAATTTTTCAATAGGAGATATATCACACCTAACTACTTACTAGTCACACTAACTTTAATCTAATTATTTAATTTTCTACATTATTTTTTATTTATTAATCAACCCTGGAATTACTTTCCAAAGATTATATCTATCCCTAGCATTAGTTGTCGCACATTTAAAAAAAAACTAAATAATTCGCCTACCACCACCACCATGGGCATATGAAACAAATAACTTATATGTAATCAGGACATACTATTTATTTCCTCGTGTACATTCACATTTAAAAGATTCACCAAAAACATATCGCGAATCAGATACGATTACTTATACATGCATATTTAGTGTTGACAAATATATAGAATAGACAAAACATATCAAAATTCATATGCACCTCAGACATAGGTGTCCTCTTGATCATGCTTTATGACAACTAACTAACTTGTGTATTGATTTTTTTACACACAACCCTAAACAAGAAATTATCACATCCACCATGAAAGAAAAGACAAGATAGAGTTGGTGCCTAAACTTCTCGTGTCGGATACACCAAGCTCGACGGGGTAATATCTATCGGTGAAATACTTTGATCTGCTTCTGTTGTGCGTAAACTTCTCGTGTGGTACGTACCACTCGTATATTCAATAGATTTCGTGGTATGAGTCCTAAATTCAGGTTCATCGTCCACCCGCAGCACAAGAGGATATAACTGTGAACACAAAAGGAACATGTGGAATAAGATGCATGCTTCCCAACATCTGCACTATCTTTCTTAACAATAGTATGTGGAGACAAGAGGATCATGTACCTCCATGAAAGAAAAGAAATTTGGAACATCGGAAAATACAAAACAACAACCAACCCAAACACATGGGAAATTAAGAGCACTACATCCTACAGGGAGCCGGTTGAATGGGTCACTGAGTACAATCATATGGTGGGTGGGTGTGCGTGCGTGAGTGAGTGAGTGAGTGAGTGAGTGAGTGAGTGTGTGTGTGCGTGCGCGTGTGCGTGTGCGTGTAGGGTATTCCTCGTGGGAAGTTTTTTACAGACATGTGTATTGCCTCGAGAGCCATACCTTAGTATGTGTATAGGTTTCCATCATTTATATCTTATTTTATATGGAGCAAAGTAAATATTAATTAGAAGTTTATTATTATTTATATCTCAATTTGGGGCGATCCTAATGCCACACTTTCGATGCTTAATTGGCATCTACCCATTAAGTACAAAGATAATGTTTCACCCACAATTCACGCACAAACAAAAGCCTCCATTACCCTGGATATCACAATACCCACCACGATTGTATTCAGCAGAATGGCACCACATACTGCACTTTTCAGTGTCTTCACA
The DNA here is from genome assembly GCF_022539505.1 of Lolium rigidum. Lineage (NCBI taxonomy): Eukaryota > Viridiplantae > Streptophyta > Magnoliopsida > Poales > Poaceae > Lolium > Lolium rigidum. The sequence continues at coordinate 68,782,270 of NC_061509.1, forward strand.
TTTGAGTCCAGTGTATGCCACATCACAATTAATCCCTTCGACACAGCCTATAAATGAAAACAAACAAAAAAAATTATGATGCAAATAGACAAAATATACTATATAAACTTTGGAGCTTCATAAATCTATTAAAAATGTTACTGCCACATGTGTTTGTTCCTTACTGCCAGCTAAGAGGAGTGCAAATATCAAGACGGATGTAACAACAATGGTGATCTTGCCTGCCATAGCGAACACTTTAGTTGGGAGAATGTTTATCTTGTCATGTATTTATAGGACAAGAAAGAAAATTCTAGAGTGTGCTTGTTATTAAGGTTTAGCATATCTCTCATTTAAAAATGATTAATTGTGGAAGATTGGAAATGATTTGGTACATACCAAATTAATGTCTTGTAATATTTGTGAAGCATAAAATATCATCTGATTAAATGATAGATAGCGTTTCTCAACTAATGTAGCCTCAACATTGCTTTCCTTGGAGATCCCTAGCATTACTTGGGTGTCTATTTATCAAGGAATCTTCTAAGAGCTCTAAGCTCCTAGTATTGGCGATTCTGGGCGAGTTGCCTATCGCTTTCGCGGGCCCCATTTGAGGATGCTCGCACAGCGTTTCATCCGTTCGTTGATGGGCCGTGATTTGGGCTGGTGCGTGCATATTGTGCTGTCGTGTGTGGGTTTGCATGTGTTCGACGTGTCGGCGAGGTCAAGGGGCTGCGGGTCGGTTCAGGTTTGCTTTGACCGTGGCTTCGTCCTTTTTTCTGTGCTTTCGTCTTTCTTTCTCTCTTTCTTGCTTGCGGCGGCAGTTCGTCTCATGAGCGAGAGCGACCAGGATACGATGCATGAGGCCGAGACGGAGGGGTTATCGGCGAGGTACGGCTAGACGACGGAGAGGGCCGAGGTCAAACGGCGAGCTGAGGTGGCGCTCGCGGCGGAGCGGCCATGGCACGGGAAGGACGTGTGGGCGCAAGTAAGATTGGGGATGGAGAAGGCCGATCATCCACCTCCTGCGCTGAATGGAGGAAGAGGACGAGCGGCGAGGAATGGAGCTCCTGGCCTGTAGAACGATAGAGAGGGGTTTGGCGTAATGTGTTGGATGTTGTATTGAGCCTCTCGGACGAGTATATATAGGGGTACAAGTCTTGGGAGTCAAGAAGGCTATCCTAGAGATAAAGCAGGAGATGATTACGAATCATGTACTACCAAATATACCTATACCAAATATATCTCTAACACTCCCCCGCAGTCATAGCTGTAGTGCGTGAACAACAGTAGCGTCGCGGCAGACTGGAGAGAAGCCGAAGGTAGGAACCAACAGGATGACACTCCCCCGTAGTCGTAGCGTGAGCGTCGTGGACGATGTCACGTCGCGGATGCTTGGACTGTAGAAGAAGTCGTGGAGCTCATGCGAGGCGATAGCGCTTTGTGCCGATGTCGAGGTAGCTGAGAGCATGGGTGCTGCAACGTTGGTCGAGGGAGTCGCGCGAGGGATTGCCGTGGTCGATGTCGTGGCCGGGTGCCGGTGTCGATGTAGCCGCATGAGAGGTGGTGTGCGAGGAGAGTGACGGAGACATGCCGAGGCAGTCGTGGAGATGGTCCATACCGAAGTCGATGCAGTCTGAGCCGTCGAGGACGAAGTGCAACCATAGTTTTGCCAGAACCAGGCCCACGTCTGGGACGAAGGCATACTCTGGTTTTGCCAGAACCGAGTATGCATAGAAGAACTCGGCGGTGATGCGGTCGAGGCAGTCGTAGAGGCGATGCTGATGAAGACGTCGTCGAAGCCGATGAAGACGAGGCGCCGGTCCGAGCTTGCCATGCCCGGGACGCGTCTGGGACAAAGGCACGTACCGGTATTGCCAGTACCGAGCATGCGGGGGCAGGGAACAGTAGAAAGTGCGCGCCATGTCGGAGTAGACTAGCAGAGGAGGTCTCGACGATGGGTGTCGAAGTAGAGGAGCAGGTGGTGTAGTCGGGGAAGAGGTGACGACGCTGGCGGCAAAGCTGTAGTGTACGAGGAGAAGGCGGCTAACCCAGCGGTGACCTGGGGTGGTCATGCTGGACGCCTAGATAGGTGTTGCGGTGGTCGGCGAGCCTAGCGCGACCTGGAGTGGTTGGCGAGCCCAACGACGACCAGGGGTGGAGGTGCGGCGGCGGTACACGAAGTAGGAGAGGAAGACCCGGTGGCGTGATGAAGATCATGCGTAGACGGAGGCGACCCGCGCCAAAGGGGCAGCGCTGTGGTGGCCTCGGACGTCGATGCGCGGGGGACGGCAAAGGTAACCGCGTGTGGCGACACCATGGCCCGAGGGGCTGGCGTAGCTGCAGGGAGCGAGTAGGTGCAGCGGCGGGAGACCACGGCGGCGCTGCGGACCGAAGGGGCGACGCAGCGGCAACCCGATGCTCGATCGATGGTAGGCGCGTGCTCGGGGACGTGCTTGGCTTAGACGTGTGCGGGGTCGGTTGATCAGACCGACGGTGGAGCTACATGTGCCATGGCGTGGACGACGCGCCGCAGATCAGAGTCGTTGGCGACGTTGTCGGTGATGTCCTGGGCGATGACGCACCGGCGATGGAAACCGCGTGAGCGAGACAGCCTGCTGCGTCGCACGTAGGGGCGCCCCGTGTGCAACACGTCGGGCTGTGCCGTGCGGTTGATGGCCGGTGCAGGTCGATGCCCTTGTCGGAATAGAGGCGCATGTGGACGACGGTGATGAGCGACTCAATCCGATCTATGATCGGTAAAACCAAAAAAGAAAATGTCGGTCGAGCGATCGGCGGAGCAAAAAGAAAACCAATCTACAGATTGGAAAAAAAACTCGAGAGCAGCGGATCAACGGATCGGCGAACGAACCCTCATACGGGTTGCGCGGCCCCGGAGTAGATCATGGAGATCGACCTCCCCGGAGCCAGCCCGACGCGGAAACTTGCGGCTGCTAGGTCAAGGAGCGTGCCGCTCTGATACCATGTAGAACGATAGAGAGGGGTTTGACGTAATGTGTTGGATGTTGTATTGAGCCTCTCGGATGAGTATATATAGAAGTACAAATCTTGAAAGTCAAGAAAGCTATCCTAAAGATAAGACAGGAGATGATTACAAATCATATACTACCCAGATATAGCTATACCAAATATATCTCTAACATAGCCCAGTAGGAGGCGTAGCTACGCACGTCCGTGAGCACGAGGTCGAGGCGAGGGGGCCGCGTGGCCGCGCGCGCGAGGCAAAGAGGATGCATAGGGGAGAGACGCAGCAACGCAGGAGGCACGGTGGTCGGCGCCAGCGCTGCATCTGCGTCGGCGGAGTAGAGGGAGGTGAGCGGCATGAGGAGAGGCGTTCTCACGGCTGGTGCAGGCCCATGGGCTTCGACATCGGATGGTATTCATTGACAACTAGCCGATCTGCACATGAATGTCTCCACTTCATGAAGCGTAACGGAGCTAAGAAACATCAGCAGTGTGCTCTGAAACTTGACATGAGGAAGGCCTATGACCGGGTTGAGTGGACGTACCTGAGAGCAATCATGCTCAAGATGGGTTTCCATCGTCGATGGGTGGATCTGATTATGCGGATGGTCTCTTCGGTATCCTTCTCGGTGCTGTTTAATGGCACACCATTGGAGGAGTTTCGTCCTTCTCGTGGTCTCCGTCAAGGGGATCCTATATCACCTTATCTCTTTTTGCTTGCAGCAGAGGGCCTATCTGGCCTCCTAAAACAAAGTCGTCGATCATCACACCTGGAAGTGATCAAGGTGGCCTCGTCGGCTCCTGCCGTGAACCACCTCCTTTTTGCTGATGATAGCCTGCTGTTTGTAAAAGCCACACATGAGGGAGCAATGGAAGTGAACGCCATCCTGGAGAAATATTGCAATGCTTCAGGTCAGCGTGTAAACTTTGATAAATCGTCTGTTTTCTTCAGCAAGGGCTGCACTGAAGCCCGTAGACATGCCGTGAAGAACATCTTAAATGTCCCAAACGAAACTTTAAATGAGAAGTACCTTGGGATGCCTTCTGATGTTGGGAGATCCAAACTTGGTGCCTTTGAGCATCTGAAGGATAGAATCTGGAAAAGAATACAGGGATGGCTGGAACAGCTCTTGGCCTCAGGCGGGAAGGAGGTGTTAATCAAGTCAGTTGCTATGGCGATCCCAACATTCTCCATGTCCTGTTTCAAACTGCCGAGAGGGCTTTGCGCAGCGATCAATGCCATGCTACGAAGCTTCTGGTGGGGTAGCAAGGATGGACAGCGCAAGACGTGCTGGTTTCTTGGGAATCCATGTGCTCCCCAAAATTCGCCGGGGGTATGGGGTTCAGATACGTAGAGTTATTCAACATTGCAATGCTCGCCAAACAAGCATGGCGCATTGATACGTCCAATTTGCATCACTATTTTATATCATAATTTGCTGTTATTCATTGATATATTTCATATTGGGACACAATACTTATGTTATTTCATCTATTTTGCATGTTTCATCATTATTGGAGGATCAAGTACCGGAGCCGAGATTCTCGCTGGAAAAAGCACCGTCGAACGCAATATTTCGGAAGATCAACCGTGGAAGGAAATTATACCAAAAATCCTATTTTTCAAGATGACGAAGGAAGCCGGAAGGAGGAGCCGAGAAGGCCCAAGGTGGGGCCGGACCACGGGCCGGCGCGGCCCATGGCTCGGCCGCGCCACCTTGTGGTGTGGGGGCCCCACAGCCCCTTTCGCCTCCTTTTCTTCGCGAACCCCTTCGTCCCGAAAACCGAAGCCACGGAGGGTACCTCGCGAAGAGTTACAGCCGCCTCGCGGGGCGGAGAACACCGGAGAGAAAAGAGCTCTCCGGCGGGCGGGAATCCGCCGGGGAAATTCCCTCCCGGAGGGGGAAATCGACGCCATCGTCACCGTCATCGAGCTGGACATCATCTCCATCACCATCATCATCATCTCCACCATCATCACCGCCGTCTCCACCGCTGGACACCGTCACCGCCGTAGCAATTTGGGTTTGATCTTGATTGTTTGATAGGGGAAACTCTTCCGGTATCGATCTCTACTTGTTGTTGATGCTATTGAGTGAAACCATTGAACCAAGTTTATGTTCAGATTGTTATTCATCATCATATCACCTCTGATCATGTTCCATATGATGTCTCGTGAGTAGTTCGTTTAGTTCTTGAGGACATGGGTGAAGTCTAAATGTTAGTAGTGAACTATGGTTGAGTAATATTCAATGCTATGATATTTAAGTTGTGGTGTTATTCTTCTAGTGGTGTCATGTGAACGTCGACTACATGACACTTCACCTTTATGGGCCTAGGGAATGCATCTTGTACTCGTTTGCCGATTGCGGGGTTGCCGGAGTGACGGAAACCTAAACCCCCGTTGGTATATCGATGCGGGAGGGATAGCGAGGATCTCGAGTTTAAGGCTGTGGTTAGATTTATTCTTAATTACTTTCTTGTAGTTGCGGATGCTTGCAAGGGGTATAATCACAAGTATGTATTAGTCCTAGGAAGGGAGGTACATTAGCATAGGTTCACCCACACAACACTTATCATAACAATGAAGATTATTTAGCCGTATGTAGCGAAAGCACTAGACTAAAATCCCGTGTGTCCTCGAGAACGTTTGGTCATTATAAGTAAACAACCCGGCTTGTCCTTTGTGCTAAAAAGGATTGGGCCACTCGCTGCAATTGTTACTCTCACACTTTACTTACTCGTACTTTATTCAACTGTTACATCAAAACCCCCCTGAATACTTGTTTGAGAGCATTTACAGGGAATCCTTCATCGAAACTGCTTGTCAACACCTTCTGCTCCTCGTTGGGATCGATATTCTTACTTATCGAAAATACTACGATACACCCCCTATACTTGTGGGTCATCAAGACTATTTTCCGGCGCCGTTGCCGGGGAGTGAAGCGCTATTGGTAAGTGGAATTGGTAAGGAAAACCTTTACTTGTTTGTGCTGATTTTATTTCTCGCCTGCTGCTATAAGTCATTATGGAGAGATCTTCTCTTCAATTTCTATTTGGGAAATCTACTACTACTGCAACGGTAGTGGATGAGGCGCCAGGTGAGGAAGTGATACCATATAAAATACCTATGAAAATTATTGAACGTGTTATGGATAACCGCTATGAAGGGGATGGAACTGTCCACCCTGGAGATCATTTATTGTTCTTACATGAATTATGCGGTTTATTCAAGTGTGCGGGTATTGCTATGGATGAAGTGAGGAAGAAACTATTCTCTATATCGCTGTCTGGTAAGGCGGCGCATTGGTATAAATTACTGGATAATGGGGATTCTCTTGAATGGAATGATATTGTGCCCCGGTTTTATTCTAAGTTCTATCCTCCAAGTGAAATTCACAAGGATCGGAATCGCATATATAATTTTTGGCCTCATGATGGAGAGAGTATTGCCCAAGCTTGGGGGAGATTGAAGTCTTTAATGCTCAAATGCCCCATTCATGAGCTTCCTGGTAATGTTATTATTGATAATTTCTATGCAAGACTTTCTTTTCAAGACAAGACCTTGCTGGACACTTCTTGTTCTGGATCATTTACACGCAACAACGAAGAGTTTAAAAGGGACCTTCTTGATCGGATCCAAGAGAATACAGAAGGTTGGGAGAACGACAAGGATAGAGAATCAGGTATAATTTATGATTATAAATGCATTGAAGCTTTTATGGATACTGATAAATTTCGTAATATGAGTGCTACATATGGTCTTGATTCTCAAGTTGCTGCAAATCTTTATAAAGCTTTTGCCTCTCATTATGAATTGCCTAAGAAGAATTTTGATAAGTATCATGAACCGTATAAAGATAAAATTGATTCATCTATTAATAAATGCGTTGTAGTTGAAACTGCTGATCTGTTATTCCCGAAGCTTATATTGAAAAAACTCCTTTCCACGCTAAAATGAAGGAGTACTCTGTTATAAATAGTGCGGTTCATAAAAGTGAAAAGAAACTTGTAGAACCCGAAGAACAAATAAAAGTTGAACCTCTTTGTTGCAATAGTTAAAGATCTTGTGACTGAAAATGTGGAGGATGGCCATATTATTTTCTGTGAAGATGCTTCTAATATTGTTTCACATCCTAATAAACCCAAACAAGTTAGTGTTCCTATGCTATCTGTTAGAATTGGTGATCATTGCTATTATGGATTATGTGATATTGGTGCAAGTGTTAGTGCTATTCCTTATGAGCTTTACACGGAGATTATGCACGAAATTGATTCTTGTGAACTTGAAGATATTGATGTGGTTATTCAGCTGGCTAATAGAGAAACTATTTCTCCAATTGGTATTGTTCGAGATGTAGAAGTTCTATGTGGTAAGATTAAATATCCTGCTGACTTTTTGGTACTTGGTTCTCGTCTGCTAGTGATTATTGTCCTATCATTTTTGGTAGACCTTTTCTAAATACTTGTGGAGCTATTATAGATTGCAAGAAAGAGAAAATTTTGACTAAATTTGCTGGTGAATCTTATGAGTTTAACTTCTCTAAATTTACCAAAACTCCTTATAAAGCTGATTTGCCTAGTGATGATTTTAAAATGGAGCAGTGTGCATCTATTGTTCTTGTTCCTAATAATCCTTTGCAGCAACATTTGGAGGATAGCGAGAGTGAAGTTTTTAGGAAAGAAAGAGATGAGCTTGATGAAATTTTTCTTCGCCAACCTATTCTTAAGCATGATTTACCGGTGGAAGATCTGGGTACAACACCGCCACCAAAGGAAGATCCTATTTTTGAATTAAAGCCTTTGCCTGATAATCTTAAATATGCTCATATTGATGATAAGAAAATATATCCTGTTATTATTAGTTCTAAGCTTTGAGAGATTGAGGAAGAAAGGTTATTGGAAATATTGAAGAAACACCGAGGAGCTATTGGCTATACTCTTGATGATTTGAAAGGGATTTCTCCTTCTATTTGCCAACATGCTATTAATATGGAAGATGATGCAAAGCCTGTTGTTGAATATCAGCGTCGTCTAATTCCGAAGATGAAGGAAGTGGTAAGGAATGAGGTATTAAGACTTCTTGAAGCTGGTATTATATATCCTATTGCTGATAGTACATGGGTTAGTCCTGTGCATTGCGTTCCCAAGAAAGGAGGAATGACTGTTGTGCCTAATGTTAATGATGAGCTCATCCCTCAAAGAGTAGTTGTAGGGTATAGAATGTGCATTGATTTTCGAAGGTGGACTTTTTAGGCATAGATGCGCTTGGATGGCGGTCTATGTACTTTGTCGTAATGCCCAATTAAATCTCACTATACTCATCATGATATGTATGTGCATGGTCATGCTCTCTTTATTTGTCAATTGCCCAACCGTAATTTGTTCACCCAACATGCTCGTTCGTCTTATGGGAGAGACACCTCTAGTGAACTCGTGGACCCCGGTCCAATTCTCTTTACCGAAATACAATCTACTCGCAATACTTGTTTCTACCGTTTTCTCTCGCAAACAATCATCTTCCACACAATACGGTTAATCCTTTGTTACAGCAAGCTTGTGAGATTGACAACCTCACTGTTTCGTTGGGGCAAAGTACTTTGGTTGTGTTGTGCAGGTTCCACGTTGGCGCCGAATCTCTCGGTGTTGCGCCGCACTACATCCCGCCGCCATCAACCTTCAACGTGCTTCTTGGCTCCTCCTGGTTCGATAAACCTTGGTTTCTTTCTCGAGGGAAAACTTGCTCGCTGTGCGCATCATACCTTCCTCTTGGGGTTGCCCAACGAACGTGTGAAATACACGCCATCAAGCTCTTTTTCCGGCGCCGTTGCCGGGAGATCAAGACACGCCGCAAGGGGAGTCTCCACTTCTCAATCTCTTTACTTTGTTTTTGTCTTGCTTTATTTTATTTACTACTTTGTTTGCTGCACTAAATCAAAATACAAAAAAATTAGTTGCTAGTTTTACTTTATTTGCTATCTTGTTTGCTATATCGAAAACACAAAAAAAATTAGTTTACTTGCATTTACTTTATCTAGTTTGCTTTATTTACTATTGCTAAAATGGCTAACCCTGAAAATACTAAGTTGTGTGACTTCACAACCACAAATAATAATGATTTCTTATGCACACCTATTGCTCCACCTGCTACTACAGCGAGAATTCTTTGAAATTAAACCCGCTTTACCGAATCTTGTCATGAACAATCAATTTTCTCGGTGTTAGTTCCGATGATGCCGCTGCCCATCTTAATAATTTTGTTGAACTATGTGAAATGCAAAAATATAAAGATGTAGATGGTGATATTATTAAACTAAAATTGTTCCCTTTCTCATTAAGAGGAAGAGCTAAAGATTGGTTGCTATCTCTCGCCTAAGAATAGTATTGATTCATGGACTAAATGCAAGGATGCTTTTATTGGTAGATATTATCCCCCGCTAAAATTATATCTTTGAGGAGTAGCATAATGAATTTTAAACAATTAGATACTGAACATGTTGCTCAAGCTTGGGAAAGAATGAAATCTCTGGTTAAAAATTGCCCAACCCATGGACCGACTACTTGGATGATCATCCAAACCTTCTATGCAGGACTAAATTTTTCTTCACGGAATTTATTGGATTCAGCTGCTGGAGGTACCTTTATGTCCATCACTCTTGGTGAAGCAACAAAGCTTCTTGATAATATGATGATCAACTACTCTGAATGGCACACTGGAAAGAGCTCCACAAGGTAAGAAGGTAAATTCCGTTGAAGAATCCTCTTCCTTGAATGATAAGGTTGATGCTATTATGTCTATGCTTGCGAATGATAGGACTAATGTTGATCCTAATAATGTTCCATTAGCTTCATTGGTTGCACAAGAAGAACATGTTGATGTAAACTTCATTAAAAATAATAATTTCAACAACAATGCTTATCTGAACAATTCTAGTAATAACTATAGGCCATATCCTTATAATAATGGTAACGGTTATGCTAATTCTTATGGGAATTCTTACAACAATAATAGGAATTCACCCCTGGACTTGAAGCCATGCTTAAAGAATTTATTAGTACACAAACTGCTTTTAACAAATCCGTTGAAGAAAAGCTTGGTAAAATTGATATACTTGCTTCTAAAGTTGATAGTCTTGTCTTCTGATGTTGATCTTTTGAAATCAAAAGTTTTGCCTAATGAGAATTATCATAATAAAATTGTTACTACAGCAAATGCCATCCAAGTTAGAATTAATGAGAATATAAGATTAATGGCTGAACTCGCGTGCTAGGTGGGATAGAGAAGAAAATGAAAAACTAGCTAAAGAGAAGAATATAGCTAAAGTTTGGACTATTACCACCACTAGTAATGCTAATGCTACACATGTTGCTGCACCTCCTACTCATACTAATAAAAGAATTGGTGTTAGCAATGTTTCCACTTCTAATGCAAAGCGCGAAAAACTGCCCGAAACCGCTAAAACCGCCGAAACCGCTCGTGATAAAGCCGCTGAAATTTTTTCCAACATTGGGGATGATGATCCCATTGCTTTAGATTATAATGGTTTGAATTTTGATGATTGCCACATCTCTGAAGTTATAAAGTTCTTGCAAAAACTTGCTAAAAGTCCTAATGCTAGTGCTATAAATTTGGCTTTCACGCATCATATTACAAATGCTCTCATAAAAGCTAGAGAAGAGAAACTAGAGCGCGAAGCCTCTATTCCTAAAAAGCTAGAAGATGGTTGGGAGCCCATCATTAAGATGAAGGTTAAAGATTTTGATTGTAATGCTTTATGTGATCTTGGTGCAAGTATTTCGTTATGCCGAAGAAAATTTATAATATGCTTGACTTGCCACCGCTGAAAAATTGTTATTTGGATGTTAATCTTGCTGATCATTCTACAAAGAAACCTTTGGGTAAAGTTGATAATGTTCGCATTACCGTTAACAATAATCTTGTTCCCGTTGATTTTGTTGTCTTGGATATTGAATGCAATGCATCTTGTCCAATTATATTGGGAAGACCTTTTCTTCGAACCGTTGGTGCTATTATTGATATGAGGGAAGGTAATATAAAATATCAATTTCCTCTCAAGAAAGGTATGGAACACTTCCCTAGAAAGAGAATGAAGTTACCTTATGATTCTATCATTAGAACAAATTATGATGTTGATGCTTCATCTCTCGATGTTACTTGATATACACTTTCTGCGCCTAGCTGAAAGGCGTTAAAGAAAAGCGCTTATGGGAGACAACCCATGTTTTTACCTACAGTACTTTGTTTTTATTTTGTGTCTTGGAAGTTGTTTACTACTGTAGCAACCTCTCCTTATCTTAGTTTTGAGTTTTGTTGTGCCAAGTTAAGCCGTTGATAGAAAAGTAAGTACTAGATTTGGATTACTGCGCAGTTCCAGATTTCTTTGCTGTCACGAATCTGAGCCCACTGCCCTGCAGGAAGCTCAGAAAATTATGCCAATTTACGTGCATGATCCTCAGATATGTACGCAACTTTCATTCAATTTGAGCATTTTCATTTGAGCAAGTCTGGTGCCATTTTAAAATTCGTCAATACGAACTGTTCTGTTTTGACAGATTCTGCCTTTTATTTCGCATTGCCTCTTTCGCTATGTTGGATGAATTTCTTTGATCCACTAATGTCCAGTAGCATTATGCAATGTCCAGAAGTGTTAAGAATGATTGTGTCACCTCTGAATATGTCAATTTATATTGTGCACTAACCCTCTAATGAGTTGTTTCGAGTTTGGTGTGGAGGAAGTTTTCAAGGATCAAGAGAGGAGTATGATGCAACATGATCAAGGAGAGTGAAAGCTCTAAGCTTGGGGATGCACCCGGTGGTTCACCCCTGCATATATCAAGAAGACTCAAGCGTTTAAGCTTGGGGATGCCCAAGGCATCCCCTTCTTCATCAACAAATTATCGTGTTCCTCCCCCGAAACTACATTTTTATTCGGCCACATCTTATGTGCTTTTTCTTGGAGCGTCGGTTTGTTTTTGTTTTTGTTTTGTTTGAATAAAATGGATCCTAGCATTCACTTTATGGGAGAGATACACGCTCCGCTGTAGCATATGGACAAATATGTCCTTGGTTTCTACTCATAGTATTCATGGCGAAGTTTCTCCTTCGTTAAATTGTTATATGGTTGGAATTGGAAAATGATACATGTAGTAATTGCTATAAATGTCTTGGGTAATGTGATACTTGGCAATTGTTGTGCTCATGTTTAAGCTCTTGCATCATATGCTTTGCACCCATTAATGAAGAAATACATAGAGCATGCTAAAATTTGGTTTGCATATTTGGTTTCTCTAAGGTCTAGATAATTTCTAGTTTTGAGTTTGAACAACAAGGAAGACGGTGTAGAGTCTTATAATGCTTTCAATATGTCTTTTATGTGAGTTTTGCTGCACCGGTTCATCCTTGTGTTTGTTTCAAATAAGCCTTGCTAGCCTAAACCTTGTATCGAGAGGGAATACTTCTCATGCATCCAAAATACTTGAGCCAACCACTATGCCATTTGTGTCCACCATACCTACCTATACTACATGGTATTTTCCCGCCATTCCAAAGTAAATTGCTTGAGTGCTACCTTTAAAATTCCATCATTCACCTTTGCAATATATAGCTCATGGGACAAATAGCTTAAAAACTATTGTGGTATTGAATATGTAATTATGCACTTTATCTCTTATTAAGTTGCTTGTTGTGCGATAACCATGTTTATCGGGGAACGCCATCAACTCATTGTTGAATTTCATGTGAGTTGCTATGCATGTTCGTCTTGTCTCGAAGTAAGGGCGATCTACACCGAGTTGAATGGTTTGAGCATGCATATTGTGAGAGAAGAACATTGGGCCGCTAACTAAAGCCATGATTCATGGTGGAAGTTTCAGTTTTGGACAAACATCCTCAAATCTCTAATGAGAAAAGAATTAATTGTTGTCAAATGCTTAAAGCATTAAAAGAGGAGTCCATTATCTCGTTGTCTATGTTGTCCCGGTATGGATGTCTAAGTTGAGAATAATCAAAAGCGAGAAATCCAAATGCGAGCTTTCTCCTTAGACCTTTGTACAGGCGGCATAGAGGTACCCCTTTGTGAAACTTGGTTAAAGCATATGTATTGCGGTGATAATCCAGGTAGTCCAAGCTAATTAGGACAAGGTGCGAGCACTATTAGTACACTATGCATGAGGCTTGCAACTTATAAGATATAATTTACATGATGCATATGCTTTATTACTACCGTTGACAAAATTGTTTCATGTTTTCAAAATCAAAGCTCTAGCACAAATATAGCAATCGATGCTTTTCCTCTATGAGGACCATTCTTTTACTTTCAATGTTGAGTCAGCTTCACCTATTTCTCTCCACCTCAAGAAGCAAACACTTGTGTGAACCGTGCATTGATTCCTACATACTTGCTTATTGCACTTATTATATTACTCTATGTTGACAATATCCATGAGATATACATGTTACAAGTTGAAAGCAACCGCTGAAACTTAATCTTCTTTTGTGTTGCTTCAATACCTTTACTTTGAATTATTGCTTTATGAGTTAACTCTTATGCAAGACTTATTGATGCTTGTCTTGAAGTGCTATTCATGAAAAGTCTTTGCTATATGATTCACTTGTTTACTCATGTCATACACATTGTTTTGATCGCTGCATTCACTTCATATGCTTTACAAATAGTATGATCAAGTTTATGAGGGCATGTCACTCCGTAAATTATCTTTGTTATCGTTTTACCTCGCTCGGGACGAGCAGTAACTAAGCTTGGGGATGCCGATACGTCTCCAACGTATCGATAATTTCTTGTGTTCCATGCCACATTATTGATGTTATCTACATGTTTTATGCACACTTTATGTCATATTCGTGCATTTTCCGGAACTAACCTATTAACAAGATGCCGAAGTGCCGCTTGTCGTTTTCTTCTGTTTTTGGTTTCAGAAATCCTAGTAAAGAAATATTCTCGGAATTGGACGAAATAAAAGCCCAGAGGCCTATTTTCTCACGAAGCTTCCAGAAGACCGAAGATGAGACGAAGAGGGGCCACGGGGTGGCCAAACCCTAGGGCGGCGCGGCCCCCCTTGGCCGCGCGGCCCTGTGGTGTGGGCCCCCGTGCCGCCTCTTGACTTGCCCTTCCGCCTACAAATAGCCTCCGTGACGAAACCCCCGCACCGAGAGCCACGATACGGAAAACATTACCGAGACGCCGTCGCCGCCGATCCCATCTCGGGGATCCCGGAGATCGCCTCCCGCACCCTCGCCGGAGAGGGGAATCATCTCCCGAGGACTCTACACCGCCATGGTCGCCTCCGGAGTGATGAGTGAGTAGTCTACCCCTGGACTATGGGTCCATAGCAGTAGCTAGATGGTTGTCTTCTCCCCATTGTGCTATCATTGTCTGGATCTTGTGAGCTGCCTAACATGATCAAGATCATCTATCCGTAATTCTATATGTTGCGTTTGTTGGGATCCGATGAATAGAGAATACTTGTTATGTTGATTATCAAAGTTATGCTTATGTGTTGTTTATGATCTTGCATGCTCTCCGTTATTAGTAGATGCTCCGGCCAAGTAGATGCTTTTAACTCCAAGAGGGAGTACTTATGCTCGATAGTGGGTTCATGCTCGCATTGACACCTGGGACAAGGATGTAAAGTTCTAAGGTTGTGTTGTGTCGTTGCCACTAGGGATAAAACATTGATGCTATGTCTAAGGATGTAGTTGTTGATTACATTACGCACCATACTTAATGCAATTGTCTCGTTGCTTTGCAACTTAATAATGGAGGGGGTTCTGATGATAACCTCGAAGGTGGACTTTTTAGGCATAGATGCAGCTTGGATGGCGGTCTATGTACTTTGTCGTAATGCCCAATTAAATCTCACTATACTCATCATGATATGTATGTGCATGGTCATGCTCTCTTTATTTGTCAATTGCCCAACCGTAATTTGTTCACCCAACATGCTGTTCGTCTTATGGGAGAGACACCTCTAGTGAACTGTGGACCCCGGTCCAATTCTCTTTACCGAAATACAATCTACCGCAATACTTGTTTCTACCGTTTTCTCTCGCAAACAATCATCTTCCACACAATACGGTTAATCCTTTGTTACAGCAAGCCGGTGAGATTGACAACCTCACCGTGCTTCGTTGGGGCAAAGTACTTTGGTTGTGTTGTGCAGGTTCCACGTTGGCGCCGAATCTCTCGGTGTTGCGCCGCACTACATCCCGCCGCCATCAACCTTCAACGTGCTTCTTGGCTCCTCCTGGTTCGATAAACCTTGGTTTCTTTCTGAGGGAAAACTTGCTGCTGTGCGCATCATACCTTCCTCTTGGGGTTGCCCAACGAACGTGTGAAATACACGCCATCAACCATGGCGGTGTAGAGTCCTCCGGGAGATGAATCCCCTCTCCGGCAGGGTGCCGGAGGAGATCTCCAGAATCCCCCGAGATGGGATCGGCGGCGGCGGCGTCTCAGTAAGGTTTTCCGTATCGTGGTTTTTCGCATCGGGGGTTTCGCGACGAAGGCTTTAAGTAGGCGGAAGGGCAGAGTCGGGGCCCGACGAGGGCCCACACCATAGGGCGGCGCGGCCCCCCTTGGCCGCGCCGCCTTGTGGTGTCGCCACCTCGTGGCCCCACTTCGTATGCTCTTCGGTCTTCCGGAAGGTTCGTGGCAAAATAGGCCCCCGGGTCTTCGTTTCGTCCAATTCCGAGAATATTTCGTTACTAGGATTTCGAAACCAAAAACAGCAGTAAAACAGGAACCGGCACTTCGGCATCTTGTTAATAGGTTAGTTCCGTAAAATGCACGAATATGACATAAAGTGTGCATAAAACATGTAGGTATCATCAATAATATGGCATAGAACATAAGAAATTATCGATACGTCGGAGACGTATCAGTAGGCGGAAGGGCAGAGTCGGAGGGCTGACGAGGGGCCCACACCATAGGGTGGCGTGGGCCCCCCTCTGGCCGCGCGGCCCTATGGTGGCGGCGCCTCGTCGCCCCACTTCGTATCCCTTTCGGTCTTCTGTAAGGTTCGTGGCAAAATAGGCCCCTGGGTCTTGATTTCGTCCAATTCCGAGAATATTTCGTTACTAGGATTTCGAAACCAAAAACAACGTAAAACAAAGAATCGGCACTTCGGCATCTTGTTAATAGGTTAGTTCCAGAAAATGCACGAATATGACATAAAGTGTGCATAAAACATGTAGGTATCATCAATAATATGGCATGGAACATAAGAAATTATCGATACGTCGGAGGCGTATCACTCCAGCAGCTGAATCCAATAGGTTCCGCGAAGAAAAATTCAATCCTGCATAAAAGGTTTAGATAATCATCCAAGTAGTTAGTCCATGGGTTGGGCAATTTTTCACCAAAGATTTCATTCTTTCCCATGCTTGGGGAACATGCTCATTATCCAATTGCTTAAAATTCATTATGCTACTTCTCAAAGATATAATTTTAGCGGGAGGATAATATCTACCTATGAAAGCATCTTTACATTTAGTCCATGAATCAATACTATTCTTAGGCAAAGATAGCAACCAATCTTTAGCTCTTCCTCTTAAGGAGAAAGGAAACAATTTTAATTTTATAATGTCACCATCTACATCCTTATACTTTTTCATTTCACAAAGTTCAACAAAATTATTAAGATGGGCAGCAAGATCATCGTAACTAATACCAGAAAATTGCTCTCTCATAACAAGATTTAGTAAAGTAGGTTTGATTTAAAAAAAATCTGCTGTAGTAGCAGGTGGAGCAATAGGTGTGCATAGGAAATCATTATTATTTGTGCTAGTGAAGTCACACAACTTAGTATTTTCCGCAGTACCCATTTTAGCAGTAGTAAATAAAGCAAACTAAATAAAGTAAATGCAAGTAACTAATTTTTTTGTGTTTTAATATGGAGAACGCAAACAAGACAGTAAATAAAGTAAATCTAGCAACTAATTTTTTTGTATTTTTGATATAGAGAGCAAACAAAGCAAGAATAAAATAAAGTAAAGCAAGACAAAAACAAAGTAAAGAGATTGGATGTGGGAGACTCCCTTGCAGCCGTGTCTTGATCTCCCCGCAACGGCGCCGTTAAAAGTCTTGCCGGCATGTAGTTGACACACGTCCGTTGGGAACCCCAAGAGGAAGGTGTGATGTGTACAGCGAAGAAGTTTTCCTCGCAAGAAACCAAGGTTATCGAACCAAGAGGGAGTCAAGGAACACGTGAAGGTTGTTGGTGGTGGAGTGTAGTGCGGCGCAACACCAGGGATTCCGGCGCCAACGTGGAACCTGCACAACACAATCACAATAATTTGCCCCAACTTAACAGTCAGGTTGCCAATCTCACCGGTTTGCTGTAAACACAGGATTAAATGTATAGTGTGGAAGATGATGTTTGTTTGCGAAGAACAGTAAATAACGGAGTTTTCAGTAGATTGTATTTCCGATGTAAAGAATGGACCGGGGACCACAGTTCACTAGTGGTGTCTCTCCCATAAGATAAATAGCATGTTGGGTGAACAAATTACAGTTGGGCAATTGACAAATAGAGAGGGCATAACAATGCACATAGATATCACGATGACTACTATGAGATTTAATCAGGGCATTACGACAAAGTACATAGACCGCTATCCATCATGCATCTATGCCTAAAAAGTCCACCTTCAGGTTATCATCTGAACCCCTTCCAGTATTAAGTTGCAAACAACAGACAATTGCATTAAGTATGGTGCGTAATGTAATCAATACAAATATCCTTAGACAAAGCATTGATGTTTTATCCCTAGTGGCAACAACACATCCACAACCTTAGAACTTTCCGTCACCGTCCCGCATTCAATGGAGGCATGAACCCACTATCGAGCATAAATACTCCCTCTTGGAGTTACAAGTATCAACTTGGCCGTAGCCTCTACTAGCAACTGGAGAGCATGCAAGAACAAAAACAACATATATGATAGATTGATAATCAACTTGACATAGTATTCCATATTCATCGGATCCCAACAAACACAACATGTAGCATTACAAATAGATGATCTTGATCATGATAGGCAGCTCACAAGATCTAACATGATAGCACAATAAGGAGAAGACAACCATCTAGCTACCGCTATGGACCCATAGTCCAGGGGTGAACTACTCACACATCAATGCGGAGGCGATCATGGTGATGAAGAGTCCTCCGGGAGATGATTCCCCTCTCCGAGCAGGGTGCCGGAGGCGATCTCCCGAATCCCCGAGATGGGATTGGCGGCGGCGGCGTCTCTGAAAGGTTTTCCATCTCGTGGCTCTCGGTACTGGGGTTTTCGCGACGAAGGCTTTAAGTAGGCGGAAGGGCAGCGTTGGAGGGCTGACGAGGGGCCCACACCATAGGGCGGCACGGCCCCCCCTCTGGCCGCGCGGCCCTATGGTGGCGGCGCCTCGTCGCCCCACTTCGTATCCCTTTCGGTCTTCTGGAAGCTTCGTGGAAAAATAAGACCCTGGGCGTTGATTTCGTCAAATTCCGAGAATATTTCCTTTGTAGGATTTCTGAAACCAAAAACAGCAGAAAAACAAAGAATCGGCTCTTCGGCATCTCGTCAATAGGTTAGTGCCGGAAAATGCATAATAATGACATAAAGTGTGTATAAAACATGTGAGTATCATCATAAAAGTAGCATGAAACATAAGAAATTATAGATACGTTTGAGACGTATCAGAGAGACACCTCTAGCGAACTGTGGACCCCAGTCCTTTTCTTTACACTGATAAATTCAACCAATGCAATCATGCTCTGTTACTTACTGCAAAGCTTTGTTTTCTTTAATTACTGCAAACATCTATTTCCACTTGATATGTCTAATCCTTTATGTTCAGCAAACCGGTGAGATTGACAACCTCACTGTAAGTTGGGGAAAATTATTTTGGTTGTGTTGTGTGCAGGTTCCACGTTGTTGCGCTCTGCCACTAGTAAGCTAGCAACACCTTCAGAAGTTACGCCTTTCTCCTACTGGTCGATTAAACCTTGGTTTCTT
Organism: Lolium rigidum; assembly: GCF_022539505.1. Classification (NCBI taxonomy): domain Eukaryota; kingdom Viridiplantae; phylum Streptophyta; class Magnoliopsida; order Poales; family Poaceae; genus Lolium; species Lolium rigidum. Next base: position 68,801,276 of record NC_061509.1, read on the forward strand.
ACGGAGGGAAAACTTACTTTTGTGCTTATCACACCTCCCTCTTGGGGTTTCCCAACCGCTTCCACAACAACCGCCACCAAGATTGTCTGGCGCCATCGCCGGAGCACCATCAAGATTTTATGGCGCCGTGATACGTCTCAAACGTATCTATAATTTCTTATGTTCCATGCTAGTTTTATGACAATACCTACATGTTTTATTCATACTTTATATCGTTTTGATGCATTTTCCGGAACTAACCTATTAACGAGATGCCAAGGTGCCGCCTCGTTTTTCGTTGTTTTTGGTTCCAGAAAGGCTGTTCGGGCAATATTCTCGGAATTGGACGAAACAAAAGCCCACGATATTATATTTCACGAAATGTTCCAGAAGTCCGAAGGGGAGATGAGGAAGGGCAGTAGGGGACCCACACCATATGGCGGCGCGGGTGGCCCCCTGGCCGCGCCAGCCTATGGGGAGGGGGCCCCCTGGCTCCCCCGACTCCGCCTCTTCGCCTATAAAATCCCTCGTGACCTAAAAACCCGACACCAATTGACGAAACTCCAGAAAGACTCCAGGGACGCCGCCGCCATCGCGAAACTCCGTTTCGGGGGACATAAGTCTCTGTTCCGGCACGCCGCCCGGACGGGGAATTGCCCCCGAGTCATCTCCATCGACACCACCGCCATCTTCATCGCCATCGCCTGTCTCCCATGATGAGGAGGGAGTAGTTCCCCCCGAGGCTGAGGGCTCTACCGGCAGCTATGTGGTTCATCTCTCTCTCCCATGGTGTGATCTTTATGTGATCATGAGCTTTGTATCACTATTAATCTATGTGCTACTCTAGTGATGTTATTAAAGTAGTCTATTCCTCCTCCATGATGTAATGTTGACAGTGTGTGCATCATGTAGTACTTGGCGTAGGTTATGATTGTAATCTCTTGTAGATTATGGAGTTAACTATTACTATGCACTCTAGAGGTTACTTTAATATGAACTCCGGATTCACTCTCCACAGTGTGACGGTGACAGTGTGCGCGTCGTGTGTGATTCCTTTATGAAGTTGTGGAGCTTGTTTACTCCGGCTTGAGGGTGCTCTTGTAGCCCTACACAATGAATGGTGTTTATTATCCAACAAGAGAGTGTTTGAAAGTAGCATTTATTTATTCAGTTATGTGATCATTGTTGAGAGTGTCCACTAGTGAAAGTATGATCCCCAGGCCTTGTTTCCAAGCATTGTAACCCCGTTTCGAACAAGTTCTATTACATGTTTGCTTGCTGCCATATTTATTTCAGATTGCAATTACTACTTACAATTATCCATATTACTTGTATTTCACTATCTCTTCGCCGAACTAGTGCACCTATACATCTGACAAGTGTATTAGGTGTGTTGGGGACACAAGAGACTTCTTGTATCTTAATTGCAGGGTTGCTTGAGAGGGATATCTTTGACCTCTACCTCCCTGAGTTCGATAAACCTTGGGTGATTCACTTAAGGGAAACTTGCTGCCGTTCTACAAACCTCTGCTCTTGGAGGCCCAACACTGTCTACAGGAACAGAAGCGCGCGTAGACATCAAGCTAGTTTCTGGCGCCTTTGCCGGGGAGGTAAGGTAAAAGGTATTCACATCCTCCAACTACTAAGCTATTTCCTAGCACTGTTGCCGGTGTGTGAGTGCTCGAAGCTATTTCCTTTAGATCCTGCAATTATATCTTTTTGTTTCTTGTTTTTATTTTCACTAGTTAGGCTTAATGGAAAACAATAAAAAAATACAGATCTTTATGAACTTTATATTGAATTAGGACATGATGTGTTTGAAGAGAGAATTAAAAACCCATGGAACTTTGTTTGCAAAATAGTTGTAGCAATGTTATTAGCATGAACTCTTTGAACACTATTATTGCTAATGCTATGGAAGAATTTAAGCTTGGGGAAGCTAGTTGTGATATTTTTAGTCCCCCAAGTTTTGAGGAGAAAATTGTCTTTGATGATACTTTGCCTCCCATTTATGATGATTATAATGATAGTGGTATGTTGGTGCCACCTACTATGGAGGATAAAGTTTATTATGATTATACCATGCCTGCAATTTATGATGATTACAAAGATGGTTGTGATAGTTTTACTCCTACTATTACTAATAAAAATGATTATGCTTATGTGGAGAGTAATGATACTTTTATGCATGTGAATAAGAATGTTTTAAGTGATGTGTATATTGTGGATTTCATCAATGATTCTACTGAAAGTTATTATGAGAGAGGGAAACATGGTTTTATGCATCTTAATAATACTAAGTTTTCCCTCTTTATGTTGAGAATCTTGAAGTTGCGCTTGTTTTGCCTTTCTATGCTTATTGCATTATGCTTACATGACTTGTTTATTTACAAGATTCCTATGCATAGGAAGCGGGTTAGGCTTAAATTTGTTTCATACTTGCTTTTTGATGCTCTCTTTTGCTTCAACTCTTATTTCTTGCGAGTGCATCATTAAAACTACTGAGCCCATCTTAATGGCTATAAAGAAAGCACTTCTTGGGAGATAACCCATGCTTTTATTTTGCTACTGTTTTGTTGTGTGTTGGGAGTTGTTACTATTGTAGCAACCTCTCCTTATCTTTACTTTATTGCATTGTTGTGCCAAGTAAAGTCTTGGAAAGTTGTTACTACTGTAGCAACCTCTCCTTATCTTAGTTTTGTTGCATTGTTGTGCCAAGTAAAGTCTTTGATAGTAAGGTTAATACTAGATTCGGATTACTGCGCAGAAACAGATTTCTTGCTGTCACGAATTTGAGTAGACCTCTCTGTAGGTAACTCAGAAAAATCTGCCAATTTTCGTGTGTGATCCTCAGATATGTACGCAACTTTCATTCAATTTGAGCTTTTTCATCTGAGCAAGTTAAGTGCCTCGGAAAAATTCGTCTTTACGGACTGTTCTGTTTTGACAGATTCTGCCTTTTTATTTCGCATTGCCTCTTTTGCTATGTTGAATGGATTTCTTTGTTCCATTAACTTTCAGTAGCTTTGTGCAATGTCCAGAAGTGTTAAGAATGATTATGTTACCTCTGAATATGTGAATTTTTGATTATGCACTAACCCTCTAATGAGTTTGTTTTGAGTTTGGTGCGGAGGAAATTTTCAAGGGTCAAGAGAGGAGGATGATATAATACGATCAAGAAGAGTGAAAAGTCTAAGCTTGGGGATGCCCCTGTGGTTCATCCCTGCATATTTCAAGAAGACTCAAGCATCTAAGCTTGGGGATGCCCAAGGCATCCCCTTCTTCATCGACAACTTATCAGGTCACCTCTAGTGAAACTATATTTTTATTTGGTCACATCTTATGTGCTTTACTTGGAGCGTCTGTATGTTTTTATTTTTGTTTGTGTTTGAATAAATTCAGATCCTAGCAATCCATGTGTGGGAGAGAGACACGCTCCGCTTTTTCATTTGAACACTTGTGTTCTTCATTTACTTTTAATGTTCATGGCTAAAGTTAAAAGCTGCTGCAGTTATTGCTATTTGGTTGGAAACATAAAATGCTCCATGTGGTAATTGGTATATTGTCTTGAATAATTTGATACTTGGCAATTGTTTTGAGTTCTCAAATAGATCATGTTTAAGCTCTTGCATCATGTAGTTTAAACCTATTAGTGGAGAACTACCATAGAGCTTGTTAAAATTTGGTTTGCATGATTGGTCTCTCTAAAAGTCTAGATATTTTCTGGTGAAGTGTTTGAACAACAAGGAAGACAGTGTAGAGTCTTATAATGCTTGCAATATGTTCTTATGTAAGTTTTGCTGTACCGGTTCATACTTGTGTTTGCTTCAAACAACCTTGCTAGCCAAAGCCGGCCTTGTACTGAGAGGGAATTCTTCTCGTGCATCCAAATCCTTGAGCCAAAACCTATGCCATTTGTGTCCACCATACCTACCTACTATGTGGTATTTCTCTGCCATTCCAAAGTAAATTGCTTGAGTGCTACCTTTAAAATTTCATTCCTTGTCTTTGCAATACATAGCTCATGGGAAAATAGCCTTAAAAACTATTGTGGTAAAGAATATGTAGCTTATGTATCTTATTTCGTATAAGTTGCTTGTTGAGCGGTAACCATGTTTCTGGGGACGCCATCAACTATTACAACTTTGTTGAATATCATGTGAGTTGCTATGCATATTTGTCTTGTCTGAAGTAAGGGTGATTTACCATGATCAAATGGTTTGAGTATGCATACTGTTAGAGAAGAACATTGGGCCGCCAACTAAAGCCATGAATCATGGTGGAAGTTTCAGTTTGGACATTAATCCTCAATCTCTTATGAGAATATTATCTGTTGTTGAATGCTTATGCATTAAAGAGGAGTCCATTATCTGTTTTCTATGTTGTCCCGGTATGGATGTCCTTAGTTGAGATCTATCAAAAACGATAAATCAAATGCGATCTATCTCCTTGGACCTTTGTACATGCGGCATAGAGGTACCCCTTTGTGACACTTGGTTGAAACATATGTTATGCAATGATAATCCATGTAAATCCAAGCTGATTAGGACAAGGTGCGAGCACTATTGGTATTCTATGCATGAGGCTTGCAACTTATAGGATGTCTTATGCATAACACATATGAATTATTACTACCGTTGACAAAATTGTTTCTATGTTTTCAAAATGAAAAGCTCTAGCACAAAAATAGTAATCCATGCTTCCCTCTCGCGAAGGGCCTTTCTTCTACTTTATGTTGAGTCAGTTTACCTACTTCCTTCTATCTTAGAAGCAAACACTTGTGTCAACTATGTGCATTGATTCCTACATACTTGCTTATTTGCATTCATCATATTACTTTGTGTTGACAATTATCCATGAGATATACATGTTGAAGTTGAAAGCAACTGCTGAAACTTATATCTTCCTTTGTGTTGCTTCAAAACCTTCTATTAAGAATCTATTGCTTTATGAGTTAACTCTTATGCAAGACTTATTGATGCTTGTCTTGAAAGTACTATTCATGAAAAGTCTTTGCTATATGATTCAGTTGTTTAATCATTATCTTCACCATTGCTTTGAATCACTTTGAATCACTTCATTCATCTCATATACTTTGCAATAGTATTGATCAAGATCATGTTGGTAGCATGTCACTTAAGAAATTATCCTTGTTATCGTTTACCTGCTCGAGGGAGAGTACGAACTAAGCTTGGGGATGCTTGATACGTCTCAAACGTATCTATAATTTCTTATGTTCCATGCTAGTTTTATGACAATACCTACATGTTTTATTCATACTTTATATCGTTTTGATGCATTTTTCGGAACTAACCTATTAACGAGATGCCAAGGTGCCAGTTCCTGTTTTCTGTTGTTTTTGGTTCCAGAAAGGTTGTTCGGGCAATATTCTCGGAATTGTACGAAACAAAAGCCCACGATCTTATATTTCACGGAATATTCCAGAAGTCCGAAGGGGAGACGGGGAAGGGCAGCAGGGGACCCACACCATATGGCGGAGAGGGTGGCCCCCTGGCCGCTCCAGCCTATGGGGAGGGGGCCCCCTGGCTCCCCCGACTCCGCCTCTTCGCCTATAAAATCCCTCGTGACCTAAAAACCCGACACCAATTGATGAAACTCCAGAAAGACTCCACGGACGCTGCCGCCATCGCGAAACTCCGTTTCGGGGGACATAATTCTCTGTTCCAGCACGCCGCTGGGACGGGGAATTGCCCCCGAAGTCTCTCCATCGACACCACCGCCATCTTCATCGCCATCGCTCTCTCCCATGGTGTGATCTTTATGTGATCATGAGCTTTGTATCACTATTAATCTATGTGCTACTCTAGTGATGTTATTAAAGTAGTCTATTCCTCCTCCATGATGTAATGTTGACAGTGTGTGCATCATGTAGTACTTGGCATAGGTTATGATTGTAATCTCTTGAAGATTATGGAGTTAACTATTACTATGCAATCTAGAGGTTACTTTAATATGAACTCTGGATTCACTCTCCACGGTGTGACGGTGACAGTGTGTGCGTCGTGTGTGATTCCTTTATGAAGTTGTGGAGCTTGTTTACTCCGGCTTGAGGGTGCTCTTGTAGCCCTACACAATGAATGGTGTTTATTATCCAACAAGAGAGTGTTTGAAAGTAGCATTTATTTATTCAGTTATGTGATCATTGTTGAGAGTGTCCACTAGTGAAAGTATGATCCCTAGGCCTTGTTTCCAAGCATTGAAACCCCGTTTCCAACAAGTTCTGTTACATGTTTGCTTGCTGCCATCTTTATTTCAGATTGCAATTACTACTTACAATCATCCATATTACTTGTATTTCACTATCTCTTCGTCGAACTAGTGCACCTATACATCCGACAAGTGTATTAGGTGTGTTGGGGACACAAGAGACTTCTTGTATCTTAATTGCAGGGTTGCTTGAGAGGGATATCTTTGACCTCTACATCCCTGAGTTCGATAAACCTTGGGTGATTCACTGAAGGGAAACTTGCTGCTGTTCTACAAACCTCTGCTCTTGGAGACCCAACACTGTCTACAGGAACAGAAGCGTGCGTAGACATCAAGCCGTTGCCGGGGAGAAAGAGGATTTCTGCAAGGGAGTTTCTCATCTCCAATCTCTTTACTTTGTTAATTTTTTGCTTAGTTTACTTTATTTTGTTTTGTTTGCTTCATTATATCAAAAACACACAAAAAAATCAGTTTCGTTTATAGTTGTCTTTATATGAAAAACACAAAAAAAAACTTGTTTTTATCATAGCTGTTATTCCTTAGTTTTAATTTTGCTGAAATGGGTTCCGCCGAAAATACTAAGTTGTGTGATTTTACTAGCACAAACAACAATTATTTTATTTGTACACCTATTGCTCACCTGCTTCTGAAGCATCCTTCTATGAATTTAAACCTGCTTTATTAAATTTTGTTATGAAAGAGCAATTTTGTGGTGTTAGTACTGAAGATGCCGCTTCTCACCTTAATAATTTTGTTGAACTTTGTGAGATACAAAAATATAAGGGTATAGATGGTGATATTATAAAACTGAAATTGTTTCCTTTCTCTTTGAGAGGGAGAGCTAACGATTGGTTGCAATGTTTGCCTAGAAATAGTATTGATTCTTGGGTTAAATGCAAAGATGCTTTTATTAGAAAGTATTATCCTCCTGCTAAGATTATATCTGTGAGAAGTGACATAATTAAATTTATACAATTTGATAATGAACATGTTGCTCAAGCTCGGAAAAGAATGAAATCTTTGGTAAAGAATTGTCCCACTCATGGACTGACTACTTGGATTATCATCCAAAAAAATTATGCAGGACTAAATTTTTCTTCAAGAAATCTTCTGGATTCAGCTGCTAGAGGTACCTTATGTCCAATACTTTGGGGCGGCAACAAAATTAATTGATGATATGATGATAAATTATTATGAATGGCACCGCCCCGAGAGAGATCCACAAGGTAAGAAGGTAAATTTTGTCAAAGAATCCTCCTCTTTGAGTGATAAGATTGATACTATTATGTCTATGCTTGTTAATGGTAAAGCTCATGTTGATCCAAATAATAAATTCTTATAGGAATAATTTTGGTAGCAACAATTATAGGCTGTATCCTTCTAATAATGTTAATTCTTATGGAAATTCTTATGGTAATTCCTACAACAACAATAAAAGTGCATCATCTGATCTTGAAGTCATGCTTAAGGAATTTATTAGTAAACAAACTGATTTTAATAAAACTGTTGAGGAAAAGCTTGGAAAAATATATATTTTTGCTCTAAATTTGATAGCCTTGCTCATGATGTTGAATTTTTTAAATTAAAAGTGTTGCCTCATGATGTTAAAGAAAGTAAAACTTTGAATGTCATTCAAGTTAGAATTGATGAAAATGTTAGGATGTTGGCGGAATTGCATGCTAGCTGGGAAAGAGAAGATGAAATTGCTAGAAATAATAATTTGACTAAATATTGTACCATAACCACCACCAGTAGTAATAAAGTTTCAAATTCTATCCACTCTCCTATTATTAATGGTAAAATAATTGGTGTAGGAAAATTCTCCGATCCTTCTACAAAATTGCCTAGAACAACAGAAACTGCTCCTGATAAGTGTGCTGAAATTTTTCGGAGTATGTGAGACAAGAGTCTTTTTACCTTTGATAATAATGAGTTTGATTTTTATGATTGCAATATCTCTGAAGTAATTAAGTTTTTACAAAAGCTTGCTAGAAGTCCTAATGATAGTGCTATAAATACGGCTTTCACGAAGCACATTACAAATGCTCTTATGCAAATTAGAGAGAAGAAATTAAAGCGTGAAGCTTCTATTCCTAAAAAGTTAGAAGATGGCTGGGAGCCCATCATTAAGATGAAAGTAGATGGCTTTGATTCAATTCTTTATGTGATCTTGGTGCAACTATTTCTGTTATGCCTAGAAAAATCTATGATATGCTTGATTTCCCACCGTTGGAACAATGTTATTTGGATGTTCATCTTGTTGATTTTACTGCAAAGAAATCTTTGGGGTGAGTTAATAATGTTCTTATTATGGTTAACAATAATTTTTCCCATTGATTTTTTTGTTTTGGATATTGAATGCAATGCTTCTTGTCCAATTATTTTAGGAAGGCCGTTTCTTAGAACTGTTGGTGCCGCTATTGATATGAGAGATGGGATTATTAAATATCAATTCCCACTCAAGAAAGGTACAGAACGCTTCCCTCGAAAATAAAGAAGTCACCTTATGACTTACTATTAGAATAAATTATGATTTTGATGCTTCTTCACTTGATAATACTTGATGCTCGCTCTTTTTCTGCGTCTAGCTGAAAGGCGTTAGAGAAAAAACACTCTTGGGAGATAACCCATGTTTATTTTCTGTAATTTTTTTTGTTGAGTCTTGAAATTTATTACCTATGTAATGACCTCTCCTTATCATTTTTATTTCGTTTTTTTGCCAAGAATAGCCTCTAACAGGAAGAAAGTAAGATTTGTGGAAGTTATTGTCCTGAAAACAGATTCTGTGTTGTCACCAAAAAAATTCGTATAAATAGCCAACACAGAATTTTGAGCTGCCATTTTTTGTGCATATGATCCAGGTTATTATCTAACTTTCGTTAGTTTACCACTTTTCAAGATGAGCAACAGAAGGTTTTCGAAATAATCGATCTTTACCTGTTGTTACGTGATACGTCTCCGACGTATCGATAATTTCTTATGTTCCATGCCACATTATTGATGATATCTACATGTTTTATACACATTATATGTCGTATTTATGCATTTTCGGGCACTAACCTATTAACGAGATGCCGAAGAGCCGATTCTTGTTTTCTGCTGTTTTTGGTTTCGGAAATCCTAGTAAGGAAATATTCTCGGAATTGGACGAAATCAACGCCCGGGGTCCTATTTTTGCACGAAGCTTCCGGAAGACCGAGGGGAAAGGAAGTGGGGCCACGAGGCGCCGCCACAATAGGGCGGCGCGGCCCAGGTCTTGGCCGCACGGCCCTGGTGTGTGGGGCCCTCGTGTGGCCCCCCGCGTTGCCCTTCCGCCTACTTAAAGCATTCGTCGCGAAACCCCCAGTATCGAGAGCCACGATACGGAAAACCTTACTGAGACGCCACCGCCACCAATCCCATCTCGGGAGATTCAGGAGATCGCCTCCGGCACCCTGCCGGAGAGGGGAATCATCTCCCGGAGGACTCTTCACCGCCATGGTCGCCTCCGGAGTGATGAGTGATTAGTTCACCCCTGGACTATGGGTCCATAGCAGTAGCTAGATGGTTGTCTTCTCCTCATGTGCTTCATTGTCGGATCTTGTGAGCTGCCTAACATGATCAAGATCATCTATCCGTAATTCTATATGTTGTGTTTGTCGAGATCCGATGGATAGAGAATACTATGTTATGTTGATTATCAATCTATTACCTATGTGTTGTTTATGATCTTGCATGCTCTCCGTTATTAGTAGAGGCCCTGGCCAAGTTTTTGCTCGTAACTCCAAGAGGGAGTATTTATGCTCGATAGTGGGTTCATGCCTCCATTAAATGCTGGGACGGTGATGAGAAAGTTCTAAGGTTGTGGATGTGCTTGTTGCCACTAGGGATAAAACATTGATGCTATGTCCGAGGATGTAGTTATTGATTACATTACGCACCATACTTAATGCAATTGTCTGTTGTTTTGCAACTTAATACTGGAAGGGGTTCGGATGATAACCCGAAGGTGGAGTTTTTAGGCATAGATGCATGCTGGATAGCGGTCTATGTACTTTGTCGTAATGCCCAATTAAATCTCACAATACTCATCATATCATGTATGTGCATGGTCATGCCCTCTCTATTTGTCAATTGCCCGACTGTAATTTGTTCACCCAACATGCTATTTATCTTATGTGAGAGACACCTCTAGTGAACTGTAGACCCCGGTCCATTCTTTACATCTGAAATAAAAATCTGCTGCTATTGTTCTTTACTGTTCTTGCAAACAATCATCATCCACACTATACATCTAATCCTTTGTTACAGCAAGCCGGTGAGATTGACAACCTCACTGTTTCGTTGGGGTAAAGTACTTTGGTTGTGTTGTGCAGGTTCCACGTTGGCGCCGGAATCTCTGGTGTTGCGCCGCACTACATCTCGCCGCCATCAACCTTCAACGTGCTTCTTGGCTCCTCCTGGTTCGATAAACCTTGGTTTCTTTCTGAGGGAAAACTTGCCGCTGTACGCATCACACCTTCCTCTTGGGGTTCCCAATGGACGCGTGTTGTACGCGTATCAAGCATATTTTCTGGCGCCGTTGCCGGGGACCAGTCTCATCAACACAAGTAAACTCCCACGGCAACTGCCAGCATATTTTCTGGCGCCGTTGCCGGGGAGATCAAGACACGCTGCAAGGGGAGTCTCCACAATCCAATCTCTTTACTTTGTTTTTGTCTTGCTTTACTTTATTTACTACTTTGTTTGCTGCATTATATCAAAACACAAAAAAATTAGTTGCTAGTTTTACTTTATTTACTGTCTTGCACTCTATATCAAAAACACAAAAAAATTAGTTACTTGCATTTATTTTATCTAGTTTGCTTTATTTACTACTGCTAAAATGGCCACCCCTGAAAATACTAAGTTGTGTGACTTCACAACCACAAATAATAATGATTTCTTATGCACACCTATTGCTCCACCTTCTACTACAGCAGAATTCTTTGAAATTAAACCTGCTCTACTGAATCTTGTTATGCGAGAGCAATTTTCTCAGTGTTAGTTCGATGATGCTGCTGCCCATCTCAATAACTTTGTTGAATTGTGTGAAATGCAAAAGTATAAAGATGTAGATGGTGACATTATAAAATTAAAATTGTTTCCTTTCACATTAAGAGGAAGAGCTAAAGATTGGTTGCTATCTCTGCCTAAGAATAGTATTGATTCATGGACTAAATGCAAAGATGCTTTTATTGGTAGATATTATCCCCATGCTAAAATTATATCTTTGAGGAGTAGTATAATGAATTTTAAACAATTGGATAATGAGCATGTTGCACAAGCTTGGGAAAGAATGAAATCTTTGGTTAAAAATTGCCCAACCCATGTATCGACTACTTGGATGATCATCCAAACCTTTTATGCAGGATCGAACTTTTCTTCGCGGAACCTATTAGATTCAGCTGCTTGGAGGTACCTTTATGTCCATCACTCTTGGTGAAGCAACAAAGCTCCTTGATAATATGATGATTAATTACTCTGAATGGCACACGGAAAGAGCTCCACAAGGTAAGAAGGTAAATTCGTCGAAGAAACCTCTTCCTTGAGTGATAAGATTGATGCTATTATGTCTATGCTTGTGAATGATAGGACTAATGTTGATCCTAATAATGTTCCGTTAGCTTCATTGGTTGCTCAAGAAGAACATGTTGATGTAAACTTCATTAAAAATAATAATTTCAACAACAATGCTTATCGGAACAATTCTAGTAATAACTATAGGCCATATCCTTATAATAATGGTAACGGTTATGGTAATTCATATGGGAATTCTTACAACAATAATAGGAACACACCCCCTGGACTTGAAGCTATGCTTAAAGAATTTATTAGTACACAAACTGCTTTTAACAAATCTATTGAGGAAAAGCTCAATAAAATTGATATTCTCGCTTCTAAGGTTGATAGTCTTACCTCTGATGTTGATCTTTTGAAATCGAAAGTTATGCCTAATAAGGATATTAAAAATAAAATTGTTACTACAGCAAATGCCATCCAAGTTAGAATTAATGAGAATATAAGATTGATGGCCGAATTGCATGCTAGGTGGGAGAGAGAAGAAAATGAAAAACTTGCTAAAGATAATAATGTAGCTAAAGTTTGGACTATTACCACCACTAGTAATGTTAATGATTCACATGTTGCTGCACCTCCTACTATCAATGGTAAAATAATTGGTGTTGGCAATGTTTCTACTCCTAGTGCAAAGCGTGCAAAATTGTCTGAAACTGCTAAAACTGCTGAAACTGCCTGTGATAAAACTGCTGAAATTTTTTCCAACATTGGGGATGATGATCCCATTGCTTTAGATTGTAATGGTTTGGATTTTGATGATTGCCACATCTCTGAAGTTATAAAGTTCTTACAAAAACTTGCTATGAGTCCTAATGCTAGTGCTATAAACTTGGCTTTCACAAAACATATTACAAATGCTCTCATAAAAGCTAGAGAAGAGAAACTAGAACGTGAAGCTTCTATTCCTAGAAAGATAGAGGATGGTTGGGATACCATCATTAAGATGAAGGTCAATGACTTTGATTGTAATGCTTTATGTGATCTTGGTGCAAGTATTTCCGTTATGCCCAAGAAAATCTATAATATGCTTGACTTGCCACCATTGAAGAATTGTTATTTGGATATTAATCTTGTTGATAATGCTATAAATAAACCTTTGGGGAGAGTTTATAATGTTCGCATTACCGTTAACAATAACCTTGTCCCCGTTGATTTTGTTGTCTTGGATATTGAATGCAATGCATCTTGTCGCATTATATTGGGAAGACCTTTTCTTCGAACTGTTGGAGCTATCATTGATATGAAGGAAGGTAATATTAAATATCAATTTCCTCTCAAGAAAGGTATGGAACACTTCCCTAGAAAGAGAATGAAGTTACCTTTTGATTCTATTATTAGAACAAGTTATGATATCGATGCTCCATCTCTTGATAACACTTGATATACACTTTCTGCGCCTAGCTGAAAGGCGTTAAAGAAAAGCGCTTATGGGAGACAACCCATGTTTTTACTACAGACACTTTTATTTTATATTTGAGTCTTGGAAGTTGTTTACTACTGTAGCAACCTCTCCTTATCTTAGTTTTGTGCATTGTTGTGCCAAGTAAAGTCGTTGATAGTAAGGTTCATACAAGATTTGGATTACTCGCAGCGATATGATTTCTTTGCTCGTCACGAATTTCGACCTGCCTCTCCGTAGGTAGCTCAGAAAAATATGCCAATTTACGTGCGTGATCCTCGGATATGTACGCAACTTTCATTCGATTTGGGCATTTTCATTTGAGCAAGTCCGGTGCCTCAATAAAATCCATCTTTACGGACTCGTTCGTTTTGACAGATTGTACCTTTTATTTCGCATTGCCTCTTTTGCTATGGTGGATGAATTTCTTTGTTCCATTAATGTCCAGTAGCTTTATGCAATGTCCAGAAGTGTTAAGAATGATTATGTCACCTCTGAACATGTTAATTTTAATTGTGCACTAACCCTCTAATGAGTTGTTTCGAGTTTGGTGTGGAGAAAGTTTTCAAGGATCAAGAGAGGAGGATGATACAATATGATCAAGGAGAGTGAAAGCTCTAAGCTTGGGGATGCCCCGGTTGTTCGCCCCTGCATATTTTAAGAAGACTCAAGCGTCTAAGCTTGGGGATGCCCAAGGCATCCCCTTCTTCATCGACAACATTATCAGGTTCCTCCCCTGAAACTATATTTTTATTCCATCACATCTTATGTGCTTTGCTTGGAGCGTCGGTTTGTTTTTGTTTTTGTTTTTGTTTTCGTTTGAATAAAATGGATCCTAGCATTCATTGTGTGGGAGAGAGACATGCTCCGCTATTGCATATGGACAAATATGTCCTTAGGCTTTAATCATAGTATTCATGGCGAAGGTTGAATCTTCTTCGTTAAATTGTTATATGGTTGGAATCGGGAAATGCTACATGTAGTAATTCTAAAATGTCTTGAATAATTTGATACTTGGCAATTGTTGTGCTCATGTTTAAGCTCTTGCATCATATACTTTGCACCCATTAATGAAGAAACACCTAGAGCTTGCTAAATTTGGTTTGCATATTTGGTCTCTCTAAAGTCTAGATAATTTCTAGTATTGAGTTTTGAACAACAAGGAAGACGGTGTAGAGTCTTATAGTGTTTACAATATGTCTTTTATGTAAGTTTTGCTGCACCGGTTCATCCTTGTGTTTGTTTCAAATAACCTTGCTAGCCTAAACCTTGTATCGAGAGGGAATACTTCTCATGCATCCAAAATCCTTGAGCCAACCACTATGCCAATTGTGTCCACCATACCTACCTACTACATGGTATTTATCCGCCATTCCAAAGTAAATTGCTTGAGTGCTACCTTTAAAATTTCCATTCTTTACCTTTGCAATATATAGCTCATGGGACAAATAGCTTAAAAACTATTGTGGTATTGAATATGTACTTATGAACTTTATCTCTTATTAAGTTGCTTGTTGTGCGATAACCATGTTTTCTGGGGACGCCATCAACTACTCTTTGTTGAATATCATGTGAGTTGCTATGCATGTCCGTCTTGTCTGAAGTAAGGGAGACTTACCACTTTAATGGTTAGAGCATGCATATTGTTAGAGAAGAACATTGGGCCGCTAACTAAAGCCATGAATCATGGTGGAAGTTTCAGTTTTGGACATATATCCTCAATCTCATATGAGAACATTAATTATTGCTACATGCTTATGCATCAAAGAGGAGTCCATTATCTCGTTGTCTATGTTGTCCCGGTATGGATGTCTAAGTTGAGAATAATCAAAAGCGAGAAATCCAAATGCGAGCTTTCTCCTTAGACCTTTGTACAGGCGGCATAGAGGTACCCCTTTGTGACACTTGGTTAAAACATGTGTATTGCGATGATCCCGGTAATCCGAGCTAATTAGGACAAGGTGCGGGCACTATTAGTATACTATGCATGAGGCTTGCAACTTGTAAGATATAATTTACATAACACATATGATTTATTACTACCGTTGACAAAATTGTTTCATGTTTTCAAAATAAAAGCTCTAGCACAAATATAGCAATCGATGCTTTCCTCTTTGAAGGACCTTTCTTTTACTTTTATGTTGAGTCAGTTCACCTATTTATCTCCACCTCAAGAAGCAAACACTTGTGTGAACTGTGCATTGATTCCTACATACTTGCATATTACACTTGTTATATTACTCTATGTTGACAATATCCATGAGATATACATGTTATAAGTTGAAAGCAACCGCTGAAACTTAATCTTCCTTTGTGTTGCTTCAATATCTTTACTTTGATTTATTGCTTTATGAGTTAACTCTTATGCAAGACTTATTGATGCTTGTCTTGAAGTACTATTCATGAAAAGTCTTTGCTTTATGATTCAGTTGTTTACTCATGTCATTACCATTGTTTTGATCGCTGCATTCATTACATATGCTTACAATAGTATGATCAAGGTTATGATGGCATGTCACTCCAGAAATTATCTTTATATCGTTTACCTGCTCGGGACGAGCAGGAACTAAGCTTGGGGATGCTGATACGTCTCTGACGTATCGATAATTTCTTATGTTCCATGCCACATTATTGATGATATCTACATGTTTTATACACATTATATGTCGTATTTATGCATTTTCCGGCACTAACCTATTAACGAGATGCCGAAGAGCCGGTTGTTGTTTTCTGCTGTTTTTGGTTTCGAAATCCTAGTAAGGAAATATTCTCGGAATTGGACGAAATCAACGCCCGGGGTCCTATTTTTGCACGAAGCTTCCGGAAGACCGAGGGGAAAGGAAGTGGGGCCACGAGGCGCCGCCACAATAGGGCGGCGCGGCCCGAGTCTTGGCCGCGCGGCCCCGGTGTGTGGGGCCCTCGTGTGGCCCACCGCGTTGCCCTTCCGCCTACTTAAAGCCTTCGTTGCGAAACCCCCGCACCGAGAGCCACGATACGGAAAACCTTACCGAGACGCCGCCGCCGCCAATCCCATCTCGGGGGATTCGGAGATCGCCTCCGGCACCTCGCCGGAGAGGGGAATCATCTCCCCGAGGACTCTTCACCGCCATGGTCGCCTCCGGAGTGATGAGTGAGTAGTTCACCCCTGGACTATGGGTCCATAGCGAGTAGCTAGATGGTTGTCTTCTCCTCATGTGCTTCATTGTCGGATCTTGTGAGCTGCCTAACATGATCAAGATCATCTATCCGTAATTCTATATGTTGTGTTTGTCGGGATCCGATGGATAGAGAATACTATGTTATGTTGATTATCAATCTATTACCTATGTGTTGTTTATGATCTTGCATGCTCTCCATTATTAGTAGAGGCTCGGCCAAGTTTTTGCTCTTAACTCCAAGAGGGAGTATTTATGCTCGATAGTGGGTTCATGCCTCCATTAAATGCGGGACAGGTGACGGAAAGTTCTAAGGTTGTGGATGTCTTGTTGCCACTAGGGATAAAACATTGATGCTATGTCCGAGGATGTAGTTATTGATTACATTACGCACTATACTTAATGCAATTGTCCGTTGTTTTGCAACTTAATACTTGGAAGGGGTTCGGATGATAACCTCGAAGGTGGACTTTTTAGGCATAGATGCATGCTTGGATAGCGGTCTATGTACTTTGTCGTAATGCCCAATTAAATCTCACAATACTCATCATATCATGTATGTGCATGGTCATGCCCTCTCTATTTGTCAATTGCCCGATCGTAGTTTGTTCACCCAACATGCTATTTATCTTATGGGAGAGACACCTCTAGTGAACTCGTAGACCCCGGTCCATTCTTTACATCTGAAATACAAATCTGCTGCTATTGTTCTTTACTTGTTCTTTGCAAACAATCATCATCCACACTATACATCTAATCCTTTGTTACGAGCAAGCCGGTGAGATTGACAACCTCACTTTGTTTCGTTGGGGCAAAGTACTTTGGTTGTGTTGTGCAGGTTCCACGTTGGCGCCGGAATCCCCGGTGTTGCGCCGCACTACATCTCGCCGCCATCAACCTTCAACGTGCTTCTTGGCTCCTCCTGGTTCGATAAACCTTGGTTTCTTTCTGAGGGAAAACTTGCCGCTGTACGCGTCACACCTTCCTCTTGGGGTTCCCAACGGACGCGTGTTGTACGCGTATCATTCTGTTTTAACAGATTTCTGCTGGCATCCCCTCTTCATCGACAAAGCAACAAGTCATCTCTCTATGCGCTATATTTTTATTGCTTCATACGCTATGTGTTGTTCTTGGAGCGTCTTATTTTTGTTTTTTTGTTTTTTTTGATGTAGCATATGTTGGATCCCAGCACATTTGTTTTGAAGAAATACCGCTCCGTTTTAATTGCATAGAACACTCTAGTTTTTGATGTTCTTGTTCTTCGAGTGTTCTAGTTTTCCGGTACTGCGTTTAGCTCTTGTTATTTCACTTGAATTTTTTTCAGAGCTCGTTAGTATGCTTTATTTGTGTATGATTAGCTCTTTGGTTCATATTGTTTTTTTCTCTGAGAGCTATTTCAAATAATTTGATTGGTGTTGGATACGAGTAAAATGTTTCATGACTATAGTGATGCAAAAGGAAGCTTACCTTGACTATGGTATAGACTTTGGCATGTCATGTTGGATGTTATTCTTATGATATTCTTAGTATTTATTGTTGTAGAATGACTTTTCTCAAATAGCTGAGAGTGCATAATATGTCATTGAAAGAATCATGTGTTGTTTCCATCATAAAAGCATAATATTGTGGTATTCTCCTTTGATGCTTTATTGGATTGACTTGGAACATGCTCATACCATGTTATGACTATAACCAGTCAACTAAAGCCTCTGTGATCATTTAATTTTGGCTTGTAATACCACTTTATGATTTGATTGATAATGTTTTGTCGCTATGCATGATTATGACTGCTCTCTTAGTTGGTCGCTCCTAGTCTTTTGCTAGCTTTCGCCTGTACTGAGTATGAACTCTACCCGTGCATCCAACCACCAATAAACCAAAGTTTGCCAATTGTTTCCATCATATGTACCTAGTAGCATGATTGCTATTCCAAGTATACTCATCATGTTTTTATTTATCTTCAAAATTAAATTTTGGTATGAAAAAATTAGTCAATAAAGCTCTAACGAACTTGATGGCACATTTATTTTCTTGCATTTAATAAACTTGATCATTGTGACTATCTTATGGAGTTTATATATTTGCAAATTGCAAGTTAGGAATTAGCATAACCATGCTTTCATGGGGAACGCTTTCGACATTGCACGTATTCATATTTAGTTGATGTCATGTTATTTTGCTTATGGATGCCTAGCGGTGCGAAATAAAAGGGAAACTTGTAAGTCCATGGAGTTTGTATATGAGTTAGAGAAACGGCTGTGCCGCTAATCTAAGCCATGCATCATTTATGGTGGAAATTTACAGCGAACCATAGTGAGCATTCTATGAAGCATTTTCAATAAAAAGCTATACCCATAGTAAATAAAAAATTACTGAGATGCTCATCGTCTGTTTGTCTTGTCATTTTGGCATGGGATTGCTCCTACAAGAGTACTTCCATATCATCGGGCAGGAGGTACCCCGTTGGCAGCTCTCGATGATACATGTCTACTTACAATGACACGAACTTATTTGGGATCTAAGTTGATTAGCATGAGGTTTAGGTAATCGTATTCAAGGGACATGAGATTTTCAACTTGTGATTTGTCAAGCATATAGCTCATGTTTGATTCACATTAACTTTAACCATTCAAGATACTTATGATAGTGGCAATGAGAGCTCAAAGCTAATAAGTACCATACTTTTTGTAAGGTTTATAAAACTTGTCTATCTTGCTTATTGTGTAAAGAGTCTTTCTTTTACTTTTATGTTGAGTCTTCATCCTCTTCTTTATGCACCAATTAAGAAAGCATAGTTGTCATTCTTAGTTCAATGTGCATAGTCCTAAAATTATTATTGATTGATTCATGATTATGACTATTGCTTGTTCTTAAATTACTTATATCTAGTCACTCTTTAAACTTTGAAGGTGTCCTAACATTTATGTTTTTCTACTTCATCAAGGACATGTTGAGTACTACTTTACTATGTTTTCTCTATGCTCATAAACAAACAGTTACTTTCAATGCATTATTATTCACGATCCTTTGTTTGAGTTACTCTTCATGTTATACCATAATTGTCAAGTTCTATTGAATTATATCTACCATGTCTATGTTTACAGTACTTTGATCCCAGCTCACAATGCTTTACAATGCTTGATCAAGATTGTGTTGACTGCATGTCACCTCAAAAATTATTTTGTTATCACTTACCTACTCGAGGACGAGCAGGAGCTAAGCTTGGGGATGCTTGATATGTCTCAAACGTATCTATAATTTTTGATGATCGATCCATGCTTGTTTTACACCAATTCATATATGTTTTTCTCATACTTCGTTGCACTTTAATATATTTTTCAGCACTAACCTATTAACAAGATGCCACAGTGTCAGTTTCTTGTTTTCTGCTGTTTTTTCTATTTCAGAAAAGTTGTACACGACATATTCTCGGAATTGGATGAAACAAAAGCCAAAGTCAATATTTTACCGTAACGAAGACAGAGTCCAGAGATGAGTCGAAGGGGGGCAGCAGGGCGGCCACGCCATCCCTAGGAGTGGCCTAGTCCTGGCCGACACCTAGGGGTGGTTGGGCCACCCTAGCATCCACCGACATCGCCCCTCCGCTTATTTAATCACGATCTCAGGAAAACCCTGAATACCCAAGCCTCCATCCACGAAAAGTTCTGTCGTGGCCGCCATTGCAGAACCCATCTCGGGGGGTTCTGAAGCTCTTTCCGACACCCTGCCGGAGGGGGAAATCATCGTCGGAGGCATCTACATCGCCATGCCCGCCTCCGAAGTGTTGCATGAGTAGTTCATCCCTGGACTATGGGTCCATAGCAGTAACTAGATGGTTGTCTTCTCCAATTTGTGCCACATGTTTAGATCTTGTGAGCTGCCCTACATGATCAAGATCATCCTTATGTAATTCTACATGTTGTATTTGTTGGGATCCGATGAATATTGTATACTATGTTGAGGTCGATTATATATTCATATCATATGTTATTTGTGATCTTGCATGCTCTCCGTTGCTAGTAGATGCTCTGGCCAAGTAGATGCTTGTGACTCCAAAGGGGGTATTTATGCTCGATAGTAGGTTCATGCCTCTAGTTTTCTGGAAGAGTGACAATAACTTCTAAGATTGTAGATATGATGTTGCTACTAGGAAGAAAACAACAACGTTTTATCCAAGGGTAATTCTATTGTTTACTTTACACACATTGCTTAATGCGATAATCTGTTGCTTGCAACTTAATACTGGAAGGGATTCAGACAATAACCGGAAGGCGGATTATTAGTCATAGACGCATTTGAATTATGGTCTATGTATTATGTTGTAATGCCTAAACGAATATCATAGTAATCATCTTTTCATGTATGGTCGATATTCTGTCAATTGCCCAGCTGTAATTTATTCACCCAACATGCTATTTACCTTTATGGAGAGACACCTCTAGTGAACTGTGGACCCCGATCTTTTCCTTTACACTGATAAATTCAACCACTACAATCCTGCTCTGTTACTTACTGCAAAGGTCCGTTCTCTTTAATTACTTCAAACATCTCTTTCCACTCGATACGTTTAATCCTTTATGTTCAGCATACCGGTGAGATTGACAACCTCATTGTAAGTTTGGGCAAAGTATTTTGGTTGTGTTGTGTGCAGATTTCACGTTGTTGCTGACGCCGGTAGTGCGTCCTGCCACTAGTCAGCTAACAACAACTTCAGAAGTCACGCCTTTCTCCTACTGGTCGATTAAACCTTGGTTTCTTACTGAGGAAAAACTTGCTGTTGTGCTCATTACACCTTCGTCTTGGGGTTTCCTAACCGCTTCCACAACAACCGCCACAAAGATTATCTGGCGCCATCACCGGAGCACCATCAGGGCTGTCTCCCCACTTGGTGTTGTGGGATGGCTTGGACCAAGGGAAACGACCCTCAAAATCTGCTCAATTGGGCGGCCTCTTTGCGGCTATTGGGGAGGCGTTCCGACCTCGCTGACATCTTGGCAGGGTGGCAAATCCCAAGATTGGCCATGTCGACGACCTGCGGGAAAGCGATGGCTAGTATGCTCGTGGCGGCGAGACCTAGTCGGGAGTGGCCAGGCTTGGCCTCCTAGCATGGTTTGTGCCTGGCCATGCTTGTGTTTTACGCTTGGTGCTGTTGACACGGTGTAGCTGCGTAGACTGTTGCCTGCAGGTCTGGTTCAAATAAAGGTGGCAGTCCTTGGGGTTTCTCTCACGCTAGGACGAAAATATGTTGGATGCTTGTCCTCCTTGATATGGCCGAAGTGTTGAGTTTCGGAAGGTTCCGCCGGAGAACTCCCTTGGGCGCCTCATGCCTAGAGATTGCTGGATTGGATAGAATTCACTCTTGCGCAACCATGTTTTTTTTCCGACCGTTTGGTTTTAGGAGGGAGCGGCGAGAAGTTTTACCATTTGTTGCCATCATGGAACATGTTTTTTAGTTCCATAATGAAGTCAGAGGCGGAGAATGGTATGTAAGCCGAGATCTGAGGACTAGAAATGGCGGTTCGAGTCTTTGCGTCGATGAGAAATTTGCTTCGTGATTTCGGTTTCCTTGTAGCAGCATGCAAGGGGCGACAACACAGAAGAAGTTAAATGTCTTACCATTCAGGGTGAGATTCCAAGGTATGGCCTTAATTTGTTGCGATTGGCAATAGCCTTGTCGAAGGGAGTGTCGAGATTTTGTTTTAGGTTGAAGACCTAAGATCTACAATCGGGCGATGACGACGCTTGTACACTGTTGTTTCTTGATGGTGTCATTTTTGGAGAACTTAAACTTTATGTGTTGTCTTGGTAATGTTTGTGTTGTTGCAAAAACTAAAACACTATAGCATTACTTATTTTTTTATATTTTGTTCTTAGTTGTCTGTATTTCTATTAAGATATCGCGTTATTGCAGAGTCTAAATATAATTATATAAGAGTGGTATCGTATAAGTCGACGACTAGAAACGGTAAGTTTTCCTACGAGTTGAGCTCCATGCCTAGATGTGTCATGTGTGGCCTGAACTAACCGGCCGGCAAGCCATCTTAGGAGCACGAACTTTGTTTTGTTTGAGCGCTACGGCCAATTTGCAGTGCATGTGCAAGTCCAGTTACACGCAACGCACGCCGGGCCGCGCCGCTTAGGTCATTTACAACGGTAGTGAAGTTACGTCTTCCTTTAATCCTTCACATCATCTAGAAAAGTCAATAGTTATAACGTGTACAATGTATCACATCCTCCGTCTCAAAATATTATGCGTGTAAGATTTGGTTAAAAGTCCAACCTTTCTAACTTTGATCAAACATTTATAGAAAATAATTACATCTACAATATTGAGTGGACGCATTAAAATACTACTTTATGATTAATCTATTGATACTAATTTAGTTTTGTAAATATTTATATTTTTATGTATAAACTTGGTTAAATTTACGTTGAATTTTGACTAGTCCTTAGGGATCTTACATTTTGGGACTTAGGGAAAATCTCTTATTATCATTCCATATAATTAGTGAGAATTAATTAGTTTTAGTAGAAAATCATGTTGCTAAGAGAAGACATGTGATACAATGGTCAGTGGTGGATCCAAAATTTTCATCTAACCTGAACGTACTGTAAGCCCGGGCAATTTTTTATCAAAATTTTTATCAAATTTTCATCAAAATAGACTGCGCCGTGAGCCGAAAGCCTGGATACCTGTCCCAGCTTAGGGACAAGAAACATTCCTTCGCTAAGAAAAAAGAATCTTCTATTTTTCTATCCTCTCATCTAACTCAGCAAAATCCTACATAGCAGCTCTAGTACATGCCCTTCGAATCGCCGGGGCCGGAGGAAAGCGACGGCTGTCGGATACGTCAAGAACCGTAGGCGCACTAGCTAGCTGGGACCAAAGTTGTTGCGCCAATAGCCACGCCCAGCTGCAAAAGAAGAAAGAAGAGGCAGCTTGCATGATGGACCGTCTCCATCTGCATTATGTTGCGCACCAAATATATAGTTTATGATGTGTGCATATGATGGATTTGGAAAGAAAACGATGTCTGCGTCATGGATTTGGCACGAAAACGATGCTGTCCACCACCAGCTAAGCTTCAACGCTTGCATATTGTTCATACGTATTATTGTTGGGAAAATCTATACGGAGGCGCCGCACTGGTCGCCCTTCCGTGCGGCGGGAACGTACGTACTAGAAAAAAGGCATCGCTGCCCCTAATGGTCGACCCCAACAGCTGCCCTCCACTCTCTCTCATCTTATCTCTTCGTTCCTCTTATCCTCTCCAGAGTCACCAACGAAACGATCCCCTCCTCTCTGTCACAGACGAGCACGCGGATGAGCAGCGCTGCGCTGGAGTAGCGCGCGAGGGTGAGACCGCTGCCACCCGCCGCAGCCGCCGAGCACGCGTCGAGGGAGGCCGAGCGCCGCCGAGAAAGCGTCGATGGAGGTCGCGCGCCGCCGAGCAGGCATCGTGGGAGGCGCGAGGAGGACGATTCCGCGGGCGCCGACACCGAGCACGCGTCGGGCGAGGCCGCGCATCGTCGAGCACGTCGGGGGAGGCCGCGCGTGGGGAGGCGGCCCCCCGACGAACACAAGGAGGAGGTTTCCGCCGACAAGCACAGTTCGAGGGAGGCTTCAGCCAACGGGCTCGACGAGGATGCGTTTGTCGCCACCAAGCACACATCAAGGAGGCTTTCTCCGACGAGCGCATGGAGAGGCGGGGCGCCGTCCGTCTGTGGGAACGCCTCCGCCGACGAGAACGAGCTGGAGCTGGCCGTTTCCTAGCTCGGAGATGAGTACATGGCGGCTTTTGTACGGTTATATTCCGGTAGCCGGGCAACGATGATGACTAAGTTTTTCTTCTCCCCCTGCTGCCATCTTGATTTTGTAGGTTGTTTAATTTCTTGATTTTTCAGTGTGATACCTGTGGATTTTGCACAGGTGAACTAATCCTATGAGTGGTTCCCTGATTACATGTGTTCTTATTAGTAACTACATTATCTTGGTAGGGAGGCAGTAAGAATCTGGCAGCTAAGGCACTCGTAATTGGCAGCTAGCGGTTAACGCGAACGCTACATAATTTGTCAACTAGGTTAATTTAACTTGGCAATCAGACACAATTAATTAGATAATTAGGCACTAATAACTTACTAATGATCTCACTGCCTTGATAAAATATGGCAGCTAAGTTTGATTTACCTGGCAACTATACCTAGGTGAGCGAGGGAGTGTATTTTATAATTTTCTCACAATCAAATGTAATTATTCTGGCAATCATGTGTAATTATTATGGCAGTCGAGTTTACTTTAGCTTGCAAATATTTTTATAGGCTCTAGTGGATGTAATGGCTTCACATAGCTAGCTTTTTTTTTGTGCGAATCCTTCACATAGCTAGCTAGCAACTGCTTTGATGTGTCTTCACATAGCTAGCAACTGCGTTTTTCCCTTCATGGACGTCCCTCCGTCACGACATAGAGGAAAGCTTTCTGGAGACGGATCACGTGAAGCGGCAGGGAGACGGATCACGTGGAGCGGCAGGCTGTCACGCGGGGGTTTTGTTTCGGTGTTGGGCTCCTTTTTTTTATGTGGTGGGGCTGAGGGAATCCGCCGCACGGAGGGCACTCTGGTGCGGCGCCGCCCTGTAGTGCGGTCCTCATTATTGTTCTTCTTCAAGAAAATGTCATCCGCACCTTCCATCCGTGCATGGTCAGCATTATACTGGGCATGTATGTGGGAGGGGCAACGGGCCATGCGCTTCCCCCAATCATCCCAATCATACATTTGCCTATACATCCATATTATGGTAGACACACTAAGAACATCCCAAATAGTCGTCAGCAGGGGCGTCGGCAGAACATCCTCTATTTGGGGATGTTGCTCTCACACCGGCGCCCCCAAAACGGCGGCCCCGATAGATTTAGAAAGTTAAATTAAATTTTGAACGATATTCATACGAAGTTCGAACAAAATTTATACAAATTTAATGCGAATTTAAACTTAAAAACTAAAAAAAACATCTAGCGGTGCTGGGAGTCGAAGGCGCTTAAGTCCAGGTCGTCGCCGTCGCTGGATGCCCCGAAGGACCAGCTATCCTCGTCGGCCTCCTCCTCGTCGGCCTTCTCCTCCTTTGGCGCCGACAACTCAGAAGGCACGTCGAGGTCGATGAAGTTGGCGCCGTGGTCCCTGGAGGACCACACCGCCGCCTGCCGCGGGTCGATCGCGATATGCCGGTAGTCTTCGTCGACGGAGCGGCCGAGAATGAAGTTCTGGCCGGGAAACTCCTCCTCGTCATCGTCGTCGCGGAGGGCCGCCTGCGCCTCGGCCTCCTTCTCTCACCATTTCTTTTCACCGGCGGAAGCGGTGGCGAGGCCGCGGCTTCCTCCTCCTTGAGGCGGCGGCGGCCCGACCCCGTCGTCCGACGGGCCGGAGCAGAGGACGCGCGCCTCGCCCCCCCCCCCCTCGCAGATGATGATGCCTCCGGAAGGAGGCGCGAGCGCAGCCGAGCGCGTGCAGGCGACGCCTGATGAATATCCGGTGCGCGAGCCTCCGGACGCTGCGGTCCTCTCCGGCGGCCTCTGCAGAGTCGGCGCCGCCGGTGCCATGCAGGCCGCATGCGGGAAGTGCAGTGGGTCGCGTGGCGGGTCGCCGTGGACGCGCTGGCGGTAGCCGTACTCGCGCAGTGTGGGGTCGACGTCGCGGCCGTACCACCAGGCACGGCGGCTGGCGTTGTTGAAGCGACCGCGCGAGTGGTCGGCCGCCCGCTCGAGCTCGACGATGCGCTCATCTTCAAGCCACCGCTGCGAGGTCGCGCTTTGAATGGCGTTGTCCGGCAAGCTCCTCTCCGCCGGTGTCATCCAGTTCCACCGTTCCCTCGCGAGGGCTCGCGTCTGTCCTCCTACCGGTGGCGGTGGCACGACAAAGCCGCCGTTGGAGACGTGCCAGCCATGCGGCAGTTTGTACTGCACGCAGCACGGGGATGCGGTTCCAGTACAGTACGTCAGCCTTGTCGAGGCTGAGCTGCAACGAGCGGAGCACGCCGTCGCTGCTACCACCGGCCTCGTCGTTGTGCACCATTGTCGGTGGGTGCGTGGGAGGTTTGCGCGGTGGTTGAGGCGGGGAACAGAGAGAAGCGCGCGCAGGTGTAGTTTTAATGGAGGCATCGGACGCGCATTGAAGGCGCTTCTATTGGGCTCAAAAACTAGCTAGCGCCATTTAGAGCGCACCGGTGTAAGCCCATTTTCGCTGCCAGCCCCCAAAATGCTATCAGGGCCGCTATGAGGCGCACCGGTGGAGATGCTCTAAGCTTGAAATCTTGCAACTAGCCACGACTGTCCGTAGAGCTTTGTTATAGCAAACACATTTCCTATCGCTAACATTTTTGTAAAACATTGGTCCTAATAAAGTGGAAAATATGGAATATATGCACGCGTGGTGTTAGTAAACATTTACTTAGAAAACAAGATTTATATACAAATCACTAATCAAAGCCGACGACCTTAAGTGTCAAGTCATTGTCCAACGAAAGAGGTGCAGCACAAATTTTCGAACTTGTGTGCACTAGTAGAAAAAGAGGCTTCCGTCCACCCCCATTAGTCCCGGAAATATTCGAACCGCGACTAAAGGGGGCTTTAGTCGCGGTTCGGGAAGCGACCCGCGACTAATGCTCCCTCCGCGACGAAAGGGTACCTGATGCGGCCTAAGGCCACGTGGGTTGCCCGATCTCACGAATTGACCGAGGGAAAGGCGGGGGAGAGGAAGAACACGGCGATGAACACGATGAACACACGCAAACACACACGAACCCGATACAATTCGGTTTACTCCCGATAGCCCGAACCACTATCCCGATAGAATCTCTCAAGGGAGAGACACGCGGTAGAATCCCCGAGAGGAAGATCGGTATACGATCGGTGGAATCACACGAGTGAGAGACCGGTGGTAGAATCACAAGTGTGAGAGACTAATCATATAAGGAGTGCCTTGTACAATAGATTTGGATAATCTAAGGAGGGGGTTTCCCTAATCCCAAAGGGATGGTGGAGGCATGAGCCTAGGTTCTCTCAAGTTCAACTCTTGTTATGTCTTACCTAATGAAGGGGGAGGTGGGAGCCTATATATAGGGAGCCACTAAGGAGGGGTAGTTTAGGCATACAAGGGGATAAAGGGTTCAGATTTGATGCTCTCTGCAGTGGGGCGGTAGTGCCGGCGCAGGTAGGGCGATAGGGCCGTCATCCTTAGGTGTAGTGGTAGGGCGGCAGTGCCGGTGGAGATGGGCGGCAGTGCCGGTCGTCCTGAGCGGCAGTGCCGGCCTTCGCGGCGCGTCCCCTTCTCCTTGACGATCTCTTCCATGCTTCCCATGACCTTGACGTTGACCTTGAGTCCTCGAGCCTCCATGGCGTCATCCACTTCCTCCATACTCGGCGATGAATACCTATCATGGTCATATGACGTAGGATGAAGTAGCATACCATTCAGGAGAGACATTTGTAGGAACGCATAAAGGAGAAGATTCACCTTTGCGTGACGTGCAGATGTTGACGCACATGATGCGGTGGAGACCGAAGGTCGCCCCGTATCATCTCCCCCCACTTGAAAAAGAGTCGTCCTCAACGATGAGTCTTCGTGTATGTGTAGAGGAGGTAGATGACACCAACGCTTGAATGTCCCTTCACTTGTCAAGAGCCCTATGAATAGCACAAGAATAGCAAAGGAGCAATCAAAGCGTAGCCAAAGTTCAATGGATTTAGGAAGAGGGCGCAAGTAGAAGGAGGTCACCTTATCAAAGTGTCGGTGTGCTCTCATTGAGAGATCTTGTGTAGTTGAAGTGTGCGGGCAAAACCACTCATTGTAGCTCACTTGTATCATGCTCTCAAGAGCTCTTTTTGTCAACTCGTGCTCAATCGAGGTTGACATTGGAGTTTGGGTACCTACACACATGTTAGACAACAAGAAGAACGTGTGTGCATGGTATATGAACACATCATCCATCATGATGCGCCATTGCTTTTGCACATCACCATTAGCAGTAAGCAAGATATTATAGTACACATGGTGAATATGCGGGAAAAACTTAGGAACATGTGCAACATGGATATATGCAAAGTCTCAAAAATTTGAGAGAGCTATGGGGGCAATCTCATTTACAAGCATATTAACACTATTGCAAGCCAAGCATTGGAAAGAGAAATTGTTCATCATTTTGGTTGCATTAATGGGAGAATATTGCAAGCATGTAGCACAAAACATGTTCAACATTTGATCATTGTTGTCGACAAACCTAGGGAAAGAGCAATTGTTCGGCAAGATTGTCACAACACAAGCATCATTATCAACATTGCAAGCAATACATGGGAAAGAGAAATTGTTCGACATATTGCAAGCAATAGGATAGAAATCGAAACACTCATAGCATGGCATGGTCCAAGTGTCACAAGCAACTACTTCCACATGATCAACAATGGCACAAGTATCACAAGGGAAAGTGAAAGAAGCATATGACATAGCAATAGGATCATCCAACTCATGGGATCATGGTATCATCAACACCCATATAGGTACCTTTGTAGTCCCGCTCATATGAGGTAGGTGTTGTGGAAGAGGTAGGCTCGATGTGGCCTCCATGTTCATCTTCAATCAAGCATGGTGTGATATCATCATCTTCATGCACCATGTACATCTTCTCCATGATCGGCGTCTCGTCATCCATGGGACCTAATAAGACACCAGGAAACACACTAGAGGTAGAGGGTAAGTTGTTAGAATTCGAAATGGCCTCACATGACCTATCAACTACCACTCTCATCTCACTCGGTGTATCACTCATGTTCTCGAAGTAGAGGCACTCATCAAGCTCACATATAGTAGAGTCACTCATCTCACACATATAGTGGAGTCGCTCATCTCACATATAGTGGAGTCCCTCATCTCCATGGCAATGGCGTCGTCGATGTCCGAGCAACCTAGCAAAGAGGAAGACAACACAAACGGAGTAGAGGTTAAGTTGTTAGAAATCGAAACATCCTCACTCGACTCATGGTGTGTATCACTCTTGCTCTCAAGGTGTTTGAAGTATGCGTTGCACTCGGCTTTTTCTTTGTGTGTCATTTGTGCTTCTCGAGCATCTAGCTCGGCGAAGTATGCTCTCATCTCGGCTTGCTCTAGTGGGGTCATCATGTGTATCTCTCACTAGGATCGGTGTATATGTATGGTGGAAGGAAAACTACACAAGTATCCCACCTTTCAAGAAAGTATCGGAAAAATGGTTCAAGTCAAGAGCAAAGTCGAAATGTATCGGGGTTACTCACACACACACTCAAAGCACACGCAAAAGGCTAAGAACTCTATATGTGGTGGGTAAGAGGTGGATAGCAAACGAAATAGATCAACGGAAAAGTCTATTGTCAAATGTGGGTAAGATCCAAAGTCAAATATCAAAAGTGGTGATCTATGTAAGGAAACACGGAAACACACACAAGGAGAACAATGGGGTTAGCGCGACCAAGGAAGTGAGCAAGTGACAAAGATGGTCCTAACGAAGACTATATGCTCGATGTCACGCCAACACAAGAGAGACGGTAGCTCGGTTGCATATGAGAGAAGCAACAAGATTTGCACAAATGTCACTCTTCTCTTTTCTCTCTTAGTGCTCACAAGCTTTGCACTTCTCCTTTGTATCGGTGGACACACACTCTTTTTCTATTTTTTTTCTCTTTTTTTTCACTTTTTTTTCCTATGCTTAGAAGCTTTATTTTTCTCTATGTATATGTCACACTTTTTCTTCTTTTGTGTATCTTTCTCACCGAGCTTGCTTCAGAGCTTTGCTCAACACAACGCACACACACACCCTCTCACGGTCGTGACACTTGTGCAATGCTTCGCAACGCTCGGAAAGCCACTCTCAATGGGATAGGTACGCAAAGGAAGAAAGTTTGGCTACAAGGGGTAAGGGGCAAGTTATACCTAGTGAAAAGGTTAGGCGGTGTCAAGCACACGAACTTGCGATGGTGTCGACGATGGCGGTGTCGAAGTTACGCCGGAATCCAGGGTGCCGAAGGTGTCGCCGCGGTGTTGATGTAGACGCGGAAGCTTGGTAGACAATCCTTGCACTCCAAAACGGAAACCGAGCAAATTAAGTCAATGCCCGAAAAGTTAGGTCAAAACGAGCGGTCAAAAATTGGGTTCCAAAAATCGTCAAAAAATGAGGGTAGACTATGTGGAGTATTTGAGGGATACTGTTAAAATTTGGAGTCAAACGGGCTCCAGAAAGTTGTCAAAATTTAGGGCAAAAAGTGGAGTCAAAATTGCGAAAATCCGGTTGGCGAAAACCGGGTGTGTGGCCGGACCATCCGGTTGCTGCCCGGTTTCGCTCCGGTCCGAGCAGATATTTTTGCGAGATATCCGGTTTTGCTCCGGTTTCAATCCGGTTGGTGAAATTCTGCAAGAAATGAGAATGGATGGATTTGATGCTCGCGTGGAGGCTTGTGTGCTGGCTGGATCAAGCGATTGAGGCGCGGTCGGGCGGTTGCTTGGCGGCTGTAGCGCGTGCGGCCTGCAGGAGCTGGTGGTGAGCGATGGATGTGCGAGAGGAGGCTGGGCGTGCGTGCTGGGCTGGCGCAGCGCGGACGAGCTGCGGGCGTGGCCTGGGCAGAACTAGGCGGAGGCGGCTCGGTGATGCGCACGCGTGGCCGGAGCGAGGCGGTGGCAGTGGCCTGCGCGCGTGGAGCGGGCTGAGTGGATCTCGGCAGGGAGCAGGCGGCAGCGTGGTGGGTCGGGCGGCCGGAGCGCGTGCGCGCTGCACGAGGATGGCGCCGGCCTGGGGCGAGCAAGGGCGCGGGCGCGCGATGGAATTGATGGTGGAGCGGCTCGGGATCGAGCGGGGCACGGCAGGGCGAGCGGGCAGCGCGTGGTGGCGGCGGAAATCGAGCGCGGCCAGGGGAATCGAGGGTTGACCAAAACGAAACAGGAAATGTTCTTCCTCTTCTTCACGGAAGTGGATCCAAATTGCTCAGATTTGCTCCAAATCGAAAGAAATTGATGGGGAAAAGATAGGGAAGTAGTAGATCAGCACCAACAACATCAAATCAGTGGATCAAAACCACAAAAAACGCAACAAATTCGGAGATCAATTTTCGAGCTATTTTTTGGGGCAAATTTTATTTTGGGCGAAATTGGAGAAATTGGGGGGTTAAATTCGTGGCAACCTTTGCTCTGATACCATATGATGCGGCCTAAGGCCACGTGGGTTGCCCGATCTCACGAATTGACCGAGGGAAAGGCGGGGGAGAGGAAGAACACGGCGATGAACACGATGAACACACGCAAACACACACGAACCCGATACAATTCGGTTTACTCCCGATAGCCCGAACCACTATCCCGATAGAATCTCTCAAGGGAGAGACACGCGGTAGAATCCCCGAGAGGAAGATCGGTATACGATCGGTGGAATCACACGAGTGAGAGGCCGGTGGTAGAATCACAAGTGTGAGAGACTAATCATATAAGGAGTGCCTTGTACAATAGATTTGGATAATCTAAGGAGGGGGTTTCCCTAATCCCAAAGGGATGGTGGAGGCATGAGCCTAGGTTCTCTCAAGTTCAACTCTTGTTATGTCTTACCTAATGAAGGGGGAGGTGGGAGCCTATATATAGGGAGCCACTAAGGAGGGGTAGTTTAGGCATACAAGGGGATAAATGGTTCGGATTTGATGCTCTGCGCAGTGGGGCGGTAGTGCGGCGCGAGGTAGGGCGACAGGGCCGTCATCCTCGGGTGTAGTGGTAGGGCGGCGGTGCCGGTGGAGATGGGCGGCGGCTGCGGTCGTCTGACGAGCGTCGCAGGCCGCCGCGGCGCGTCCCCTTCTCCTTGACGATCTCTTCCATGCTTCCCATGACCTTGACGTTGACCTTGAGTCCTCGAGCCTCCATGGCGTCATCCACTTCCTCCATACTCGGCGATGAATACCTATCATGGTCATATGACGTAGGATGAAGTAGCATACCATTCAGGAGAGACATTTGTAGGAACGCATAAAGGAGAAGATTCACCTTTGCGTGACGTGCAGATGTTGACGCACATGATGCGGTGGAGACCGAAGGTCGCCCCGTATCAGTACCCCTTTAGTCGCGGTTGGTAACACCAACCGGGACTAAAGGGCTATGGAGGGATGCGGCCGGCGGAAAAACCTTTAGTCCCGGTTGGGGACACCAACCGCGACTAAAGGTACCCTTTAGTCCGGTTGGTGTCCCCAACCGCGACTAAAGGTTTTTCCGACTTTTTTTACTCCCACGCACCCTGCACACCCCCCCCCCTCGTGGATCGCCTTTTTTTGGTTTGTAAAATACAAAAGAAAATGATAGAAAATTCAAATAAAAAATTGTTTTCAGATTCTTGTATGTTATGCAACCTACTATTCGGAGAAATTAAGAAATTCGAATTTTCACTTTTTTTGCAAAAAAAGTTAAAAAAATGGTAAAACCACAATAACTTTTGCATACGACGTCGGAAAAAAACATATAATATATCAAAAAAATCCTGGGAAAAAGTTACATCCGAATTCACCCAGGTTTACCCGGTTAGCCAATTTTTAGATTCTCAAAATTCCAAATGAAAATACGAAAGCAGGAAGATTTTAGTTTTTGCTATAAATTACGGATTTTATAATTTTTAAATTTTTCAAAAAAATAAAATTAACAATTGCATCCAGCATAAAGATTACTATTACTTTTACCAAATTTTTAGATTTTCAAATTTTTAGGTTTTAGGTTTTGCAAAAATAATATTTAAAAAAACTAAAAAATTAAAAATAATAAAAATTAAAAAGTTAATGTTTATTTATTTATTCACGATTATTACATCATTATTTTTGTTTATGAAAAAAATTATTTGAAATTCAAATAATAAAAAAATGTGACATCGACCAACATGTTAATAGGATTGATATGATACTAGTATCACATACATGCGCGCGTAGCACTTGGATGCGGGACGGAATGGAACTCGGAAGTTAAGCCTGCTAGAGGTGGAGTAGTGGGAGGATAGGTGACCGAGCGGAAAGTTTGACCACGAGTAAGTAATTTGACTAGAGATAAGTGTAGTTAGAGATAGAGACTAAGCTATGCAAATAACTGAAATAATAGAAATTATGAAAAAAAAAAGAAAAAAAACGGAGTGAAAAAAAATTAGAAACCCAAATGAATTAAAGAAAATTAACGAAATAGCCTTTAGTCGCGGTTGGGGACACCAACCGCGACTAAAGGTCCTTCGCCCAGGCGCACGCTAGCCGCCCACGTGGACGGGCCTTTAGTCGCGGTTCGTAAGCAACCGCGACTAAAGGGGGGGGCCTTTAGTCGCGCTTAATTGGTCGCGGTTGCGCAGCCGCGACTAATGGCAGTTGCGAACCGCGACTAAAGGCCATTTTTCTACCAGTGGTGCAAATTGATCCATCCAAAATAATCATTTCTTAAGTGACTTATATATAATAATCGTTCCATACGAAATTAAATTAGAAAGAGAAAACATATTAACTAGTTAGAGGTTTGTAGTCACTTATCTAAAATCTGAATTGGGGCAAACTTGTTTTTCCCTATAGGCCATTTTTTTAAATAATACGTTTTCTATTCAGTTCCACAAATAGTATGCAAATCGGAGAAATTACGAAAATAATATGGCCTCGGTGTCCTCCACACCGGCTGGGACTTGTCGGCACCGCTGAAGCTGATGGGCTGGTCAATCGTCAGAGCAGTCACATCAACTGATAGGCGTCCGTGAAACCGACTGAAACCTATCGATGTTGTCGTGGCCGACAAGGCTTTTTGTCTTGGGTGTGGGGCGTCGCGCTAAGAGGCCCGATCTGTCAGCCTGAAACACCAAAACAATGTTTGATCTTGATTTGGTCCATAATACATGCACACCGACGGTGTATGTTTCAGGATATTGAGTCTGAAACTTATTGTTAACCATTCCTTCGACTAACGGTCCATGTTTTAGGGGACATTAATTCCAACACCACACACTGAAACTCATTGGATAAGCCTTCCATGCAGCCACCACTAGATGCAATGATGAAAATATAGGATAGGAGAAGAAAACCAAGAGAGAAGGAAAACAGATAAAGTTAAAGGGAAAACGCTAAATCAAGCTTCGTGCCTTGCTCACAAGGTTCTGAAGACCAGATCTACATTTTTGTCTCCTTCAAATTGTGATTCCACCATCTTTGATCAGATTGCTCCAATTACTAGCTCACGTGTCCTAAACCTTGTTGTTATTGCATCAAAGATCTATATCTATCTTGATGTATGATATTCTCTAGTGCTCTCTAGAGAAGAATAAGCTGTGCTCCCATTCAATTACACTGGAAGAGATTTGGGTGGACGAGGTTTTTCCTCTCACCTGGAGAGAGAATTGGTATCCATGTGGGTTGATTTGCTTGTTGCTGCAGCTATGCACTGAGAGCACATAGAACTTGTCATACCTGCTTACATAAATCACATATCCGTGTATTGAGAGCACCCAGGTCTTGTCCTCTGTTGGGGTTGAATGGGTTCCTCCATTTATGTTTGATGCATATTTTTCCTTCCGACACAAGCAACAATACATGGTGTTAGTGCATTAATGGTGCTGAAGTTTACATCTCATTCCACTAAGTATTTTCATATCACGTTTGGGTGTGCAAATTCCCAATAAGTTGCACCCAACATGCAACTGAATTTAATCAGTTTAGATTTGGGTGTGGGATATGAGAATCAGTTACCATTGTGTAAATAAATGAAAAATATTCAATTGCAACCAAAGTGTTACTGGAAAAAACTTCACTACATACATACATGCTGACATGCTGACATACTGATTTTTTTTGTTTTTACATTTTTTCAGTTGCAAACATCCAGCAACTCAAAATATTCCAGTTGCAACCAGACCAGCACGAATATTTGCGTCAAATCCAACAGCGAGAACATGACCGAGCTCTAAGGTAATTCTCATACAACCAAGACTTAGCAATTCCGATTACTATATAGCATATTTTATGCACCTCTTGTTATTTCCTATTAGGTTTATGAAATTGATGATGCAAGTTTGTAACTTAATAAAGTGCTGCTATTGTCGGCCCCCCTCAAGCTCCCGTGAGCACATCATAATATCGTTTTTGCTAATAGTGAAATGATAGAGTAGATAGCGCGCTTGTGTTATGGTTCTTGTTTCCCACTCTATAATATTTTTCATGTAAATCATAGTTTCAACTTGTGCACAAAATTTTGCTTTTGTCACTGTTATTTGCGCATATTTGCAATGTTGTTTAATTGGACATTATTTGTATGGTTGCTATCAATTTGGATCTGTTAAGTCACATCGATTGATGGATTCGAGATTGAGTAATTGATTGACAAAGAAGGTTCAAGACCAGTTTATACGTTACGTGCGTAGGTTATTAACTGAAATGTAAGTTAATCACCTGATTAACTTTTTCACTTGCGTATGTAGAAGCAGGGGCGGAGCCAGCTATATGGCAAGGTTTGGCGGCCGCCATACCTTAAATTTTGCGCTATACTAGGTATATACATGCGCAGGTTCAGTTTTCAGGTTTGTCTCTGATCCATGCCATCGATGGGGTCGCTGCTGTTTGAGGACTGAAACAAACGAACCGGTAAGAAATAGTCCCGTGTTGGGCTGCTGACTGTTGGGCCTGCCTAATCGGTAAACAAAAATCATTTGGGTTGTGCCTGTACGCACCACGATCTTGCTATCGACAACTTTCTTGTTCGGCTGTTGTGACTCAAATCGTGGAAAGCCCACCGACCCACCACGACAGGACGCAACCGCGCAGCAGCAACCAGAAGTGCGGCCG
This sequence comes from Lolium rigidum, assembly GCF_022539505.1. Taxonomy (NCBI): domain Eukaryota; kingdom Viridiplantae; phylum Streptophyta; class Magnoliopsida; order Poales; family Poaceae; genus Lolium; species Lolium rigidum. Next base: position 68,837,466 of record NC_061509.1, read on the forward strand.
CCGGCGACAAGAGGACGCCACGACCGGCAAGGCCACGAGGGTGACCGGGCGTGTAAGGATATGCCGCCAAAGAAGAACGCCAAGTACATAATGCATTATAAGTTATTTGATTTCAGAACTAAATTGCCATTCGAATTCTGAAAATAATTTTGTTTTTGACTGAAATAAGCTCCAATACAAAGTCTGGTATAGTGTTTTTTTTATGTCGTTTCCCTATTTATGCAGATCATTTGTTTGTTCGACTAGTTAAATTGTTGATATTTTATTCATATAATCTTTATTTAGTGAAGTATTTTGAGTGCAATACTTTGGTTTAATATTTTCAATTTAGATTGTACACGTTCAATACAAAGTAAAATGTATCTAGTGGAGCCTTGCATTTTCTTATTTATCAATTCCGCCACACCTCAAATTTATTCCTGCCTCCGCCACTGTGTAGAAGATATATCGTTAGGCTTAAGCTTGGTATCATGTTAGTGTCTTTTTAACGAAGAGCTAGCACGTTCTTATCCCTTTCACGCAGTGCTTTCAGTTGGGCCAACTCGCTAGCTAGTGCGCGGTTGCACGGCATGCATCAAAGAAGCTGCCTATTGGGGGCTGATGCATAAAGCATTTGCGATTCGCCGCGCTAGCTTAGCTTCCAGTAAGCGTAGTCTCGAGGTCTACGTTTGTGTGGAAAGAATTGTGTCATTGTGTATCTGACTTGGACTTACAGGAAAACACTTTTCGAATACTACCTCCATTTTATTTCGTAGGGCTTGCAAGTGTTGGTGTGTATAAAGTAGATTGCATACCCTTTTCCATCAGTTCGGACTTTTGGTTGAAGTGGTTAGTGCATGAAGCTTAACATGGTATCAAAGCTTCAGGTCTCGAGTTCAAATCCTGGCTTTCCCAATTTATTCTAAAAATCCCCGCCGTGTGTATCCGGCCTCCCGCTGCCTCTTTCCTGCCGTGTGTATCCGGCCTTCCGCTACCTCTTTGCCTCTCTACACGTGTTGACTTATCTTCTCGTCTTCCCGTCACACGTGAGAAGGGGTGTTGACGTGTATAAAGTAGATTGCCTTCGGACTTTTGGTTCAAGTGGCTAGTGCATGAAGCTTAACAGCAAGCATTCTTAGGTTATCAATTTGGTCAACATTATATCAAATGTACACCGTAAAAATTATATCATTAGAAAGTAGAACATCTTAATTTTCCAATACAGAGTAATATTTTTTTTGAAATATACATATATCTTTTATTATCATCATCAAATTTACGATGTAGGCCGTAATACACGCAAGCCATGTAAACCGAGTCGGAGAGAGTAATACACTAAGATATATATATATTGCAATTATTGTGCATTGAACTAACCTCAGCACAGATCGATGGAAGATATCTACCATGACAGACGTAGGTATTCAAGTAAAACTACCCCACACTAAAAGTAAAATTGTACAAAACCTGTGTGACTGGGTATAAAGAGAAGAGGTGTTAGCTATAGATAAATGTGTTTTCTGTGGGGAACAGGAGACCATGCAACATCTTTTTATTGAATGCCCTTTAGCTAAGCTTTTATGGCGTACGGTTAATTTCACTTATGATCTTCCACCTCCGACCAATATTACTAGTATGTTTGGTAATTGGTTAAATGGAGTAGATAGACAATCTAAGGCTTTTTTCGGATTGGGGTTTTTGCTTTATGTTGGTCTATTTGGAGGGTCTGAAATAATATAATTTTTAATAAAAAATCTCTTTTCATTTCTTGTAGGTTATCCATATGGTCTCCCATTGGGTTCAGCTTTGGGCCCTACTCTCCGGAGGGGCAGCGGAATGCCATGTCTTCTGGATGCACACGGCTCCTGATGGTCGCTCGGGATATCTTGTGCCAGACTGGTTGACGACATACTAGAAGGCTATGTTGATGTGTAGTCATAGTATGTGTTGTTTTCGATGGTTGATTTTTGTATCAATCATCGGTGATGCGTGAGTTGTAAACGGTACTTTTTTAAACCTTATTCTAATAAATGGCCGTGTATACCCCCATTTCGAAAAAAAGCTATAGATTGTTAATTGCTACTTCCTTCATTTGAAACTAATTAACTCAGCTTTATCAAGATACGAGTACAACACGCCTAAATACATACGCGCTATCTAGCCGAAGTTAAGTTAACTGAATTTAGAATGGATGGAGTAGCTGATTTATCTTGGTTACAAGCTGCCAAGTTCACTTTAATGTATGTTTGGTTGGAGATACAGTTGAAACATGCTCTCAATTGTATCATTGTCAGGTCCACCCTCCTAAGTCTGAACTACATACTTGTGAACTGCACTGTTTTGATATCTAACTGTTCTTATATATTAGAAAGTAGTTCAGAATTGCACGTTTACAGAACCATGAACTGACACATAAAACTTATACTCTCTCTATCCTGAATTAGTGTCACAGATTTTTCTAGATTCACACGTATGCATATACAATTTGGGACAAATGTTTTCGTACCGCAGGGGAGTACATTAAAAACCTCAAAATCAAATATGAAGCTCATTTCATTCAAAACATGGGTGCATAACTTCATATAATCTGCTCTGTTTAGATAGCCAGCTAAAAATGTGCAACTGTTTTCCTAAAACAATCCCTCAAAATCAAATAAGTTGGATTGAGTTACACTTATATTGTATCCTTTGTACATGTGACATCACTGATTTAGCTAGCACCCCCTTCAGAAAAAGAAAAAAAAGTAAGTCTCACATCAACTCTAGAAATTCCTCCTTTTCAAATTATGTGTTGTAAATTTATCTAGATTTAAATGTATCTGCATAGTTGATGAAGCTGAGGGAATATTTTTTAGCTAGTTGATGAAACTTTGCAAGATTCATACCAGCGCTAGGGCCCCTCCGCACTCCTTGAGAAAGGAGAGCCATGGACAAGCCTCTGCCAAGCTCAGATTCTGCCTCCGCTAAATAATGTCCAAATATACCAATCCCATCAGTGCCAAAGTGATCCTTCAAGTTGGTTTATGGTGGGAGCAAACCTGGGGGCACACAGCTCAGCCAACAGTGTGTCCCACTCAGCTTCCACGCACTCTCTCCACGGTATAAATCCACCACGCCCCCTACCCAGCGTCATCACACACACCTTCATCGATCCTCACTGCAGACCGAGAAGAAAGACACAAGCAGACCTCACGTTACACAAACCATGAGGAACGCGGCAGTCGACATGCCGATGAACGGCGCCGGCGCCTCCTCGTCGCCGATGTTTGTGCCCGCCTACGGCGCCGGCGGGGGAGTCGGAGTCCAGCCACCGCCGTTCTGGTCGACGCCGACTCCGTACCTGTTCATCGGCTTCGGGATTGTGATGAGCCTCATCGCGGTGGCGCTGGCCGTGCTCCTCTGCTCCCGCCACAAGGAGGGACGCCGCGAGGATGAGGAGGAGGTGATCGTCCAGGCGGGGATGATGTCCGTGCGCGTGCTGGCGCCTCTGGACAGGGAATCGCCCAAGGTGGTGGTCGTGATGGCCGGCGACGAAGCGCCTTCGTTCCTGGCCAGCGCCACGCCGCTCGCCTTCTCCGGGACGGCGGCCAAGGTGCAGCAAACGTACTGCCAGTGCTACGCCGGCGGCGCCAAGGTGGCCGCCGCCGCCGCCGTGTAGTTAACTGTGCATGGCCTCTCTTGGGCCGATCGATCGACACCAACGTGTAAATGTGTCGATCAAATTAGATGGGAGGAGTTGGATTTTGTTCATAGATTTTATCTCCCTTTCCCCATGAATTTGTAGTTTTGCGAGAGGTCCAAGGATGCGATGCTGGAGAGATGGGGTTGTTGCGCGGTGCGCGCTGACAGCATGCACCGAGTGGATAATTAATATACGCTAATTTTGTTGGATCTTAACATATCCTGTTCGTGCAAAAATTTACTAAAGATTTGGTGCTGGTTCTACGACGGGTGTTTGGATTTTTGCTATTTCTCACTTCTTGATGGCTGAAGAGTTATCATTTCTAACTCGATTGAACAAATTACATACCGTAAAAACCTTAAAGTTGCATAGAAAAGTTGTGTATATCTGTAGGGTTAGAAGTTTGCAAAGTGCCCAATTTGCACATATGCAACTTCAAATAGAGTTGTACATGATTTCTGAATGTAGAGCTATCCATCCCTTCTTTTATTACATAAAATACGACGTTTAAAATCACCTTGGAGTACTTGGAATAAGGGTTGTTCAGTCCAATTAGAAATAGCACGTTCCTATTCAGACATTGTATTGTTGTTCTAGTTCTCCAAGAGTTCATCGAGGCAATGGCCTCTCGTCGATCTCCATTAAATAAACTGCCGTAACAAAGATCCTTATATAAATATAAAACAAAAAGAAAGTTGCATTGTATTATCTTCGTGCAGCCACGGTGACTTTTTAATAGAATCATTTTTTCGATAAAGAGCATATATTAGTATTGCAAATATAACAATTACATCCAGCCTCTGCACAAACGCATTGCTCTAGCGGCATTATGGATGCACACAACAAAAAAAATTACAATAAAAAAATGTCCCGCAACAGAGATCTATTCTTTGGAGCACAACACTAACACCACATGGATATCACCAAAACTCCAGCTTCTCCAAAAGCGATGCCCCCAAGAAGAGAAAAACGCAAGCGTCACCATCGCCCGATCGAAGATCTCCCATTTTCACCCTGAAGAGAAATCGTCGCTCCCGAAAACAATGCTTTGAAGAAGTCAATTGTTAGGCACATACAAATAAGGTCAAACCTTAGTTTTTCACCCGAGAAGGTAGGACTCTGAACTACTCCGGTGTTGTCGCCCCCACTTCCACAGTCCCTGCTCCAAATCACGAACCCCAAGCCAATTCAACATCACTATGAAGAGTCGAATCATCATTGTTAGTCCCAAGATATCGACTTCCATGACATTCTACGCCAGCTGACCTCACCATGGGCGAAAAAGCATGCCCGATGATGGCAACAGCCAACAAAGCTTCAAAACGCCCCCTCTAAAACCAAACGGTCAGAAAAAACACGGTAGCACGCCCGAATACCATCTGATCCAGCAATCTCTGGCATGTCGTCCATCGGAGTTCACCGGCGGAGCCTTCCAGAACATGACACTCCCACCAGATCGACCGGAACAGGCTTGTCGCGAGAAGAATCCTAGGATCACCTCCATTATTTGCGGGACCAACGGCCCCCACGCCACCAATCACTCCCGCTGGACCAACGGATAAGAATAAGGTGGCACGGAGCACCGACGATGGCTTGGCTGAAGCCATGGCCCTCCTGCATCGATTGGGTTCAAGAGGGCCTAGATCGGGCCTCCACCGCCAAGCCGCCGCCAGAGACGACGGCCGCCACGCTTCACTCAGTGCTCAACGTCGACCACCGTGGCCACGCCGCCCGACGTCCTCAGCATGCGCCCCACCGCCTCCCTTGAAGCGCTGATACGTCTCCAACGTATCTATAATTTCTGATGTTCCATGCTAGTTTTATTACAATACCTACATGTTTTGCTCACACTTTATAATGATTTTATGCATTTTCCGGAACTAACCTATTAACAAGATGCCACAGTGCCAGTTCCTGTTTTCTGTTGTTTTTTTGTTCCAGAAAGGTTGTTCGGGCAATATTCTCGGAATTCGACGAAACAAAAGCCAAACATCTTATTTTACCGGGAAGGTTCCAGAAGTCCGAAGGGGAGACGAGGAAGGGCAGCAGGGGACCCACACCATATGGCGGCGCGGGTGGCCCCCTGGCCGCGCCAGCCTATGGGGAGGGGGCCCCTGGCCCCTCCGACTCCGCATCTTCGCCTATATAACCCCTCGTGACCTAAAAAATCGACACCAATTGACGAAACTCCAGAAAGACTCCAGGGACGCCACCGCCATCGCGAAACTCCGTTTCGGGGGACAGCTGTTCCGGTACACCGCCGGGACGGGGAATTTCCCCCGGAGTCATCTCCATCGACACCACCGCCATCTTCATCGTCGTTGCTGTCTCCCATGATGAGGAGGGAGTAGTTCTCCCCCGAAGCTGAGGGCTCTACCGGTAGCTATGTGGTTCATCTCTCTCTCCCATGTGATCTTTATGTGATCATGAGCTTTGTATCACTATTAATCTATGTGCTACTCTAGTGATGTTATTAAACTAGTTTATTCCTCCTCCATGATCTAAAGTTGACAGTGTGTGCATCATGTAGTACTTGGCGTAGGTTATGATTGTAATCTCTTGTAGATTATGAAGTTAACTATTACTATGATAGTATTGATGCGATCTATTCCCCCTTTCATAGTTATTGTTGACAGTGTGTATGCTATGTTAGTACTCGGTCTAAATTGCAACGGTCTATTATGCACTCTAGAGGTTACTTAAATATGAACTCCGGATGTTGTGGAGCTTGTTTACTCCGGCTTGAGGTGTGCTTTTATAGCCCTACACAATGAATGGTGTTTGTTATCCAACAAGAGAGTGTAGAGTAGTTTTATTATGTGATCATTGTTGATAGTGTTCACTAGTGAAAGTAGGATCCCTAGGCCTTGTTTCCAAATATCGAATCTCCGTTTATTTACTGTTCTACTGCATGTTTACTTGCCGCCATATTTATTTCAGATTGTTATTACCACTCATATTCATCCATATTACTTGTATTTCACTATCTCTTCGCCGAACTAGTGCACCTATACATCTGACAAGTGTATTAGGTGTGTTGAGGACACAAGAGACTTCTTGTATCGTAATTGCAGGGTTGCTTGAGAGGGCTATCTTTGACCTCTACCTCCCTGAGTTCGATAAACCTTGGGTGATTCACTTAAGGGAAACTTGCTGCTGTTCTACAAACCTCTGCTCTTGGAGGCCCAACACTGTCTACATGAATAGAAGCGTGCGTAGACATCAAGCTATTTTTTGGCGCCGTTGCCGGGGAGGTAAGGTAAAAGGTATTCACATCCTCCGACTACTAAGCTATTTCCTAGCACTATTGCCGGTGTGTGAGTGCTCGAAGTTATTTCCTTTAGATTCTGCAATTGCATCTTTTTGTTTCTTGTTTTTATTTCACTAGTTAGGCTTAATGGAAAACAACAAAAAAATTAGAGATCTTTATGAACTTTATCTTAAGTTAGGACATGAGGTGTTTGAAGAGAAAATTTAAAAACCTATGGAATTTTATATGCATGCTAATGGCAATGTTATTAGTATGAACACTTTGAACACCATTGTTGCTAATGCCATGAAAAATTCTAAGCTTGGGGAAGCTGGTTTTGATGAGCATGATATTTTTAGTCCCCCAAGCATGGAGGAGAAAATTTACTTTGATGATACTTTGCCTCCCATTTATGATAATTATAATGATAGTGGTATTTTGGTGCCACCTGCTATGGAGGATAAAGTTTATTATGATTATACCATGCCTGCAATTTATGATGAGAATAATAATGATAGCTACTTTGTTGAATTTGCTCCCACTACAATTAATAAGAATGACTATGCTTATGTTGGAAGTAGTAATTATTTTATGCATGAGACTCATGATAATAATGCATTATGTGATAGTTATATTGTTGAGTTTGTTCATGATGCTACTGAAAGTTATTATGGGAGAGGGAAACATGGTTATATGCATCTTAATAATATTAAGTTTCCCCTCTTTATGTTGAGGATCTTGAAGTTACTCGTGTTTTATCTTCCTATGCTTGTCACTTTGCTCCTCATGAATTCATTTGTGTACAAAATTCCTTTTCATAGGAAGTGGGTTAGGCTTAAATTTGTTTCATACTTGCTTTTTGATGCTCTCTTTGCTTCAACTCTCATCCTTATGTGAGCATCATTAAAATTGCTGAGCCAATCTTAATGGCTATAAAGAAAGCACTTCTTGGGAGATAACCCATATTTTTATTTTGCTACTGTTTTGTTGTGTCTTGGAAGTTGTTACTACTGTAGCAACCTCTCCTTATCTTTATTTTATTACATTGTTGTGCCAAATAAAGTCTCTAATAGAAGGTTGATGCTAGATTTGGATTTCTGCGCAGAAACAGATTTCTATCTGTCACGAATTTGAGTAGGTCTCTCTGTAGGAAACTCAGAAAAATCTTCCAATTTTCATGCGTGTTCCTCAGATATGTACGCAACTTTCATTCGATTTTAGCATTTTCATCTGAGCAAGTTAAGTGCCTCTAAAAAATTCGTCTTTACGGACTGTTCTGTTTTGACAGATTCTGCCTTTTATTTCGCATTGCCTCTTTTGCTATGTTGGATGGATTTCTTTGTTCCATTAACTTTCAGTAGCTTTTGGCAATGTCCATAAGTGTTAAGAATGATTATGTCCTTGCTGAACATGTGAATTTTTGATTATGCACTAACTCTCTAATGAGATTGTTTTGAGTTTGGTGTGGAGGAAGTTTTCAAGGATCAAGAGAGGAGGATGATACAATATGATCAAGAAGAGTGAAAAGTCTAAGCTTGGGGATGCCCCGTGGTTCATCCCTGCATATTTCAAGAAGACTCAAGCATCTAAGCTTGGGGATGCCCAAGGCATCCCCTTCTTCATCGGCAACTTATCAGGTCACCTCTAGTGAAACTATATTTTTATTCCGTCACATCTTATGTGCTTTACTTGGAGTGTCTGTATGTTTTTGTTTTTGTTTTTGTTTGAATAAAATCGGATCCTAGCATTCTTTGTGTGGGAGAGAGACACGCCCCGCTCGTTCATATGAACACCTTTGTTGAATATCATGTGATTTGCTATACATGTTCGTCTTGTCTGAAGTAAGGGTGATTTATCATGATCAAATGGTTTGAGTATGCATATTGTTAGAGAAGAACATTGGGCCGCTAACTAAAGCCATGTATCATGGTGGAAGTTTCAGTTTGGACATTAATCCTCAATCTCTTATGAGAATATTATATATTGTTGAATGCTTATGCATTAACGAGGAGTCCATTATCTGTTTTCTATGTTGTCCCGGTATGGATGTCCTAAGTTGAGATGTATCAAAAACGAGAAATCAAATGCGATCTATCTCCTTGGACCTTTGTACATGCGGCATAGAGGTACCCCTTTGTGACACTTGGTTGAAACATATGTTATGTAATGATAATCCATGTAAATCCAAGCTAATTAGGACAAGGTGCGAGCACTATTGGTATTCTATGCACGAGGCTTGCAACTTATAGGATGTCTTATGCATAACACATATGAATTATTACTACCGTTGACAAAATTGTTTCTATGTTTTCAAAATAAAAAGCTCTAGCACAAAAATAGCAATCCATGCTTCCCTCTGCGAAGGGCCTTTCTTTTACTTTATGTTGAGTCAGTTTACCTACTTCTTTCTATCTTAGAAGCGAACACTTGTGTCAACTGTGTGCATTGATTCCTACATACTTGCTTATTTGCATTCATCATATTACTTTGTGTTGACAATTAGCCATGAGATATACATGTTGAAAGTTGAAAGCAACTGCTGAAACTTATATATTCCTTTGTATTGCTTCAAAACCTTCTATTAAGAATCTATTGCTTTATGAGTGAACTCTTATGCAAGTCTTATTGATGCTTGTCTTGAAAGTACTATTTATGAAAAGTCTTTGCTATATGATTCAGTTGTTTAGTCATTATCTTTACCATTGCTTTGAATCACTTCATTCATCTCATATGCTTTATAATAATATTGATCAAGATTATGGTAGCATGTAACTTCAGAAATTATCCTTGTTATCGTTTACCTACTCGAGGGCGAGTAGGAACTAAGCTTGGGGATGCTTGATACGTCTCCAACGTATCTATAATTTCTGATGTTCCATGCTAGTTTTATGACAATACCTACATGTTTTGCTCACACTTTATAATGATTTTATGCATTTTCCGGAACTAACCTATTAACAAGATGTCACAGTGTCAGTTCCTGTTTTCTGTTGTTTTTGGTTCCAGAAAGGCTGTTCGGGCAATATTCTCGGAATTCGACGAAACAAAAGCCAAACATCTTATTTTACCGGGAAGGTTCCAGAAGTCCAAAGGGGAGACAAGGAAGGCAGGGGACCCACACCATATGGCGGCGCGGGTGGCCCCTTGGCCGCGCCAGCCTATGGGGAGGGGGGCCCCTGGCCCCTCCGACTCCGCCTCTTCGCCTATATAACCCCTCGTGACCTAAAAACTCGACACCAATTGACGAAACTCCAGAAAGACTCCAGGGACGCCGCCGCCATCGCGAAACTCTGTTTCGGGGGACAGAAGTCTCTGTTCCGGTATGCCGCCGGGACGGGGAATTGCCCCCGGAGTCATCTCCATCGACACCACCGCCATCTTCATCGCCGTTGCTGTCTCCCATGATGAGGAGGGAGTAGTTCTCCCCCGAGGCTGAGGGCTCTACCGGTAGCTATGTGGTTCATCTCTCTCTCCCATGTGATCTTTATGTGATCATGAGCTTTGTATCACTATTAATCTATGTGCTACTCTACTGATGTTATTAAACTAGTCTATTCCTCCTCCATGATGTAAAGTTGACAGTGTGTGCATCATGTAGTACTTGGCGTAGGTTATGATTGTAATCTCTTGTATATTATGAAGTTAACTATTACTATGTTAGTATTGATGCGATCTATTCCCCCTTTCATAGCTTGACAGTGTGTATGCTATGTTAGTACTCGGTCTAAATTGTAACGGTCTATTATGCACTCTAGAGGTTACTTAAATATGAACTCCGGATGTTGTGGAGCTTGTTTATTCCGGCTTGAGGTGTGCTTTTATAGCCTTACACAATGAATGGAGTTTGTTATCCAACAAGAGAGTGTAGAGTAGTTTTATTATGTGATCATTGTTGAGAGTGTCCAGTAGTGAAAGTAGGATCCCTAGGCCTTGTTTCCAAATATCGAATCTCCGTTTATTTATCGTTCTACTGCATGTTTACTTGCTGCCATATTTATTTCAGATTGTTATTACCACTCATATTCATCCATATTACTTGTATTTCACTATCTCTTCACCTAACTAGTGCACCTATACATCTGGCAAGTGTATTAGGTGTGTTGGGGACACAGGAGATTTCTTGTATCGTAATTGCAGGGTTGCTTGAGAGGGATATCTTTGACCTCTACCTCCCTGAGTTCGATAAACCTTGGGTGATTCACTTAAGGGAAACTTGCTGCTGTTTTACAAACCTCTGCTTTTGGAGGCCCAACACTGTCTACAGGAATAGAAGCGTGCGTATACATCAAGCGCCGTTGCGGAACCCTCTCCATCCCTCCGTCCTTCAGCGGGTGGGGCGCCGCCACCGCCACCTGAGTCGGCAACAGCGGCAGCCTAAGGGGCATGGGATGAGGAGGGGCTACTAGGGTTGCAAGGTTGGGGCCTTCGCCGCTGCTCGGGAGGGGAGCGTTAGGGGAGGAGATGGGGAGTGGCCTTAACCTCTAAGCTAAGTGTTTTTTCCTAATAGAAGTATGTCGGACCAAGCTCATAGCTTTATAACTGAAATACGTTCCATTGTGTTGTTATACAGTACGAACTAGCATAGGTTTAAAAGTATTCTCTAAGCTCTCTAGCTGATGGAAATCCTGGCAATATTTATGAACATCATGTACGAGAGAATGCCTTAGGTTATGTTTAGGTTTTTGCCACACTTTTCGTTTTGCCCTGTAAATCAGAGTCCAGACCCTGTGTTGCCACATCCTGATTCTCTAATTATGTTCAGCCTTATCATGAATCAACGAATGACGATGAGTCGTCACATAATCTCAGTTACTTTAGGTTGCTTTTCAAAGAGAATGAAAGGAAGACCTCTCTGGCTCGCTCTCCCTCTCTCTCCGCAACCAAAATTTCTCTCAGTCTCTCCCGTAGTCCCGTACTCCCGTTGCAAACCGAGTCATTAAGCACTAGGCGTCCGTTCCCATCCATAGTTATGAACCTGTAAAGCTATATACAGTAAATAATAACTCCACATACATATATGGTTGTGCATCCGTCAGCTGTATAGCGACCAGTGTCAAATTTAGTTAGGTGGCCAGGCACGAGGCGTACACGAAGCTTTGCTTTACGGTAGAGAATTAGATATTTTCTCGCTTCTCAAGCTGGATTTGGGTACACGCTTACATCAACTCATCAGTTGTCAGCTCGCCACGCCCTTATGCTACCAATCACGCAATGCTAGATGCCTACACGCACTCCCCAGTCTCCATGTGTATTGCACCTTTTTTTTTTAAGAACATTTTGCAGACCTTGGCTGTAATAATCTAAGGCTTGTTTTAAGCTAAAACAGAAATAGAATCTTCCACAATCATACCATGCTTTTGCAGTCTTAGTTTCTGGGATGAAAACCATAGGTTTGACCTTCTATAGTTGTGTCTAGCAACGATGGCTTATTTCGAGTCGTTTTCTTGTTGAAGGCATTGTTTGGAGATTGAATATACTTCAAGGTAAAACCCATGATCTGATTATGATGGTTGGACCGAATGGCGATGGTGTTTTTTGCATTTCTATCTTGCGACGTAGTTTTTGGAGAATTTTTGGAGACTATATGTGTCATCACCATTTGGTATTGTTGTTGTTGCGAGCCTTCCATTGAGTTCAAAAGGAAGAAATGGAATGTCATGCATGCTCTAAAAAATGACGCATGGATTGCCAACAACAATGTGCCCTCCATCCTTTCGTTGGATCATCTTTTTCAATTTGTGGCCTTACGGGATCAAGTTTGGATCATTGCGCCACAGAAGAAGATGTGATGGGTGAAATTGATTGGAGCCTTGCCCTAAGTGGGAAATACTCGCCTGGATCCACATACAAGGCTCAATTTTTTAGGCATTTTCATCGCCGGTTAGCGCTAAGGTGTAGCAAATTTGGGCACCTCCCAAAATCAAGTTCTTTGCGTGGCTCACCATCCAAAATAAGCTTTGGATGGCCGATCGAGAAGCGGGGATGGCTCAATTGTAGGGTTGCCCCTTTTGCAAAAGAGAGACGGAGTTGATTGTGCACCTCCTTGTTCATTGTACATTCACCAATCTGACTTGAGGCCTAGTTGGAATGGCTCGGCCTTCACTTCATCTACCTCAACGTGTGGCCATTTCATTCATTCTTCGTAATAATGCAAATAAAAAAAAGCACCCCTTACTCTTCTTGTCTCGTCAGAAGTTTGGAATGAACGAAACGCTCGAGTCTTCAACAACAAACAATGCTCCACCTCGGTTCTTCTATCTCAAATCACGCATGAGGCGAAGTTGTGGGTTCTTGTGGTAGTGAAACGTTTGAGTGAATTATTCCGGGAGATGAGATTCTTGTAATACTTGCTCATTTCCTTTCTTGTTGAAATCTCCTTCTCAATTAATAGAATGGAGCAAAGCTTTTTCCATCATTTCAAAAAATAAGTAGCCAACATTATACATTTACGCAACCATGAACTGACACATAAAACATATACATTAAGAACATAAAAATCAAGTATGAAGAAGGTTATTTCATTCAAAACTTGGGTGCACAGCTTCATATAATCTGCTCTGTTTAGATAGCTAGCTTTCCTTTTTTTTTTCTGTAATGCACAACTGTTTCTTGAAAATCAATAAAAAAAATACCCCAGCTGTTTTCTTGCAAAAATTTTTTTGGGATTAGGTAACACGCACACTACATCCTTTATGCGCGTGACATCACCGATCTAGCTACCCGTATCCCATTAGAAAAATAATAAGAAAGTCTCGCATCAACTCTCTATTCTTTAGCTAGTTGATGAAAGTTTGCAAGAATCAGATGAGCTCCCCTCCCCACTCCTAGAAAAAGCAAGAGAAACCACGGATAACGTTCCCCTCTGCCTCTATACCAAACTTTTCTTTCCCAGATTCTGGCTGGCTCCACCAAAATCATGTCCAAACATAACAATAATCCCATCACTGCCCAAGTGATTCATCAAGTTGGTTTCTTGTGGGCACAAACCCGGGGGCACAAAGCTCAGCCAACAGTGTGTCCCGCTCAGCCTCCACGCACTCTCACCTCGGTATAAATCCACACCCCGCCTTCTACCCCAGCATCATCACCCACACGGCCACACCTCCATCCGTTCTCAGTGCAGACACACAACTACGTACACAAGCGCACCGTAGTACCTCACTTCACATATGAGGAACGCGGCAGTTGGCATGCCAATGAAGTACGGCGGGGCTTCCTCGTCGCCGGTGGTTGTTCCGGCCTACGGCGCCGGCGGTGCAGTCCAGCCGCTCCCGTTCTGGTCGACGCCGACTCCGTACCTATTTATCGGCTTCGGGATTGTGATGAGCCTCATCGCGGTGGCGCTGGCCGTCCTTCTCTGCTCCCGCCCCAAGGATGGGCGCCGCGAGGAGGATCAGGAGGAGGTGATCGTCCAGGCGGGGATGATGTCCGTGCGCGTGCTGGCGCCGGTGGACAGGGAGTCGCCCAAGGTGGTGGTCGTGATGGCGGGTGACGACGCGCCATCGTTCCTCGCCAGCGCCACGCCTCTCGCCTTCGCCGGCAAGGTGCAGCGGCCGTACTGCCAGTGCCACGGCGGCCCCAAGCTGGACGTCTCCGCCGTGTAGCTAACTCTCTTCGCCGGTTGATCGACACCAACGTGTACAAGTATCGATCAAATTAAACGGGATGAGTTGGATTTTGTTCATAGATTTTGCCTCCTTTTTTTCTCGTGAATTAGTAGTTTTTGCGAGGTGCAACGACGCGATGTTGTCCTTGTGGATATGGGATTGTTGCGAGCTGAGAGCATTCAGCGAGTGCAATCAATACACTCAACTAATTTTGCTCGATGTCCATGATATTTTGTGTTCTGAGAAAAAAGTTATGAAATGATACCTGGTTTTACAACGGAAGTCTGCTTCGTTGCTATTTCGCACTTGTCTGGTGAATTATTGTCATTTTAATTCGATCGGATTAATCACATGCTTTTATTTCCAAAAAATATCACATTCATATGTCATAGAGCTTAAAGTTGCATTAAAAAAAGTTTATAACTTTAGGATAGAAGTGCGCCATGTGTCCTCGCGCATCCGTAAACTTCAGTAGAGTTGCACATAAGTAGAGATCAAGCTACACTAGCTAGCCTTGGTTTTGTCTTATGTTTTTATTTTCGTAAGCTGATTTATTCAACAACAATGTTAGGCGTGTGTGGCACTATTTCATACAAATGTATCAATTGATGCAGAGACCAGTGATATCCTTCTTTCCAAAAAAAAAAAGATAAAAGATGACTTTTAGAGATCATCGGCATAGAAAAAACCTTTTGTGTAATTGTGTTCTTTTTTTGCGGTGGAAAATAAAGGATTTTCATATTATTTAAGACATGGTATTATTGTTTCCTCTTATGTAACTTGGTTGAACTGTTTCCTCTTATGTAACATCTTCATGAAACCACACTAACTCTTGATACAAGTGTGTCTGACCATAGGTAGCCTGGCTTAGAGCAACTAATTTATATGTGCATGCCAGAACCCTATCCATAAGATGAAACCCACGTATGGGCCCTGAGCTAACTCAATTATGCCAAAATGTATATAGGTAAAATATTCTGTAAGCTGGGACCCACGCCTAAGAACAACCAACTCATATATTTGTAACTCAAATACTTTCTTTTACTATACTGATATATGTTTCAGCTGTTTACACTAGTAGGAAAACCCTTATAGGCGATGCTTAGTTCTGTGGCGCACCGTTTAAAATGCGCCACAGAAAGTTATTTTGTGGCGCACCAGACACGGTGCGCCACAGAAATAGCTTAATTTTGTGGCGCACCGGGATCCATGCGCCACAGAAATTTGGTGGGGCCAGCCCCAATCATTGGTTTCACTATTTCGTGGCGCACGAGATCACGTGCGCCACGTAAATAAGACATTCCAGTGGCGCACCGGCCCGGTGCGCCACCGAATTAAGGCTTTCGTGGCGCATTGTTCCCGGTGCGCCACCGAACTAAGACTTTCGTGGCGCACGTGGGATGGTGCGCCACGTAAAGCCTTATTTCTGTGGCGCACATGAGTTCCATGCAACTCCACCCCCCCCCCCCGTGGATCGCCTTTTTAACCTCTGTAAAAAATAAAAAATATAGATAAAAATTTAAAAAAATAAATCCCTTCAAGATGCCTATGTATTATGTCATCTTTTACCACTGAGAATTAACAAACAATAATTTCGACTTTTTTTGCAAAATTGCGTGGGAAAATCATCAAACTGGATTTCTGGTTGCATACGAACTCGAAAAAAAACGCATAATATATCAAAATGTTCCCACGAAAAATCTACATCCGAATTCACCTGGGCTTGCCCGGTTGGACAATTTTTAGAATCTCAAAATTCCAAAAGAGTAAAAAGTTACGGGCAGTTAAAGATTTTTTGCTGCAAAATAGAAAAAAAGAAAAAAAAATTCTGTGGCGCACCAAGTGCCCGTGCGCCACAGAATTAACGTCCAAATTTGAAATTTCTGGCGCCCACTTCTCCTTCTCCTCCATTTCTTCCCTTCTCCACTTCTCCTCTTCTCCTCCTCTCCTCCTCTCTTCCTCTTCTCCACTTGTCCACTTCTCCCCTTCTCCTCCTCTCCTCTTCTCTTCCTCTCCTCCACTTCTCCACTTCTCCTCTCTCCTCTCCTACTCCGGCGACCAACTCCGGCGACCAACAACTCCGGCGAACTAC
This sequence comes from Lolium rigidum, assembly GCF_022539505.1. NCBI lineage: Eukaryota > Viridiplantae > Streptophyta > Magnoliopsida > Poales > Poaceae > Lolium > Lolium rigidum. The sequence goes on from NC_061509.1 coordinate 68,854,076, forward strand.
TCCGGCGAACTACTACGGCGACCACGACCAACACCTCCTCCGGCGACCACCTCCTCCTCTACCACCACCACCACCACCACCACCACCACCACCACCTCCTCCTCCTCCTCCGGCGACCACCTCCTCCTCTACCACCACCACCACCACCACCACCACCACCACCACCACCTCCTCCTCTACCACCACCACCACCACCACCACCACCACCACCACCACCACCACCACCACCACCACCACCACCACCTCCACCTCCTCCTATTCCACAACCACCACCACCTCCTCCGGCCGGCCTCATCCTCCCCCCACCCACCCCACCCACCTCCGGCGACCTTCCAGAAAAATTTAAAAAAAAATTCGGCGGCCCCAGATCTAGATCTAGATCTGGCCGCCACTTTTTTTGAAATTTTAAAAAAATTCCGTGGCGCACCGACGGTGGTGCGCCACGAAATAAGACTTCTGTTTACGTGGCGCACCACCGTCCGGTGCGCCACGTAAATAAGCTTCGTGGCGCATTGGCTGGTGCGCCACGTAATCCTTATTTTTGTGGCGAGAATTCTGTGGCGCACCACCCATGCGCCACAGAATGTGTTTTTGGTGCGCCACTGATGAGGCTTTTCCTACTAGTGTTAACTACCATAAGTTTAAATGTTTTCTCTAAGCTTTCTAGCTGATGGAAATTCCAGCAGCGCTATATAGACAACATGTAAGAAGCAGGTGTTAGCCTAAAACTTTTAGGTCGTGGACTGGTTTCACTCACATTTGAGGGTGCTCTTAGACAGTTAGAGAAATGTCCCTCATTCTATATATTATAGCTTACTACTTCAGAGTTCGGGCCCTGCGAACCACATCATGATGCTCTAATTAGGTTCAACCTTATCTTCAATCAGCGAATGATCAGTCGTCACATTACCTCACTTAGTCACTTGCTTAATTCCCTAATTTTTTTTTGAACAAGCTTAATTCCCAAATCCCTTTGCTTTATAAAGAGAACGAAAGCAAGATCTCTCGCTCTCTCTCTCTTCCTACTCTCTTCTCTTCTGTTCCCTTATCTTCTCACTCTCATTGGGCATTGCACACCGAGTCACCAGGCACTTGCAAGGTCGCGTCCGTTCCCATCCGACACACCGAATCTGTAGAAGCAAGTAGTAATTAAATATCTCCAGATATATGTGGGTGTGCGCGCGTCAGCTATATAGCGACCGCCGACCAGTGTCAAAGCTAGGTGGTCGGGCACGATGAACACACATAGCTTTGCTTTACAGAGGAATTAGACGTCTTCTCACTTCTCAAGCTGAATTGGGTACGCCTACACTGACTCATCAGTTGTCACCACGTTACATACTCATGCTACCAATCACGAACTGCTAGACTTAAAATCGTTTTGCTGCCTTCTTTTTTTGGCCGAGAACTAGGTTTGTCGCCCTTGCTTGCAGTGTCCAAAACAGAAATAAAATCTTACACAAGTCCCACCATGTTCTGCAGTGTTCGATGTTCTACCCGGCCTTCTCCTTCCTCCAAGATAGTAATGGGCCAACGACAACCCTGAGGGCCATTTTGGCAAGAGCAAGTAAACATACACTTTGGGCCAAGTCAAGTCTGGGCCTATATCTCGCCTTCTTTTGTATCGAATAAAATGGCCTTTCCTGCATTTCCAAAAAAAGTATCAACTAACGATCTCAAATCAGCTCCAAATTAACTATTCCCCTCGAGTTAGGATTTTTTTTTTGAGGTAAGAAAACATATATATATATATTAATAAATAGCAGCAGGCTGTCTCATTAATAAATAGTGCGTAAGAAACATGCTGCCCAAAGATTACAAAGTGTTCAAACAGTCTTACAATCATTTGTTGAAATATTGGGCCTACACTTAATGGCCCATACTAGATTTCAGATTTTCCCTATAAATCTCAAAGCCCACTTAGTGGCAGCCTTGTGAGTTTGAGTCCAAGTTGGTGGCAGCTCACTAGGGAGTGGCAAGAGGTGGGAAGTTTAGTCCCACATGGAAAGTTGGGAGGAAGTTAGACCACCTTATAAGGTGGGTTGTTCCACCACTAGTAAGTGAGTGAGAAAAGGAGTGCTACACGCGCGCGCTCCTCCTCCTCCTCGCTCGACTCGACTCGACTCGACTCGACACGTCACGTCATGACGCGCGCGCCGCGCTCGTGGTGAGTGGATTGAGCCTCGAGCCGAGACTTTCCTTACTTTTTGCAGCTCAGGAAAACGAACTGAGTCCTAGACGGACGCGTCGCAGTTAGTCGGTTCGGGTCGCTCCCGGATCGTGGGCTATCTGTAACCGACTCGAAACGTTCGTGCGACGTGGGCGTGACCCACGTTGCCTAGGGTTTCCCGAGCCTATATAATCTCCTGCCCGGCTACCGCATAATCACATCTAATACACGAGTTAGGGTTTCCACCTCTCTCTGCTTGCGCCGCCATCGTAGCCTACTCCATCCCGCGCGCCGACGTGCATCGGCGAACGGGAGAGCAGGTCTCCGGAACCACTCGTCCTTGCGATCCTGTACGGGAGAGGGCGAATTAGGTTTTGGGAAGCGCTCGCGCGGCTCGCTCCGATTCTTCATCACGGGTCGCCTTCCGTCCAAGTCGGGCGGTGCTGCCTACCGTCGTCTTCAACGCCGTCTACTTCGACCCGTCGTCCCCGTCGTCAACAACGTTGTCATCAACAACGTTCTCGCTGCGACATCATCTTCTACACCTCCACCGCCACCACCACCAGATCGGTACGTGCGACAAATCTCGATCTGTTTAGCGATGGATGCTTTACTGTTTGTGTTGCTGCTACTCATGTTGATTAATGCATCTAGTATGTTCGAGTTTCACATGTTACTAGTTGTTGTCATCATGTTTTATATTCTGGAATTAATCATGGAAATTGTGCCTAATTATCCAACAATCCAAAAACCTAATTGTAGGCAATTTCCTGAGTTAACAATGGCTGGTTTTTCCGATGCACTGAGGCCGGATAAGTTTACCGGTGTGCACTTTAAGAGGTGGCGATATAAGGCCATGCTCGGCTTACTCATCCGAAAGTGTTCGAAGTTACCGATGGTTTACTTGAAGGAACTATATCTGACCAAGATCAGAACAAGTTCAAGGAAAACAATACTCTCTTCGTCGGATGCGTTCTAAGTATTCTTGCTGATCGTCTGTGTGATGTGTACATGCACTTAACAGATGGTAAAGAGCTCTGGGATGCACTGAATGCTAAGTTCGGTGCAACCGATGCGAGCAGATGAACTGTACATCATGGAGAGCTTCCATGACATCGGGATGGTTAACAACCGTTACGTAGTCGAACAAGCTCATGAGATACGGTGCATTGCGAAAGAGCTTGAACTCCTTAAGTGTGCCTTACCAGACAAGTTTGTGGCTGGATGCATCATCGCTAAGTTGCCCCCTTCATGGAGGAACTTTGCCACAACTCTCAAACACAAGAGACAGGAGATATCAGTTGAAAATCTGATAGCATCTCTTGATGTTGAGGAGAAAGCTCGGGCTAAGGATAATACTGAGAAAGGAGAGGGTCGAGTCTAGCGCCAACATGGTGCGAAGAAACCCTACGAGCAAGAACAAAGGGAATAACAAGCCCTCCTTCAATAAGCCTATGAAGACTACAACCTTCAAGAAGAAGAAGATGATAAACAAAGCAGATCCGAGCTGCTTTACGTGTGGAGAGACCGGCCACTTTTCTAAGGACTTTCCGAGAGAGGGCAGACCGCAAGAAAAAGGCGAGGCAAGTCAACACGGTGACCGCTAGCAATGCTGATGGGTACGGTAATCTCTTTATCGTTCTTTCGGTATTTCAATCTCCATGTTGGTGGATTGATACAGGTGCTAATGTTCATGTGTGTGCTTGACATATCCATGTTCACTTCTTACCGGGTCGCCGGGATTCTTCCGTCTTGATGGGGAATGGGTCACATGCTTCGTTCGTGGTGTTGGCACGGTAGATCCGAAGTTCACTTCGGGGAAGATCGTGCGGTCGAGGAACGTGCAGCATGTCCCTACTATGAACAAGAATCTCGTTAGCGGCTCCCTTCTATGCGAGAGATGGGTTTAAGGTTGTTTTAGAGTCGAATAAAGTAGTTGTTTCCAAGTTTGGACAATTTATTGGTAAAGGCTATGAGTGCGGAGGCTTGTTCCGCTTTTCGCTTTCGATTTCAGTAATAAGTCCGTGAACCATATTTGTGGCAATGTTAGTGATGATACCGGTGTTTGGCATTCTCGTTTATGTCACATTAATTTTGGTTTAATGTCTCGGCTATCCGAGTTTAAGTTTAATTCCGAATTTCACCATTGCCAAAGGTTCTAAGTGCCATAGTTGTGTGCAATCAAAGCAACCTCGGAAGCCTCACAAGGCGGCCGAGGAGAGAAACTTGGCACCTCTAGAACTCATACATTCTGATCTATGCGAGATGAATGGTGTGTTGACAAAAGGTGGAAAGAGATATTTCATGACATTGATTGATGATGCGACTAGATTTTGCTCTGTTTATTTGTTGCGAACTAAAGATGAAGCTTTAGACTACTTTAAAATTTATAAGGCCGAAGTTGAAAATCAACTAGAGAGAAAGATCAAGCGTCTTAGGTCGGATCGTGGTGGCGAATATTTTCCTAAAATCTTTTATGAATTCTGTGAGGAACATGGCATTATTCATGAGAGGACGCCTCCCTATTCACCCCAATCAAACGGGGTTGCCGAGAGGAAAAACCGCACGCTGACTGACTTGGTGAATTCCATGTTAGCCACTGCTGGTTTATCTAAGGCATGGTGGGGGAGGCTTTATTGACTTCATGTCATGTCCTGAATAGAGTTCCTAACAAGAATAAAGATAAAACCCCTTACGAGGAGTGGGCTGGAAGAAAACCATCACTTTCGTATTTGCGCACATGGGGATGTTTGGCGAAAGTCAATATTCCAATCACTAAGAAGCGCAAACTCGGACCAAAGACAATGGATTGTATCTTTCTAGGTTATGCTCCGCGGAGTGTAGGATATAGATTTTTAGTAGTTCAATCCGAGGTACCTGATATGCATGTTGATACTATTATGGAATCTCGTGATGCAACATTTTTTGAGAATATGTTTCCTATGAAAGATATGCATAGCATTGCTAGAATTTCTACTGAGATAATCCCTGAGTCTAGTATATCTAATGAGTATTTTGAATAATCACATGAGAATATTACTGAGAAGGATGACAATGAAGCTCCTAAACGGAGCAAGAGACGAAGGATTGAAAAATCCTTTGGTGATGATTTCATTGTGTACCTTGTGGATGATACTCCCACGTCCATTGCAGAGGCATATGCATCTCCAGATGCAGATGACTGAAAAGAAGCTGTCCATAACGAGATGGACTCGATTCTTTCTAATGGAACTTGGGAGCTATCAGAACGACCCCATGGATGCAAGACTGTGGGCTGCAAATGGTTGTTCAAGAAGAAGCTAAGACCTGATGGTACTATTGAGAAGTACAAGGCGCGGCTTGTAGCTAAAGGCTACACACAGAGAGAAGGCGAAGATTACTTCGACACCTATTCACCTGTCGCTAGACTTACCACCATTCGAGTACTACTGTCCATGGCTGCCTCCTATGGTCTTATCGTTCATCAAATGGACGTAAAGACAGCTTTTCTTAATGGAGAGTTGGAAGAGGAAATCTACATGGATCAGCCTGATGGGTTCGTAGTAAAAGGTGAAGAAAGAAAGGTGTGCAAGTTGCTGAAATCTTTATATGGCACTGAAACAAGCACCTAAGCAATGGCATGAGAAGTTTGACAGAACTTTGACTTCGTAGGCTTTGTTGTCAATGAGGCTGACAAGTGTGTTTACTATCGCCATGGTGGGGGCGAAGGTGTTATACTGTGTTTGTATGTGGATGATATTCTGATATTTGGCACAAGCATGAAAGTAATACACGAGGTCAAGTCTTTCTTGTCAAAGTGCTTTGATATGAAAGATCTGGGAGAAGCTGATGTTATTCTGAACATCAAGCTTATTAAGAATGAGAGTGGGATTACTCTAACGCAATCCCATTATGTTGAGAAGATCTTGAGCCGGTTCGGCTATATTGATAGCAAGTCTTCTCCAACACCTTATGATCCCGAGTGTGACATTACGCAAGAACCGAGAGGATTTCCGTAGATCAAGCGAGATACTCTCGGATTGTTGGCTCACTCATGTACTTAGCGAGCGCGACTAGACCGGACATCTCTTTTGCTCGTTAGCAAGTTGAGTAGGTTCATGTCAAACCCGGTACTCGATCATTGGCATGCACTTGATAGGGTCATGCGCTACCTATGTGGTACAATGAGTTATGGGATTCACTATTCGGGGCATCCAGCTGTGCTTGAAGGATATAGTGATTCGAATTGGATCTCTGATGTAGCTGATCTCTACGCCACTAGCGGGTATGTATTTACCTTTGGAGGTGGCGCGAGTGTCATGGAGATCTTGCAAGCAAACCATATTGACGAGGTCAACTATGGAAGCAGAACTTACTTGCTTTGGATACAACCACCTGTTGAATCGGAATGGTTGCGTGAGCTCTTGATGGACTTGCCTGTGGTTGAAAAACCTGTTCCGGCAATCCTTTTGAATTGTGACAATCAAACCGTAATTGTCAAAGTGAACAATTCTAAGGATAATGCGAAGTCATCAAGACACGTCAAGAGACGTTTGAAGTCCGTCGGGAAATTGCGAAACTCCGGAGTAATAACTGTTACATATATTCAAACGGACAAAAACTCGGCAGATCCCTTTACAAAGGGACTATCACGTAATGTGATAGAAAGTGCATCGAGGGAGATGGGTTTGAGACCCGTTGATGTTACACCATAGTGGTAACCCAACCTTTGTGATCGGAGATCCCGTGAATTAGGACCTGGGAAGAACAAACTAGTGGTTTAATTGAGGAGAGTATTATGTAACCCTCTCTATGTGAAGATGCACAACTCTCAATTGCTGTAAGGCAGGTTGGAAAAAGCCTTAATGTGTTTATGTTGGCTATTTTAGCAAAGATGCTGTCCTACAGAGCATTCTTGAAATAACACACCTATATGAGTCCGATTGTTAAACGTCGCAATCTATGAGATTTGGGTGATCTCTAGTAAACTTATGAAGAGACCACGAAGTATGACGCATATGCTTCACCCGCGGGGTAGGCTACGGCAGCCATGTACTCGGTCATGACTTTGAGTGAAACCCTGTTCACGCAAAACTTGCAATTCAAGGCCTAGTCCATTGTTCAAGTGTGAATGGATGTAGCTTAAGGTTCTAGGCGGAAGTTCAACTTAACGAGTCTCCGCTGAAACACTGGTATATAAACAAGCACTCGAGTATTGGTAAATCTCTAAATGGGGATTTGAGATCTGGTGGGGGATTGTTGAAATATTGGGCCTACACTTAATGGCCCATACTAGATTTCAGATTTTCCCTATAAATCTCAAAGCCCACTTAGTGGCAGCCTCGTGAGTTTGAGTCCAAGTTGGTGGCAGCTCACTAGGGAGTGGCAAGAGGTGGGAAGTTTAGTCCCACATGGAAAGTTGGGAGGAAGTTAGACCACCTTATAAGGTGGGTTGTTCCACCACTAGTAAGTGAGTGAGAAAAGGAGTGCTACACGCGCGCGCTCCTCCTCCTCGCTTGTCTCGACTCGACACGTCATGACGCGCGCGCCGCGCTCGTGGTGAGTGGATTGAGCCTCGAGCCGAGACTTTCCTTACTTTTTGCAGCTCAGGAAAACGAACAGAGTCCTAGACGGACGCGTCGTAGTTAGTCGGTTCGGGTCGCTCCCGGATCGTGGGCTATCTGTAACCGACTCGAAACGTTCGTGCGACGTGGGCGTGGCCCACGTTGCCTAGGGTTTCCCGAGCCTATATAATCTCCTGCCCGGCTACCGCATAATCACATCTAATACACGAGTTAGGGTTTCCACCTCTCTCTGCTTGCGCCGCCATCGTAGCCTACTCCATCCCGCGCGCCGACGTGCATCGGCGAACGGGAGAGCAGGTCTCCGGAACCACTCGTTCTTGCGATCCTGTACGGGAGAGGGCGAATTAGGTTTTTGGGAAGCGCTCTGCGCGACTGCGACTGCTCCAGTTCTTCATCACGGGTCGCCTTCCGTCCAAGTCGGGCGGTGCTGCCTACCGTCGTCTTCAACGCCGTCTACTTCGACCCGTCGTCCCCGTCGTCAACAACATTGTCATCAACAACGTTACTGCTGCGACATCATCTTCTACACCTCCACCGCCACCACCACCAGATCGGTACGTGCGACATATCTCGATCCGTTTAGCGATGGATGCTTTACTTGTTTGTGCTTGCTGCTACTCATGTTGATTAATGCATCTAGTATGTTCGAGTTTCACATGTTAGTAGTTGTTGTCATCATGTTTTATATTCTGGAATTAATCATGGAAATTGTGCCTAATTATCCAACATCATTTGCGATCAAGTCAACACACATGTTGGAGCTGCATCATGTAATATACCACTAAAGCCTAATTTATCGAATTGCGCCAACACATGCGCGGCACCATTGCTCAAACGGTCCACCTTCGAAACTTCAATATCTTGATACACCCTTAAAAGTTGACGAGCTTCATGGAAAAGAGCCCAACTGCTAGACATCTCCTGGCCCTGTCCGACATGGCTTGAACAGCACGACGATAGTGGCCCCTGTCCGACATGGCTTGAACAACACGACGATAGTATGATTCTAGTGTTGTTGGCCAGCGCTGAAGCTCGACGAGGTGTTTTAGTCCTTCAAGACATGCCAACATCTCCGCATCTTCTGCACTAGCACACAAGGGAATGAACTTCCATTCGGATACCATGGGTTTCCCTGTGTGATCATGAAAGGATGCCAATCCCAGCTTTCTTCGACAAGATATCCCAGCCCGCATCGACATTTGCTTTTAGTCGCTCTTCCATAGGAGCTGACCACGCATGTGAGCCCTCAGATAAATCATGCCCAGAAATATTTGGCAGCCAATTGAAACGACTGATGGTAGTTGTATATAAAATGATCTGAAGCCGAGATCGACGCTTTGTCGTCACCATGAACCATATTGTTATGGTGATGCCGGACCTGCCAAAAGAGAAAAATGAGCTTCGATATGGTGTCCTTAGAGGCATCCAGCAAAATATGCAGTAGCCACTCTTTACCAATATATTGGATCTTCTTGTCGGGAGGTAAATTCCATAAGTTTCTCATCTCCTCCCGCATCGCTCGAGCGAGTGTACAACGAACAAGAGTGTGGTGGCCATATTCATCCTCGCGACCACAGATTGTGCAAATAGGATCAGTTTCAGGAATCCGACGATGGAGCCCTGTACAGACAGCAAGCGTGTCAGTTGCCACTTTCCATGCAAAAACCCTCAGCTTTTGAGGGACGTCAGCTCTCCAGATAATGTTCCAAATACCCATGTTACCCGTAGGTTCAGAGCTTGATTGTCCTTGGCTCAGCCTATCCAGCGATGACTGAATACCGAGCTGATATGTTGATCCGACAGAAAACATGTCGTTGCTTTCACAGCTCCATGCAACAAAATCCTCACACGTCCTAGATGGAAGCTTGATTGACATAATAACATCTGCATCGCGAGGGAGGCAGCACTCACGGACAGCTCCCTCATCCCATAATCTTGTCGTTGGGTTTATCAACTCCAAGACCCATTTCTTGCAGGGGTTACCCCGTCTCCCTTACACTTTTCATAGCATCCGGCCTGTGAAGGCAATTGTCACGGAAAATCTTTACTTTAGACCCTGAATCAATCCTCCAAACCACACCTCGCTTCAGTAATTCAAGACTGTGATGAAGCCTTGCCACGTCTTAGATTGGTTCTGTATAAAAGTAGTGTCAAGCAAATCTCCAGAAGGATAATATATGGCTTTCAACAATTGAGCACACAAGCTATCAGTAAAGTGAATCAGGCGCCAGGCCTGCCTTGCTAGTAGTGCTTGGTTAAAAACCTTTAGGTCTCTAAAACCCATTCCGCCATGGGCCTTTGGCCGAGCCATCAGTCACACGACATCCAATACATACGCCGTCTATTCTCCTCATCGCCCCACCAAAATATGTGAATTATTTGTGATAGGTCATCAGCAAGGCCTGCTGGGAATTTGAAAACCCCCATAGCATAAGTTGATATAGCTTGAAGTACAGACTTAATAAGGATCTCCTTTGCACCTGAAGACATGTAATTTTCAGAACCGCATCAGAACCGCATCGTCAACGACCCCTCCTCCCGCACCCCTCCCAAACCCTAAACACACCCCGCCGCTGCCGCCGCCGCCGGTAGCGCCTCCGGGCAAAGGCCGCGGGGCGTGGCGGCGGCGGCCTCTCCTTGTTGCCGCGCTGGGACGGCGACCGGGATCCCTCGACGCTCGCTGCGGCCGGTCGGATTTGGTGATGGGCGGCGGCCATACCTCTGCGCGACGGCCAGAAGCGGCAGCCCCTTGCCTTCCACCGGATCTTCACCGCAGCACGCCGGAGGGGCTGGTGGCGGGCAGCGGCCAAGACATGATCTGCGCCACTCCCCCCCCCCGCCTCTCGGCCGTGTGTGGAGGCGATCTCGGGTTTCTCTCGCGCCATGAGGTCGCCCGGGGCAGCAGCCTTGGGTACGACGGTGGAGGTGGCCATCTTCTTCGTCGGAGAGGGTCGGCCTGCGGTTGGTGGTGGTGGATCCATCGATCTATCACCGCTTTCCGGCGGCATGATGGAGGATCTTGGAAGCCGGCGTCGGTGTCGCCGGTGGTGGGTTGGAGTGGCCAGCCCGGGATGGTCGCCGACGTGGGGGTCCGACCTGAATAAAGGTGGCGGTCCTAGGGCCTCTCTTGCGTGAAGAGGAGGACCTACCGGAGGCCTGGACTCGTGATCTGGCCGGATTGTTGAGTTCCGGAAGGCTCCGCCGATGAATGTAACAGTGCTTTTGCCTGAAGTTTGTTGGATCGGAGGTATTCGGTCGTGCGCACCCATGTTTTTATTCCGACCGATTGGTTCTGGAGGGAGCGGCGCGAAGCTCTTTTTCTTTGATTGACATCAAGTGACTATGGATCCATGATGAAAGTCGGAAGAAGAGAATTTCATGAAGGCCGAGAGGGAGGACTAGCTAAGGGAGGTTCAAGTCTTTGCGATGTTGAGGGACTTGCTTGGTGTTTCGGGCTTCACAGCAGCGGTATGAAAGTGGGGGCGACAACACAGGTGAAGTGCAGAGTCCTACCTTTTCAGGGTGAAAACCCAAGGTCTGGCCTTAATTGGTTGTGTCTGTCAATGTCCTTGGTGGAGGCATTTGTTTTGAGAGCGGGGACTAGTCTGTAGTTCAGGTGTTGTCTTGGCGGTGGATGTATTGCTGTTGTTAGGCCCGAGATACTGTAGCGGAACTTTTATTTCTTAGTTTTCTTTTCTTGTTTTTGGCTGTGTGCATCCGTAGTGCCATTAGGGTGGTGCGTTGTTGCAGAGGCTGGGCGTAATTGGTATCTTCTTGATATTAATATATTCCCTTTATCAAAAAAATGTATTTTTCAGACCAGTTGCTCGCGTGCTTTGAGAACTTCTCTTTCATTGATTTAAACTTTTCACTCTTTAATCTACCTTCAGGCACCTGGAGCCCCAGATATTTTTCCTCAAAACACTGGGTTTCATACTTCAGGATACCCTGCAGTTTAGCTTGAACCGCAGCGGTGCACTGGTCAACGAATAATATGGAGCATTTACCCATGCTTACCAATTGCCCGGTGCTCTTCCCATATCTATCCAGAATGGATTTCACAACATGGCCTTGATCAACTGTAGCCTCAAAGAAGAAGAGACTATCATCCGCAAATAACATGTGGGATATTCCAGGGGCTCTCCTACATAAATATATGTAGCTCATGCAGGAAATTGTTTTCAATCTCTTTCCTGATGAGACAAGATAAACCATCAGCAACAAAAAGGAAGAGATATGGTGGAAGCGGATCGCCTTGTTGAATGCCATGAGTTGGAGTAAAGGGGTCCAACATATGTCCGTTAAAGCGAATTGGGTAGCGTACAGTGGTAACACATGCCATTACCCACCGTATCCATTGACCGTGAAAGCCCAACTTCGCTAAAACCCCTTCCAAAAATCACCGATCATACGCTTTGGCCATATCCAGCTTATACGCACAAAACCTCCTACGGGCAGCTGATCCCGTTTGAATAGAGTGAATGCACTCAAGCGCCATTAGTGCATTATCCGTAATAAGTCGTCCAGGGATAAATACATTTTGGGTTAGTGCAATAATATCTTGTAGAAAAGGGCAAAGGCGATTAACGAGGCACTTTGAGACGACTTTAAAAATCACGTTGCATAAACTAATTAGGCAAAAACCCTCAGCTCCTCAGGATCGTTCTTTTTTGGAATCAAAACAATGGAAGTATCATTGACCTCTTCCGGCATAATACCATCAGAACCGTTGCACAGCTAGGACCACTTCATCGCGTAAGAGGCCCCAATTTCGTTGAAGGAAGCGGGCTGGAAAACCGTCAGGTCCAGGGGCCTTGAGGGGGCCAATCTGGAATAAAGCATCGCTTATCTCCTTCTCCGAAAAGGGTGCACACAGTCTCGTATTCATCTCCTCATCCACACACTGGTCCAACAGATCAGTAATGATATTTGGGTCAATGCGATCGTCCCTTGTACATGATCTGCAGATAGAAGAATGGAGCAATGATCTGACCGTGACGAGGAGATATGCCTCAAACGGTGCTCAGGGAACATTGTCGACTAAGAAGGAGAAGCCACCACGAGGTCGAGCCTCACCTTGACGTTTCGGTCACCTTTTTGTTTGTTATCAAATGTCTAGGGGGTGCCACTAAAACCCAAATCATGTAGATCACAGTGCGAGGGAACTTCACGAAAGTCTAACATCAGCATCTCCGAGCGTGGCGTCAGCGAAAAATGCTCCTCTTGCCACATTGCCTCGTTGAAATCTCCCGGCATCAGCCATGGTTTGTCAGACTGTGGCTTAATTTGGCGAAGCGTCGACCACATTTTATGTCAATCATGGGGTTTAGCTTCGCCATACAAAAAAGTGCCTCTCCACATGTGTTCAAAAGGGCCACCACTAATATGAACATATATGTGCCGATTACTGAAACACAAGAGATCCACCATAATATCCTCGGTCCAATACAGCACAAGGCCACCTCCTCTTCCTCCCCCCTTTACTTGATAGCACCCTTTCATACCAATACGATAACAGAGATTGTCAACTCTCTCCTTACTTTGCCTAGTCTCGCAAATGAAAACTAGACAGTGCTTATAAGTCTGTACGAGACATACTAGCTCTTGAACGGTCGGCGATTTCCCCAAACCGCGACCGTTCCATCCTAATGTCGTCATTGGGTCCGGCGGTCCACCTCGGAGGTGGCCGCCGATGATGCCAAATCATTTGTGGGGTTGCCTGTTCTCCTTTGCTTTGTACGGTCACGTGGATTAGTGTAACCTGGAGGCGGAGGAAGTGTCTTTAGGTCCTTATCAGTTTCAGTGGTTGAATCACTCTTATCCAAATTGGCAGTCTCAGAGGGTCCAAGATCAAGCTTTTTCCTAGCACCAGAATGCTCTTTATCATTCCCCACCTGATAAGGTAAAGGTGGCCGATCTTTCGATGAGACGTGGATAGATCGATTTGTTGGTGGAGTTCGTGCTTGACGATCCGACTACACGTGCAAAGCTCGTGCGCCAATGCAATCGCTAGGACAATCTCCGGGAGTTACTGATCTTGCGGATGCACGATCAGCCTGACCAGCGAGGGTCTTAATTCCTACCCGAAATCGAGAACAAGTAAGAACTAATGATGCAATCAGAATATTGCGGATGAAAGATGAAAGCTTTATTGACAAAGGTGGGATTCCGAATAGTCGGTCTTGTTCTGGGCGTTGGCCTCAAAAGAAGTACACGAGAGTTGCAGCAATGGCTAACTTTCAATCTAATCAAAATCCAAGTTCTAATGACGGCTACAGAGGGATATATATGGGGGAAGTGAAGGGATTTTCGTCCAACCAGCTAGGGTTGGCCAAAAACACCCCTAAATGGGCCTTCCTCCACTTATATGGCCTCTTAAAATCCCCTAAAATACCTAATCCGAAAATAACATGGGCCTGGCCCAAAACTAAAGGTGACGCAGCACCATAAATAACTCTTTGGATGAATTTTATGATGGAGTAACTTGTATAATTCATCCAAGCATCATTGCTTCACTATGGTGGCTTCAATGTTCTGAAATCCTTGCTTGCAACGCCATCCTGAATCCTTGCAGGTCTGCTGCCATCTCCATGCACATTCCTAATCCAATGCATGGCGTCCATGCTAGATCCATTCCTAAATAATATAAATACATTTGATTTAGGCAGCATCATATTCTCATATATATGAGGAAGGATTCCTAGTAACGAATATACCTGAGATGTGGTTGTAGGAGTATTGGTTGTATCTATCATAGAGATGTCCTCATCACCACCCCCTCCATTGGGCCGGTTTTCAGAGGGCTTTCTCTAGAATCACCTATTTCCTCCTCATCATCCAGAAGAGCCTCCTGAGAGGATCTTTTTTTTGGTTTCGGGTTCAGACCTCCACGGCTAGCAGAACCTCCACGAACAGGAGTTCGCAGAACAAAGCGGTGAGGCTCCACCGGTACAGAGGCCCGACGAACTGCAAGCATCCACTCCCCATACTGGAGATCCTTGGCCTCCCAAACACCATCACCACACTCCTCATGATCATTCCCAAGCAGGCCACAACACTTCTAGAAAAAAAAACAGCTTCTCGTACTTCACTGCTAGCCTCTACCTCCCTTCACCTTGGACTGAGAGAGAAACGGAACGCATCAAGGGTTTTGCGATATCTATCAACACCCGAATAGGAACGTAGTTGCCTTCATGGAATAATTTTGGGGACATCTGAGTCTCCTTGGCTTTCCCAACTCTACGTGCTAGATCATCAATCACCTCAGTTTTCCGGTATAGCTCAGGTATACCATGGATTTGTGCCCATACATACAGTCCACTGAAAATCAGCTTCTCAGGATCCTCTCTCCCATCGTAATCCTCCACCAGAACAGTCCAGCCACGGAAAGTCCAAGGACCCTGGTGAACTACTTCCAATCTCCCAAACAATGCATTTGGGAGATGAACAGATTCTCACCCGGCTCACGGAAGATCGGATCTCTGGACAGATTCCAGATTGCCTTCATCTTCCCAAACAATGCCTCTGCGCTAAACGATCGCGGGGTATGGACCTTGCCGATGGCCAACCACCTAGCATCCTCCTGGTATTCCTTCACCGCCTCCGCCTCAATTACAACATCATCCAGTTCATCGTCACGAAGCTCCAGATGCTTGAGCAAATCATCAATCTCGGCTTCCTTCCCCGCTACCGTGCCGGAGGAGCCAGACGTAGCTTTTTCTGCCATTGGGAATCGTCAAACAACCCAAGTTCACGAACCAAGAGAAGTTCAGAACATGGATCGCGAGAGGATGCGCAGGTGCTAGATCGAACATGGCTAAGATGTACGGGTAGGAACTAGTAGCAATCTCGGACTTGATCCGATCTCACGGGGCGACTCAGGGGCGTCGCCGGAGCAGAGAAACCCTAAACTAGAGGGTGTCTTTTCTCTCGCTGGTGACACCGATGTTGAGCCTTCGCGCCTGATCCTTTTTTGTAATTACCAACTGTGAGTCTTGGGATGATCAAGGGGGAGATTTTTACACTTGTACTCCTGCCCGGCCATGGACCGGATGTTCGGTTTTGCTAGTTAGGGTTTTAAATTAGATTGTTGGCAATATTTTCTGATATCGGCTTCATTGTTGGTGGTTCTGCATCGATCGATGCAGACAGGGAAAGTGAGTGAGGCCTCTGCCTCGTCAACTATAGTGAACCAGGAGGATGTTGCAGCCATGTTAGCAAAACTAACACTCAAGGAGGACGATCGCGACGATGTCCACTTCTGCTTCGGTGCTCCTCCCCTGGAAATTTTTTGGACGCATCAAACACAAAAATGGTGGAGATCTTCACATACTTGTTCGTAAGCGGGGGCACGATCATAATTTCAGCGTAGGTCCACCGTCCATACTGCGCCCGTATGGCCCGCGTTGTATTGTACCTTGTTTTTGTACGACGTGGGGCGGTACTTAGGCGGATGAGATCGTTAACTGGTCACGTGGCCTCTTTTTTTTCTTACGCGAGGTACACATACCGTATCAATACATATGGGTATACATGGGATGGATATGGGTTTCGGCGGATCCAACATAGAAAAAAAAAACTAATAGGGCTCGACGATGTCATCTTCGAAGAAGATGGATAAGTAAATGGTGTGCTAGGTAAACAATTCATGTGCAAGAGGGAAGTCGGGCAAGGAGAACCTCTGTCTATTGAATCTGATATACTAGAGCATATGATGAGCTTATAATCATCTCATCTTGGCTGGATGGATTACAGCTAAACATAGATGGAAATGACGATGAGTAAAAAAGTAGATGGAAGAATGGTGATTATTTTGCATCTACGTTTTACTTCATCTATTCCTAAATATAGAGTGTACATATAATGTTTGGCACGAAAATTAAAGAATGTATTTGGAGGGAAAGCTTCACAAGTTTTGAGCGAGATTATTCATCACTAGATGACGTGAAAAAATAGAGGAGTTTGCATTAGGTAAGAAAACGTAACCAACTCCGTGAAAAAATAGTCCAGACGAGTGCTACAACGTAATAAACCATATATTTTAAAATTATTTCTCAAAAAACTATACATCTTATATCAAAGAACGGGGAGTATAATTTAGTACATGCGTCCTTCTTAGTCTTCCCGGTAGACTAGTCATATATAAATGGGTTTGAAAGAGTAGACGCATTAATTGTGTGGCAGTGAAATTACTCCCCGTTCTCACAATCAATGCCTCTACTCTTCCAAACCCACTTATATACGACTACTAATAGTGGGAATATTACTCCCACTTATATACGAATTAATTGTGAGAACTAAAATATTTTTGTGGCTTTTACTTAGTGACTATTTGAATACCAGGGATCTTCTCAAAAGAAGACCATGGAAAGTCACTAATGATGTGCACTGTGGCGCCAGGCGCAGGGGTGGTGCCCGGACCCGTGGACAAGAAGCCGGCGGAGAAGAAGCATGCGAGAACCATCGGCATAGGACCTCGTCTGTCCGGGGTGAAGGAGGCGAGTCAAAAACAACCCTTTGCTGCATCTCATACCACATCCGCCGCTCTTCCAGCATGAACTCGCGGCCACGCTCCTCCAAGGCCACCGAACGGAAGCAGATCTCGACGATGGCAGCGTCGATGAGCTCCTCATGTCCTCTGAGAACGCGCTCCCGTGCGCTCTGGAAGGACTCGAGGAGGATGAGCTGCTCCACCGTGGTGGGGACATGAAGAGGGTCTTCTTCCTCCCAAGTCCCCCACTCGTCGTCGTCGCCTCTCATTGTAGGGCTCGTTGGGTACCTCTGGAGGGCGGCCTCGCTTATGTGGCCCCACGTGGTGAGCGGGGGGCGGGGGGTGAAGGGAGCGCCATGGCTCTATATACGTGGCTCTGCCCAAGTCCCCGACGAGCATATTTAATAGCATGACCGTCTGGGTGGGAAAGCGATGGCGCAGGAGCGAAGGTTGTGGTTGTTTCCGCGCCTGCCGGCTAATCTCCGGTTAGCAACCGCGGCCGCCATTATAATCTTTTAAAAGCGAGTGTGGACAACTCGATCTACGGAATTGTGGGGAGGGGGCATTGGGGCCGCTACCACCCGCATCTAGACCGCGGCCTATTTCGTGTCCTTGGACTGTCGCATCCGGACCCTCGGTCCGTTATGCGGCGGGTGTTGCAGATGGCCATACGTCCCAAGAAATCGCGTGTTGTTAAGATCATCCAATTGAGTTCCTCAAAGCTTCCCTCAAAGGGATTTGGGGCGCGTCGGATGTTTGATCGCTTCTAGCCGCGCACCCCAAAACCCTTTTCGGTCCAACATGGCCCAATATGGCGTCGGCACCCCGAGCCCATCCCCGCCACACAAGAGATGATGCGGGCGCGCTGGACGCAACTGAAAGCGACGCTGTGACTGGCGGCTGATACGTTGCAAACGTATCTATAATTTTGTATGCTCCATGCTTGTTTTACACCAATTTATATATGTTTTGTTTACACTTCGTTGCATTTTTATGCATTTTCCGGGACTAACCTATTGACAAGAAATATTCTCTGTTTTCTGCTGTTTTGTATTTTAGAAAAGTTGTGCAGGAAATATTCTTGTAATTGGATGAAACAAAAACCGAAGTTCCTATTTTACTGTAACGAAGACGGAGTTCGGAGGAGAGACGGAGATGTTCCAGGAGGTGGCCACACCCGCCCTAGGCGCGGGCCACCCCCTGGTCGCGCCTAGGGGTGGTGTGGGCCCCTCGGGCACCCACCGACCTCGTCCTTCCGCCTATTTATTCACCTATTCGGGAAAAAAACCTAAATACTCGAGCCTCCATCCACGAAAAGTTCCATCGCGGCCGCCATCGCCGACCCTAGCTCGGGAGGATTCTAAAGCTCTTCCCGGCATCCTGCCGGAGAGGGAGGTCATCACCGGAGGCCTCTACATCGCCATGCGCGCCTCCGAAGTGATGCGTGAGTACTTCATCTCTGGACTACGAGTCCATAGCAGTAGCTAGATGGTTGTCTTCTCCAGTTTATGCTTCATGTTTAGATCTTGTGAGCTGCCTATCATGATCAAGATCATATTTATGTAATGCTAAATATTGTGTTTGCTGGGATCCGATTAATATTGAATATTATGGTTGAGATTGGGTATATACTTGTCATATGTTATTTGATCTTGCATGCTCTCCGTTGCTAGTAGATGCTCTGGCCAAGTATGTGTTTGTGACTTCAAGAGGGAGTATTTATGCTCGATAGTGGGTTCATGCCTCTAGTAATCTAGAAGAGTGACAATGACTTCTAAGGTTGTAGATATGTTGTTGCTACTAGGGAGAAAACAAGAATGCTTTGTCGAAGGATGATTCTATTGTTTACTTTACACATTTTGCTTAATGCGATAATCTGTTGCTTGCAACTTAATACTGAAAGGGGTGCGGACGCTAACCGGAAGGTGAATTATTAGTCATCGACGCAGTTAGATTACGGTCTATGTATTATGTTGTAATGCACAAATAAATCTCATAGTAATCATCTTGTCATGTATGGTCTTTATTCTATCAATTTCCCAACTATAATTTGTTCACCTAGCATGTTATTTATCTTTATGGACTGACATCTCTAGTGAACTGTGGACCCCGGTCCTTTCTTTTACACTGATAAAATTATCTACTGCAAACACCTGTTCTGTTTACTTACTCCAAGCATTGTTCTCTTTAATTCCACTGCAAACAAACATCTCTTTCCACACTATACGGTTAGTCCTTTGTTTTCAGCAAAACCGGTGAGATTGACAACCTCACTGTAAGTTGGGGCAAAGTATTTGGTTGTGTTGTGTGCAGGTTCCACGTTGTTGCTGACGTCAGTAGTGCATCCTGCCAAAAGTCAGCTAGCTACACCTTCAGATGTCATTTCTTTCTCCTACTGGTCGATTCAACCTTGGTTTCTTACTAAGGGAAAATTTGCTACTGTACTCATCATACATTCCTCTTGGGGTTCCCCAACGGTGTGCTCTGCACTCATCAGCGGGCCCACCTCGTCAATGACAGGAACTGAAGCGCTGCAGCTTTGCCTTAATGGTGACGATGATTTCCAAGGCGGAGCATGCAAGACGTCCCGTCGATGTTGCGCCTCCTCAATGCGTCGCTGATGGTGCATTTCGCGCATCTTCCTACGCCTTCGCCATCCCTTCTCGCGCTTTGTCCCCGCCTCTTCCCGGGCTGCCATCAAAGGCCGCCTCAGCTCGCTATCGCCACCACATCCGCCGGCAAGCCTTCCCTCCACCTACATGAATATATGCATCATCACCTAGCCAAAACCTACGCAATGTTGAGCTGTACCGGCGGCGGCCATCCGCCTCCACCGCCCCCGGCCCACATGCCCGAAGTTCCTAAGTTCGACTTGTTTTTCGAGGACGGCGATGTCCTCGAGGAGGACCCGGAGCTCGCGGTGCTGAATGCGCACTTCAGGGCTAACGCATACCGGGAGGCGGAGGAGGAGGCGGCCCACACTGCGTTCGACAGGGACCAGTGGAAGCGGCAGGAGGTGGTGGCCACGGAGGAGGAGGCAGACAACGACGATGACCTCAACGGGTGGAGGACGATTGGCCTGACCCAGAGGATAATACAGCGGAGCAGAGAGCAATCATCGCGTCCTTCAAGTCGCTGAAGAGGACCGACTTGTGTCCCCGAGAAATTCAATGAGAAGCAGCGGCACCGTGCCATCGACATCTCCATCCAACGGGCATAGATAAAGGAGGCAGGCCGCCACCTCTTCGAGGACGAGTGGCAGCGGCTCGTCGGGGACCCGACGGAACGCCAAGCTCTTTTCGTGGAGCCCCCGAGGATGCGACAGCTTCGAGAGCGGAAGAAGGAGCGAGGCGATGATGGGGCGGGGCTATCGAGCGCCCCGAAGGACGGCGAGTAGGCCAGGTAGATCAACTAGCCGTTCTCTTTCAAAATTGCAAAATATAATCAGATTTAGATGAGAACTTTTATTTTAGTGCTATTAAAATGTTTCGGAGCATCGTTTGGGGACGTCCAGGCGCGGCCGGAAACGAACATCTTCCAAAAGCGATATTCCCTTATGACATCCCTATCCCTAAACACTCGATTTGACGTTTTTTTCTGGACAAAGTTTGAGAGATGCGACTAAAAATGCTCTAAAAAAACTACTAGAAACCCCTAGCTACAAAATATGAATAGTGAAGGAAAAAAAATACGGTCGACTAGCCATGGCCGGTGGCCTCTGATTTAAGTTAAAAAAGTGAAAGAAACCACCATGAAATATTTATGTATGCATTATTTATAGATATTAAAAGATTGATATAATTGTTTTCTGCACATAGTTAAATTTTACAGATTTTAATTTTGATAAAGTAATTATATGCAATGGATTTTGGGAAGGAGCGAGTATGAACGACGATGACAAACTACAGCAGACACTGGTGCTGACCGTGCACGCCATGCTGTCGCTACAGTCCCTGGATCCGAGTGATAATTCTCGCATCACGCCTATATATTTATTACGATGACACGCCGCTCCCCCACATCACTCCTGCTTTCGTAATTCGTATACTAACCACTCTCCGGCGTCTCCTCTGCCTGCCATGGCGTCCGGCCATTCCCAGCTGGCCGAAACCGCGCTGTGGCTGCTCCTGGCAATGCTGGCGCTCAGCATCGGCAGCAGCGCGGCAGCGTCGGCGTCGGCGCCGCGTGTGCCGGCGGTGATCGTGTTCGGTGACTCGACGGTGGACACGGGCAACAACAACCAGATCGGCACGACGCTGCGGTCCAACTTCCCGCCCTACGGCCGCGACATGCCTGGCGGCGCCCGCGCCACGGGGCGGTTCGGCAATGGGCGCCTCCCGCCGGACTTCATCTCCGAGGCGCTCGGGCTGCCGCCACTCGTCCCGGCCTACCTCGACCCCGCCTACGGCATCGCGGACTTCGCGCGCGGCGTCTGCTTCGCCTCCGCCGGCACCGGCGTCGACAACGCCACCGCCGGCGTCCTGGTAAGCACTCGACGCCCCCCAATTGCTGTGATCGTGCTGGTCGGCACCGATAATCTTTTGAGATTTTCAGTTTGAATTTTGTCGAAATGCCAGACTCCGCGTACATACAGCCGTATTCGTACGTGCGCCTGCGCATTGGCGCCGTGCTAGCTAGGCGATTAGTTAGCGGGAGGCCATTAGTGCGCGCTGCACGGGGGTCGGTGAGAAAGTAGCAGAGGTACTATAGTAGCTAGCAGGCGCCTGCTGGCCTGCTACACTGCTGCTGTCGTAGTGACGCAGTGTACCCTCGTCAACTGTCGTTTCGCGGCGGTTTAAGGATCACGGGCATATGGTGGTTTCTCCCTCTCGGCAGCTCTGGTTGGTGGTTACCTGCTGGAGTATACATGACGTTTCTCAACAATGGAGATGTCAATTCTTGATAGCCATTTTCTTCATCGTTCAACCACCTGGCCGGCGTTTTAATACAGTAGTAGTAGTAGGGAAGCTCTAGAATCTAGAAGACTCGATCTAGACACTGCTGGACCCAAGTTCTTTTCTCCGATCGATTTGTACGTGGTTGCCGGCAAGGTGCTCGGCACAATTTCTCAGCTAGCGCAAATGCATGCATGCATGCATTCACAGGGTCAACGACGCGGCGGCGGTAACCACTGACTGATCGCTAGCCTGCATGCACAAGTCAGCACAAGCCATCTGCGTCACCGCAGAGGACCTTGGCAATTATTTTTCTCCAGACCATCCACTGATGTCTTCTTCATTCCAGCCTTTATTAGTGCACAGCTGCTTGAGACTGCTTAAACTTCCAGTTAACTTTGTGATTAGTACTAGTACAATTTTTCAAAGCACAAGGGCCCATCGGCCATCATCCACCGCTGCATCTCAGAGCAAGGCTAATAATGCAGCCGGCTGCTGGCTGTAAGCCCATGCCAGGTCACCTAAAAGCCAAGTTCGTACAGCAAGCTGGCTATTAGAGTAGCTTTGGTGAATATTTTAATATTTAAATGCTTTCTATTCTATGTTTGCATGCAAGACTCATCATCCTTGCATTCAATGCTTGTAGCCAGCTCTAGCGTTTGCATCCGGCTGCATGCCGACTCCATCTTATTGATCTCTGTGCTAGCGCTAGCGACGGATGAAGCGCTCGCTTCATTCTCTTTCCTACCTTCTCTTTCCTCCAACTAGGATTTTGATGATGTGGATTTGCTTATAGCCTGCTGAGTAGGATCTATTATACTTGCTCTCAGCATGTGGGACATTAACCATCAGCCGCCATTGCCGCTGTTCACCTATGCCAAATTATCCTTTATATAAAATCATCCAAATTGATCACTGTACCGTGTTAAGGATCATTATTGTACTCTGTTAATCATGCACACGGATGGTGGGAAGATATTACTTTTAATACCGTAACTATTGACAAATTAAAGTTTGGTCCCTTAGCAGTCAAGTATAAATTGGTCCTCTTACCTGTCATACCAGAAATTTGTGATCCTTTTAACACTCAAATTTCTTAGCATTTTCCCCGGTGAAAATGTCTTTCACCATACCGTGCCAGAATATTCAGAAGCGGGCATGTAGACCAGTCAACACAAATACCCGCAAAAACCTTAAAAGTATTTCAAGTGAAAAAAGAAAATTCCAAAACATGGGGGAAAATGAAAATCAACTGATCTCATAAACTGGTAGGTAAGACATATTTTAAAACACAAGACTAAGGAAAAAATTGCATAAAAAATGAGGATACTTTAGAAACAGTTCTTCTAGAAGAGAAAAAATGCAACCTAGAAGAATCATGAATATTCTAGAAAAAATATTGGAAGTAAGGAACGTTAAGAGTGAAATTAGAACGAAAGAATAATCAAATCCCATACAACATTTATGTTTATTATTAATTTTTAAAAATAAATAAAATGTGAAGTAACTTTACAGGAATAGAAAAATTATGGTTTTCCCAAACTTTGATTTCCCTTTTAATATCTTTTTTATTTATTTTTACATTTTATTGATATTTATTTTAAAAAACTGAGATAAAAGGTTTGACTTTCCATAATTAATTAAGAACAAAAAAGTTACCCAATGTTCAATTCTCTGTGCTGAATGATGTACCACATGTGTCTAATATTGTTAGACCAAGCCATGAAAAAAATCAGTTCGGTTGGAGCAAGAGAACAAATCTTGATAGTGTTTGACATCTCAGAGAACCGAAAGGTTCTATGGTGGTGATTTTTGACTTCCGGCTACTAGTTATCCTGCTGGTTTAAAAATTCTGAAAATCATATTTACCAGTTTAGAAAATAATTTGGATGTAGCCAATAATTTATCTCACAAATGTGCACAATATCAATATCAAATTCATATATACTTTGTATTCTGAGCTATAAAAAATGACAAACATTTCAACTAACTATGTGTATTTTCAAATCTTCAACTTTTTTTCAGATTTTTTCATTTTTATGAAGACCACAATACGGAGAATTTCGCATGACAATTTTACATGCCTATAGGATATCTGAAAAATTGAAGATATTCTATTATGTAAAAAAAAATACATAATAGAATATCTTCAATTTTTCAGACTTTTGTAAAACTTATGAATATGATTTTTTAAATTTTAAAAATGAAAGGATTGCTGAGCTCGAGAGTCAAAGACACTTTTTCAACGTTTCTAGTAGAATTAGACTATGACAATGGTCGAGAAACCGATTATTGTAATTTTGGGTCTACTAACTATCAAATTTCGTTCAGTTTGAGGAAGGAAAACGAATGCAGCAACAGAATTCTTCTGCTGAGTTGCTTTACTCCAAAGTGCAAACCTGCATGCATGCAATTTACTGACAAACACGTCATATTAGTCAGTGATCCCGCTGTGGAAGGAGGTGGAGTACTACAAGGAGTACCAGGTCCGGCTGCGCGCCTACGCCGGCGCCGCGCGCGCCCGCGCCATCGTCCGCGGCGCGCTCCACGTCGTCAGCATCGGCACCAACGACTTCCTCGAGAACTACTACATGCTCGGCACCGGCCGCTTCCTGCAGTACACGGTGGCCGAGTTCTCCGACTTCATCGTCGACGGCGCACGGTGGTTCCTCTCCGAGATCCACCGCCTCGGCGCGCGCCGCGTCACCTTCGCGGGCCTCTCCCCCATCGGCTGCCTCCCGCTGGAGCGCACCACCAGCTTGCTCCGCGGCCGCGGCGGCTGCATCGAGGAGTACAACCGGGTGGCCAGGGAGTACAACGCGAAGCTGGAGGCCATGGTGCGCGGCCTCCGCGCCAAGCTCCCTACCCTCAAGCTCGCCTACATCCCCGTCTACGACGCCATGCTCGACTTCATCACCAACCCGGGCAAGTTCGGGCTGGAGAACGTGGAGGAAGGGTGCTGCGCGACGGGGATGTTCGAGATGGGGTTCATGTGCAACGACCAGGCGCCACTGACGTGCGACGATGCCGATAAGTTCCTCTTCTGGGACGCCTTCCACCCCACGCAGAAGATCAACCGGATCATGGCCAACAACACCCTCAACGATTGTTACCAGCAAGGCGTCCTGTGATTTTTTTTTATAAATTCGATCCAATGATTATTTTGTGGAGCAAAACGTGAGCAAATTAGATCGTGAACACAACCAATCGAGAAAGAAATTATTTTACTGAACAATTACTTTCAGTTCAGTTCCGATTTCAAAGACATACTACTCTACTTTCGGGAGAATAGATCATGTGGGACGCTTTCAATGGTATTGGACGAAACACGACATCACAATCCCTCTCGTGCCCTGTTTCTAAGAGCACTT
Source organism: Lolium rigidum (assembly GCF_022539505.1). Classification (NCBI taxonomy): domain Eukaryota; kingdom Viridiplantae; phylum Streptophyta; class Magnoliopsida; order Poales; family Poaceae; genus Lolium; species Lolium rigidum. The sequence goes on from NC_061509.1 coordinate 68,879,566, forward strand.
TTAGCCGTTGGCGCTTCCCACGGTTAAATTCGACGCTAAATAGCGTTGGATTAGACGAAAGTTTAGTGTGAGCAGCGCCGAACTTTCAGACGTCCTCCAAGTAGACGCTCGAAGATCGGCGTTTTTCGCTTATTTTCACAAATAAACTCACAGTTCGACGCATTTGATAAATTTTGGTAAATATTTGGCTTATTTTTACAAATAAATGTTACAATTCAACAAAGTAAGCAAATAATTTAACAAGTTTTGAAACAAATCAAATGGAAACTAGTTGATGTTTCCTCGAAGTCTCCATATGTGCTCCATCAGATCATCCTGCAGTTGTTGATGCATTGTGGAGTCTCGGATCTCCTGGCGCATAGCGATGAACAAAAACCCACGATGCCGACACCTGGTGATTAGGCTGTGCAAAAGGACCCTCTCTATCATATGGTGCAGCTTGCTTGCTCAGAGGAACTGGATACTTTCGCTCATTCTCAATAATCATGATGTGTAAGCACACGCATCAGTTCATCACCTCCCACATCGGATCTTTGGACCAAGTCATTGCGGGGAACCAGACTACATCAAATCTCTGCTGGAGGACACCAAATGCACGCTCGACATCCTTTCGGCAACCTTCTTGTTCCTTGACAAACTCCGCCTCCTTCGGGAGCACGGGGCTTGAGATAGTCTTCACAAATGTTGCCCACTTTGGATAGATACCGTATGCAAGATAGTATCCCTTGTTGTAGTGCCGACCATTGATCACAAAGTCAACCGGGGGAGCATGACCCTCAACAAGCTTGGAGAAGATCGGCGAGCATTGCGAGACGTTGATGTCGTTGTTGGATCCCGGAATAACAAAGGAGTGCCAAATCCAGAGATCATGGGTAGCCACTGCCTCAAGTATCACAGTGCAGCCTTTTTTTTATCCTTGTACATTCTCTGCCAGACAAACAGACAGTTCTTCCATTTTCAATGCATGCAGTCAATGCTTCCAAGCATCCCTGGAAATCCTCGAGCTGCAATGATAGTGAGGATTCGGGCAGTGTCTTCGACAGTGGGTGATCTCAAGTAGATGACCCCAAACACTGCTATCACCGCCTGCAGAACCGGTAGAAACAATCAAGGGCGGTGGACTCCGCCATCCGAAGATAGTCATCGGCAGAATCACCAGGAGCTCCATATGCCAGCATCCGCATAGCCACCATGCACTTTTGGAGGGCGAAAAACCCTGCCACGCCGCTGCAATACAACTTGCATCTGAAGTAGGAGTCGTAGTCTCGAAGGACATACACAATTTTCAGGAAGAGCTTCCGGCTCATCCTGAAACGACGCCTAAACAACAGCCTCACCGTGCAATGGATTGTCGGCGAAGTAGTCTTCGTAGAGCATGCAGTAGCCCTCCATTCGCTGCCTCGGCTTGCACTTCCAGCGACCTGGTGCCGACCCACCACGTCGACCAATGGCCTTCTCCACGTACAGGCCGGACAAGCAAGCTAGGATCAACATGTGATGCTCGTCTTGCGCGGCGGCTGCCATCTCTTCTTCAAAAAGCTCGGCGAACATTTGCTCCTCCTCCTCGTCCGAGTCCATGTCCGCCCAGGCAAATCGAGCACCTGCCGGGCGTGGTCGACGCGAGGCGCGACGCGAGGAGTTGCCCGACGGCGGAATATAGGCAGAGGGGAAGAGGGATGGCGGAATATAGGCTGGTGGGAGGAGGGATGGAGGAATACAGGCAACAAGCCGGCGGATTGGCGAGGGGTGGTGCCGGCGGTGAGAGAGCTACGAGAGGGGAGGGGGATTGCAATGAGAAAGTGGTGGGGTTCGCGTGTTCTCTCGCCGACACAGCGGACCCGTCTCCGCTTTTCTCTCGTCCGGACTCCCCGAGCGCACCCCGGGAGGTCGGGGATAGCCTGGGCTCTTCGGATGGATTTAGGCCCTTTTCCAGGGGAAAACAAGGAACCGGGGGCACGGCTAGACCGAATAACGCCGTCCGGATGAAAAAAGGGGTGTCGGGGGCCTCATTTGGGAGATGGCCAGAGGTGCTCTATGTGCCTAAATAGCTTGGAGGCGACACGGGTGGTTAATCGGGCTTAACGCTTTGGTGCAACGTTTTTATGGATATATGAGGTTACAATATAATGGGTGGGTCCCATGTAATTGCCCGCGATATTGGACAGTGAAACTTCAGCTTGCGCCATCTGGAAAAAAAACTTCAACCCCGCTCCGCCGTGCCCGGCCGTTCACCAGTGTCCCCTTCTCTTCTCCGGCGACAGCCGTTCCTTCTTGACGGCAGCAGGTTATTAGGTGAGTGATCTTAGAACCTTGCCCAATTCCATTCAACTAATTCTCGAGGGTGCTTTTCGGAGGGGATCTGACTGTAGTCGCCTCACCAAGATTGCGGGTTGCTGAACAAGGGCAATGAGATGGAGCCGCCAGAGTATACTTCTAATAGGTAAATGCATCTCAGTATCTCTGAATTTGAACCTGATTTGGTCCTCATATGATTCCCGCAACCTCACTGTGAAATTCAAAGTGGAGTCGATGTTGTGCGGAGATACTTCCAAATCACTATCAAATTCTTTCCATCTAAGGTGAAACTAGGTGATTGTAGCGTGCGGTACATCGATAGAGATACAATTGTGGGATGGGAGGTTAAATTTGCATAGATTGATCCACAAGAGCTGTGATACGTCCCAAACGTATCTATAATTTCTTATGTTCCATGCTACTTTTATGATGATACTCACATGTTTTATACACACTTTATGTCATTATTATGCATTTTCCGGCACTAACCTATTGACGAGATGCCGAAGAGCCGCTTGCTTGTTTTCTGCTGTTTTTGGTTTCAGAAATCCTACAAAGGAAATATTCTCGGAATTGGACGAAATCAACGCCCAGGGTCTTATTTTTCCACGAAGCTTCCAGAAGACCGAAAGGGATACGAAGTGGGGCGACGAGGCGCCGCCACCATAGGGTCACGCGGCCATAGGGGGGCCCCCTCCGCCCTATGGTGTGGGCCCCTCGTCAGCCCACCGACGCTGCCCTTCCGCCTACTTAAAGCCTCCGTCGCGAAAATCCCAGTACCGAGAGCCACGATACGGAAAACCTTCCAGAGATGCCGCCGCCGCCAATCCCGTCTCGGGGGATTCAGCAGATCGCCTCCGGCACCCTGCCGGAGAGGGGAATCATCTCCCGGAGGACTCTTCATCACCATGATCGCATCCGGATTGATGTGTGAGTAGTTCACCCCTGGACTACGGGTCCATGGCAGTAGCTAGATGGTTGTCTTCTCCTCATTGTGCTATCATGTTAGATCTTGTGAGCTGCCTATCATGATCAAGATCATCTATTTGTAATGCTACATGTTTTGTTTGTTGGGATCCGATGAATATGGAATACTATGTCAAGTTGATTATCAATCTATCATATATGTGTTGTTTATGTTCTTGCATGCTCTCCGTTGCTAGTAGAGGCTGCGGCCAAGTTGATACTTGTGACTCCAAGAGGGAGTATTTATGCTCGATAGTGGGTTCATGCCTCCATTGAATGCAGGACGGTGACGAGAAAGTTCTAAGGTTGTGGATGTGTTGTTGCCACTAGGGATAAAACATCAATGCTTTGTCTAAGGATATTTGTGTTGATTACATTACGCACCATACTTAATGCAATTGTCCGTTGTTTGCAACTTAATACTTGGAAGGGGTTCGGATGATAACTCGAAGGTGGACTTTTTAGGCATAGATGCATGTCTGGATAGCGGTCTATGTACTTTGTCGTAATGCCCCGATTAAATCTCATAGTAGTCATCGTGATATGTATGTGCATTGTTATGCCCTCTCTATTTGTCAATTGCCCAACTGTAATTTGTTCACCCAACATGCTATTTATCTTATGGGAGAGACACCACTAGTGAACTGTGGACCCCGGTCCATTCTTTACATCTGAAATACAATCTACTGCAATACTTGTTTTTTACCGTTCTTCGCAAACAAACATCATCTTCCACACTATACATCTAATCATTTGTTTACAGCAAGCCGGTGGGATTGACAACCTCACTATTACGTTGGGGCAAAGTACTTTGATTGTGTTGTGCAGGTTCCACGTTGGCGCCGAATCCTCGGTGTTGCGCCGCACTACACTCCGTCACCAACAACCTTCACGTGTTCCTTGACTCCTACTGGTTCGATAACCTTGGTTTCATACTGAGGGAAAACTCGCTGATGTACGCATCACACCTTCCTCTTGGGGTTCCCAACGGACATGTGTTAACTACTACCACGCCAACAGCAAGCTGCAAACAATGGAAAAGAAGGCCGTGAAGAATGTGGTGGAGAAACTTTGGGAGAGTACTCATTGGGGTCCAGAGCAAGAAGTAGCCTTGTTAAGGTATGAAGATTGGAAGGGCGGGTATGTGCGAATTGATAATGGAGAGGAGATAGTTGATGAAATTGACCAGCAAGAAGGTTGGAAAAGCAAAGAGTTTTTTTTAATACAGAGCTCGTTGATCTGAATTTACATTCTAAGGTTGGATATGTCCCCTCAAAGTTGATTTCACATATGGCAGACGATGATTAGGCTTCATAAGAGGCAGCTAGTTCACATATGTACTGAAGTGACAATAATATCTTCGGGGGTTGATGCTGATGCAAATGCAGGGGTTGTAGTTTATGTTGATTGAAATTTGGTCGAGTTACATGCTCGTGCTGATTTGGTCATTGCACCAATGGCTGAAACATAGATGGCCAAAAAAATTGGCATTCCAGTAGATAATAGAGATAAAGAGGAGAGGGATGAAGGCAATATGTCTCATGATGGTAACATACAAATTTTTGAAGATGTTGATGGAGAGTTGATGAGAGATGCTCCAGATGATGTAGATGATGCACATGATGATTGATACGTCTCAAACGTATCTGTAATTTCTTATGTTCCATGCTAGTTTTATGACAATACTCACATGTTTTATACACACTTTACATCATTTATACGCATTTTCCGGCACTAACCTATTAACGAGATGCCGAAGCGCCAGTTCTCGTTTTTCTGCTGTTTTTGGTTTCAGAAATCCTACACAGGAAATATTCTCGGAATTGGACGAAATGAACGCCCAGGGTCTTATTTTTCCACGGAGCTTCCAGAAGACCGAAGAGGATACGAAGTGGGGCCACGGGGCGCCAAAACCACAAGGCCGCGCGGCCAAGGGGGGCCCGCGCCGCCCTATGGTGTGGGGCCCCCGTGCCTCCTCCGACTCTGCCCTTCCGCCTACTTATACTCTCCGTCGCGAAAACCCTATTACCGAGAGCCACGATACGGAAAAGTTCCGGAGACGCCGCCGCCGCCAATCCCATCTCGGGGGATTCGAGGAGATCGCCTCCGGCACCCCGCCGGAGAGGGGAATCATCACCCGGAGGACTCTACATCACCATGATCGCCTCCGGACTGATGTGTGAGTAGTTCATCCTTGGACTGTGGGTCCATAGCAGTAGCTAGATGGTTGTCTTCTCCTCTTGTGCTATCATGTTTAGATCTTGTGAGCTGCCTATCATGATCAAGATCGTCTATTTGTAATGTTACATATTGTGTTTGTTGGGATCCGATGAATATGGAATACTATGTCAAGTTGATTATTGATCTATCATATATGTGCTGTTTATGATCTTGCATGATCTCCGTTGCTAGTAGAGGCTCTGGCCAAGTTGATACTTGTGACTCCAAGAGGGGGTATTTATGCTCGATAGTGGGTTCATGCCTCCATTGAATCTAGGACAGTGACAGAAAGTTCTAAGGTTGTGGATGTGCTGTTGCCACTAGGGATAAAACCTCGACGCTTTGTCTAAGGATATTTGTGTTGATTACATTACGCACCATACTTAATGCAATTGTCTGTTGTTTGTAACTTAATACTGGAAGGGGTGCGGATGCTAACCCGAAGGTGGACTTTTTAGGCATTGATGCATGCTGGATAGTGGTCTATGTACTTTGTCGTAATGCCCTAAGTAAATCTCATAGTAGTCATCATGATATGTATGTGCATTGTTATGTCCTCTCTATTTGTCAATTGCCCAACTGTAATTTGTTCACCCAACATGCTATTTCTTATTGAAGAGACACCACTAGTGAACTGTGGACCCCGGTCCATTCTTTTACATCTGAAATACAATCAACTGCAATCTCTATTCTCTGTTGTTCTTCACAAGCAAACATCATTTTCCACACCATACGTTTAATCCTTTGTTTAGAGCAAGCCGGTGAGATTGACAACCTCACTGTTAAGTTGGGGCAAACTATTTTGATTGTGTTGTGCAGGTTCCACATTGGCGCCGGAATCCCTGGTGTTGCGCCGCACTACACTCCTTCACCAACAACCTTCACGTGGCCTTCATCTCCTACTGGTTCAATAACCTTGGTTTCTTACTGAGGGAAAACTTGCTGCTGTACGCATCACACCTTCCTCTTGGGGTTCCCAACGGACGTGTGTTTTACGCGTTATCAAGCTCTTTTTCTGGCGCCGTTGCCGGGGAGATCAAGACAGGCTGCAAGGGGAGTCTCCCACATCCAATCTCTTTACTTTGTTTTTGTCTTGCTTTACTTTACTTTATTTACTGCTTTGTTTGCTTTCTATATATCAAAAATAAAAAAAATAGATAGTTGCTTTACTTTATTTACTGTCTTGTTTGCGTTCTTTATATCAAAAATACAAAAAAATTAGTTACTTGCATTTACTTTATTTAGTTTGCTTTACTTATTTTTATTACTGCTAAAATGGGTACCCTGAGAATACTAAGTTGTGTGACTTCACTAGCATAAATAATAATGATTTCCTATGCACACCTATTGCTCCACCTGCTACTACAGCAGAAGTTTATGAAATTAAACCTGCTTTACTAAATCTTGTTATGAGAGAGCAATTTTCTGGTGTTAGTTCTGATGATGCTGCTGTCCATCTTAATAATTTTGTTGAACTTTGTGAAATGCAAAAGTATAAGGATGTAGATGGTGACATTATAAAATTGAAACTGTTTCCTTTCTCCCTAAGAGGAAGAGCTAAAGATTGGTTTCTATCTTTGCCTAAAAAATAGTATTGATTCATGGACTAAATGTAAGGATGCTTTCATTGGTAGATATTATCCTCCTGCTAAAATTATATCTTTGAGAAGTAGCATAATGAATTTTAAGCAATTGGATAATGAACATGTTGCCCAAGCATGGGAAAGAATGAAATCTTTGGTAAAGAATTGCCCTACCCATGGACTAACTACTTGGATGATCATCCAAACCTTCTATGCAGGATTGAATTTTTCTTCGAGGAACCTATTGGATTCAGCTGCTGGAGTTACTTTTATCTCCATCACCTTAGGCGCCGTGATACGTCTCCGACGTATCGATAATTTCTTATGTTCCATGCCACATTATTGATGATATATACATGTTTTATGCATACTTTATGTCATATTTATGCATTTTCCGGCACTAACCTATTAACGAGATGCCGAAGAGCTAGTTGTTGTTTTCTGCTGTTTTTGGTTTCAGAAATCCTAGTAAGGAAATATTCTCGGAATTGGACGAAATCAACGCCCAGGGGCCTATTATTCCACGAAGCTTCCAGAAGACCGAAGAGGAGACGAAGTGGGTCCACGAGGTGGCGACACACCAGGGCGGCGCGGCCTGGGCCTTGGCCGCGCGGCCCTGTTGTGTGGGCCCCTCGCGTCGCCTCCTGACCTGCCCTTCCGCCTACATATAGTCTTCGTCGCGAAACCCCCAGTACCGAGAGCCACGATACGGAAAACCTTCAAGAGACGCCGCCGCCGCCAATCCCATCTCGGGGGATTCAGGAGATCGCCTCCGGCACCCTGCCGGAGAGGGGAATCATCTCCCGGAGGACTCTTCACCGCCATGGTCGCCTCCGGAGTGATGAGTGAGTAGTTCACCCCTGGAATATGGGTCCATAGCAGTAGCTAGATGGTCGTCTTCTCCTTATGTGCTTCATTGTCGGATCTTGTGAGCTGCCTAACATGATCAAGATCATCTATCTGTAATGCTATATGTTGTGTTTGTCGGGATCCGATGGATAGAGAATACTATGTTATGTTGATTATCAATCTATTACCTATGTGTTGTTTATGATCTTGCATGCTCTCCGTTATTAGTAGAGGCTCCGGCCAAGTTTTTGCTCTTAACTCCAAGAGGGAGTATTTATGCTCGATAGTGGGTTCATGCCTCCATTAAATGCGGGACGGTGACGAGAAAGTTCTAAGGTTGTGGATGTGCTTGTTGCCACTAGGGATAAAACATCGATGCTTTGTCTAAGGATATTTGTGTTGATTACATTACGCACCATACTTAATGCAATTGTCGGTTGTTTACAACTTAATATCGGAGGGGGTTCGGATGATAACTCCGAAGGTGGACTTTTTAGGCATAGATGCATGTTGGATAGCGGTCTATGTACTTTGTCGTAATGCCTCGATTAAATCTCATAGTACTCATCATGATATATGTATGTGCATTGTTATGCCTTCTTTATTTGTCAATTGCCCAATCGTAATTTGTTCACCCAACATCTGCTATCTTATGGGAGAGACACCGCTAGTGAACCGTGGACCCCGGTCCTATTCTTTACATCCGAAATACAATCTACTTGCAATTGTTCTTTACTTGTTCTTCGCAAACAACCATCATCATCCACACTATACATCTAATCCTTTGTTTACGAGCAAGCCGGTGAGATTGACAACCTCGCTGTTACGTTGGGGCAAAGTTACGTGATTGTGTTGTGCGGGTTCAACGTTGGCGCCGGAATCCCTGGTGTTGCGCCGCACTACACTCCTCCGCCATCAACCTTCAACGTGCTTCTTGGCTCCTCCTGGTTCGATAAACCTTGGTTTCTTTCCGAGGGAAAACTTGCTACTGTACGCATCACACCTTCCTCTTGGGGTTCCCAACGGACGTGTCGACTGCACGCTTTATCACTTTTTATGGCGCCGTTGCCGGGGAGATCAAGACACGCTGCAAGGGGAGTCTCCACAATCCAATCTCTTTACTTTGTTTTTGTCTTGCTTTATTTTATTTACTACTTTGTTTGCTGCATTATATCAAAACACAAAAAAATTAGTTGCTAGCTTTACTTTATTTACTGTCTTGCACTCTATATCAAAAACACACAAAAATTAGTTACTTGCATTTTACTTTTGTTACCATGTCTAGCCCTGCACCTGTTACTTCTTCACCTGAGGAATTAGTCTTCACTTTTAAACAAGGGGATGAGGAGAGTTTTAAAGATGCTTGGTCCAGAATTTTTACTTCTTATCGTAAAACTGAACCTCAAATGACTCTAAGTTTGCTCCTTAGTAATTTTTATTTTGGTCTTATGATTCGCTATAGATATGCCTTGGATGCTGTAGTGGGAGGAGATTTCCTTCATTGCAATGGGGATCAAGCTTTTAACGCCATAAAGAAGTTGGTTGCATCACATGATTCAGCTAATAACTTTGATTCAGCCCTTATTAGCATTTATAATAGATTAAACACTCTTGAGACAAGTGCATCTCGTTTGAATGAAAATTATAGATATGTTCGTAACCGTCTTGATCAAGTTTTAGTGAACTCCGAACCTTCATTATGGGATCCTACTATTAAAATTGTTATCGGTGACCAAACTCTTCATGCCAATTGTGATATTATGTCCGAATTTTGCCTAATGCCTAAGAGTATTCATGAATCTTTGAAACTTTGGGGATTCGTTGAAGGGGGAGAAGGAATAACTCTTATTGATAACTCTGTTATAATTCCTAAAGGAATAGCTGCGGGTGTGCATACAACCGTTCTTGAGAGAACAATATCCATTGATTATCTTGTTATTGAATGTGCAGGAACAGGACAAATCACACTCGGAAGATCCCTGCTGAAACTATTGGGAGCAGTCATAGATATGGGAGAAGGCACCCTAAAATTCACCTCTACACCCGGGGGTAGACATATATTCCCTAAATCAAAGAGTAAGAAAAAGAACAATAAAGGTAAGGGTAAAGCCCAAGGTAATGTTGATACTTCGTCTCTTGATAATACTTGATACACACTTTCTGCGCCTAGCTGAAAGGCGTTAAAGAAAAGCGCTTATGGGAGACAACCCATGTTTTTACTACAGTATTTTTATTTTATATTTGAGTCTTGGAAGTTGTTTACTACTGTAGCAACCTCTCCTTATCTTAGTTTTGTGCATTGTTGTGCCAAGTAAAGTCGTTGATAGTAAGGTTCATACTAGATTTGGATTACTGCGCAGAAACAGATTTCTTTGCTGTCACGAATTTCGACCTGCCTCTCTGTAGGTAGCTCAGAAAATTATGCCAATTTACGTGTGTGATCCTCAGATATGTACGCAACTTTTATTCAATTTGAGAATTTTCATTTGAGCAAGTCTGGTTCCTCAATAAAATCCATCTTTACGGACTGTTCTGTTTTGACAGATTCTGCCTTTTATTTCGCATTGCCTCTTTTGCTATGATGGATGAATTTCTTTGCTTCATTAATGTCCAGTAGCTTTGTGCAATGTCCGAAGTGTTAAGAATGATTATGTCACCTCTGAACATGTGAATTTTTATTATGCACTAACCCTCTAATGAGTTGTTTCGAGTTTGGTGTGGAGGAAGTTTTCAAGGATCAAGAGAGGAGGATGATACAATATGATCATGGAGAGTGAAAGCTCTAAGCTTGGGGATGCCCCGGTGGTTCACCCCTGCATATTTTAAGAAGACTCAAGCGTCTAAGCTTGGGGATGCCCAAGGCATCCCCTTCTTCATCGACAACATTATCAGGTTCCTCCCCTGAAACTATATTTTTATTCCATCACATCTTATGTGCTTTGCTTGGAGCGTCGGTTTGTCTTTGTTTTTGTTTTGTTTGAATAAAATGGATCCTAGCATTCATTGTGTGGGAGAGAGACACGCTCCGCTGTTGCATATGGACAAATATGTCCTTAGGCTTTACTCATAGTATTCATGGCGAAGGTTGAATCTTCTTCGTTAAATTGTTATATGGTTGGAATCGGGAAATGCTACATGTAGTAATTCTAAAATGTCTTGAATATTTTGATACTTGGCAATTGTTGTGCTCATGTTTAAGCTCTTGCATCATATACTTTGCACCCATTAATGAAGAAATACAAAGAGCTTGCTAAAATTTGGTTTGCATATTTGGTCTCTCTAAAAGTCTAGATAATTTCTAGTATTGAGTTTGAACAACAAGGAAGACGGTGTAGAGTCTTATAATGTTTACAATGTGTCTTTTATGTGAGTTTTGCTGCACCGGTTCATCCTTGTGTTTGGTTCAAATAACCTTGCTAGCCTAAACCTTGTATCGAGAGGGAATACTTCTCATGCATCCAAAATCCTTGAGCCAACCACTATGCCATTTGTGTCCACCATACCTACCTACTACATGGTATTTCTCCGCCATTCCAAAGTAAATTGCTTGAGTGCTACCTTTAAAATTTCTATCCTTTACCTTTGCAATATATAGCTCATGGGACAAATAGCTTAAAAACTATTGTGGTATTGAATATGTACTTATGCACTTTATCTCTTATTAAGTTGCTTGTTGTGCGATAACCATGTTCCCGGGGACGCCATCAACTACTCTTTGTTGAATATCATGTGAGTTGCTATGCATGTTCGTCTTGTCCGAAGTAAGGGAGATTTACCACTCATTTAATGGTTAGAGCATGCATAATGTTAGAGAAGAACATTGGGCCGCTAACTAAAGCCATGAATCATGGTGGAAGTTTCAGTTTTGGACATATATCCTCAATCTCATATGAGAACATTAATTGTTGCTACATGCTTATGCATTAAAGAGGAGTCCATTATCTGTTGTCTTTGTTGTGCCGGTATGGATGTCTAAGTTGAGAATAATCAAATGCGAGAAATCCAATGCGAACTTTCTCCTTAGACCTTTGTACAGGCGGCATAGAGGTACCCCTTTGTGACACTTGGTTAAAACATGTGTATTGCGATAATCCCGGTAATCCAAGCTAATTAGGACAAGGTGCGGGCACTATTAGTATACTATGCATGAGGCTTGCAACTTGTAAGATATAATTTACATGATACATATGCTTGATTACTACCGTTGACAAAATTGTTTCTTGTTTTCAAAACCAAAGCTCTAGCACAAATATAGCAATCGATGCTTCCCTCTGCGAAGGGCCTTTCTTTTACTTTTATGTTGAGTAAGTTCACCTATCTCTCTCCACCTCAAGAAGCAAACACTTGTGTGAACTGTGCATTGATTCCTACATACTTGCATATTGCACTTGTTATATTACTTTACATTGACAATATCCATGAGATATACATGTTATAAGTTGAAAGCAACCGCTGAAACTTAATCTTACTTTGTGTTGCTTCAATACCTTTACTTTGATTTATTGCTTTATGAGTTAACTCTTATGCAAGACTTATTGATGCTTGTCTTGAAAGTACTATTCATGAAAAGTCTTTGCTTTATGATTCATTTGTTTACTCATGTAATTGCCATTGTTTTGATCGCTGCATTCATTACATATGCTTACAATAGTATGATCAAGGTTATGATGGCAAGTCACTCCAGAAATTATCTTTGTTATCGTTTACCTGCTCGGGACGAGCAGGAACTAAGCTTGGGGATGCTGATACGTCTCCGACGTATCGATAATTTCTTATGTTCCATGCCACATTATTGATGATATCTACATGTTTTATGCATACTTTATGTCATATTTATGCATTTTCCGGCACTAACCTATTAACGAGATGCCGAAGAGCCAGTTGCTATTTTCTGCTATTTTTGGTTTCAGAAATCCTAGTAAGGAAATATTCTCGGAATTGGACGAAATCAACGCCCAGGGGCCTATTTTTCCACGAAGCTTCCAGAAGACCGAAGAGGAGACGAAGTGGGGCCACGAGGTGGCGACACACCAGGGCGGCGCGGCCTGGGCCTTGGCCGCGCGGCCCTGTTGTGTGGGCCCCTCGCGTCGCCTCCTGACCTGCCGTTTCGCCTACATATAGTCTTCGTCGCGAAACCCCCAGTACCGAGAGCCACGATACGGAAAACCTTCCAGAGACGCCGCCGCCAATCCCATCTCGGGGGATTCAGGAGATCGCCTCCGGCACCCTGCCGGAGAGGGGAATCATCTCCCGGAGGACTCTTCACCGCCATGGTCGCCTCCGGAGTGATGAGTGAGTAGTTCACCCCTGGACTATGGGTCCATTGCAGTAGCTAGATGGTCGTCTTCTCCTTATGTGCTTCATTGTCGGATCTTGTGAGCTGCCTAACATGATCAAGATCATCTATCCGTAATGCTATATGTTGTGTTTGTCGGGATCCGATGGATAGAGAATACTATGTTATGTTGATTATCAATCTATTACCTATGTGTTGTTTATGATCTTGCATGCTCTCCGTTATTAGTAGAGGCTCGGCCAAGTTTTTGCTCTTAACTCCAAGAGGGAGTATTTATGCTCGATAGTGGGTTCATGCCTCCATTAAATGCGGGACGGTGACGGAAAGTTCTAAGGTTGTGGATGTCTCTGTTGCCACTAGGGATAAAACATCGATGCTTTGTCTAAGGATATTTGTGTTGATTACATTACGCACCATACTTAATGCAATTGTCTGTTGTTTACAACTTAATACTCGGAGGGGTTCGGATGATAACCTGAAGGTGGACTTTTTAGGCATAGATGCATGTTGGATAGCGGTCTATGTACTTTGTCGTAATGCCCTGATTAAATCTCATAGTACTCATCATGATATATGTATGTGCATTGTTATGCCTTCTTTATTTGTCAATTGCCCAACTGTAATTTGTTCACCCAACATCTGCTATCTTATGGGAGAGACACCGCTAGTGAACTGTGGACCCCGGTCCTATTCTTTACATCTGAAATACAATCTACTCGCAATTGTTCTTTCTTGTTCTTCACAAACAACCATCATCATCCACACTATACATCTAATCCTTTGTTTACGAGCAAGCCGGTGAGATTGACAACCTCGCTGTTACGTTGGGGCAAAGTTCTGTGATTGTGTTGTGCAGGTTCCACGTTGGCGCCGGAATCCCTGGTGTTGCGCCGCACTACACTCCTCCGCCATCAACCTTCAATGTGCTTCTTGGCTCCTCCTGGTTCGATAAACCTTGGTTTCTTTCTGAGGGAAAACTTGCTACTGTACGCATCACACCTTCCTCTTGGGGTTCCCAACGGACGTGTCGACTGCACGCATCACGCCGCAACAAAGCTTCTTGATAATATGATGATCAATTACTCTGAATGGCACACGGAAAGGACTCCACAAGGTAAGAAGGTAAATTATGTTGAAGAAACCTCTTCTTTGAGTGATAAGATTGATGCTATTATGTCTATGCTTGTGAATGGTAGATCTAATGTTGATCCTAATAATGTTCCTTTAGCTTCATTGGTTGCTCAAGAAGAGCATGTTGATGTGAACTTCATTAAAAATAATAATTTCAACAACAATGCTTATAGGAATAATTCTGGTAACAACTATAGGCCATATCCTGCTAGTGGTAATCCTTATGGTAATTCTTATGATAGATCTGTTTTGCCTAATGAGGAAAAGATGCTAGGAAATTGAAAGAGCTACTAAGAGCTTTATGCAATCACAATATGAGCAAAATCAATTGTTTACTAAAACTATGAATGAACAATCTGCCTTGTTGAAAAATATAGGGAATTGATACGTCCTAAACGTATCTATAATTTCTTATGTTCCATGCTACTTTTATGATGATACTCACATGTTTTATACACACTTTATGTCATTATTATGCATTTTCCGGCACTAACCTATTGACGAGATGCCGAAGAGCCGATTCTGTCGTTTTCTGCTGTTTTTGGTTTCAGAAATCCTACAAAGGAAATATTCTCGGAATTGGACGAAATCAACGCCCAGAGTCTTATTTTTCCACGAAGCTTCCAGAAGACCGAAGGGATTACGAAGTGGGGCGACGGGGCGCCGACACCACAGGGCCGCGCGGCCTGGGTGGGGCCCGCGCCGCCCTATGGTGTGGGGCCCCCGTGCCGCCTCCAACCCTGCCCTTCCGCCTACTTAAAGCCTTCGTCGTGAAAACCCCAGTACCGAGAGCCACGATACGGAAAACCTTCCAGAGACGCCGCCGCCGCCAATCCCATCTCGGGGGATTCAGGAGATCGCCTCCGGCATCCTGCCGGAGAGGGGAATCATCTCCCGGAGGACTCTTCATCACCATGATCGCCTCCGGATTGATGTGTGAGTAGTTCACCCCTGGACTATGGGTCCTGATACGTCCATTTTGCATCACTATTTTATATCATAATTTACTGTTATTCATTGATATATTTCATATTTAGAGATGATACTTATGTTATTTTATCTATTTTGCATGATTAATGATTATTGGAGAATCGCGCACCGAAGTCAGGATTCTGCTGGAAAAAGCACCATCAGAATGCAATATTTCGGAAGATCAGCAATTGATGGAAATTACACGGAAAATCTTATTTTTCCAGAAGACGAAGAGAGCCAAAAGGAGGAGCCGAGGAGGGCCGCCATGGGCCCCCCATAGGCCGGCGCGGGCCCTGCCCTGGCCGCGCCGCCTTGTGGGGAGGGGCCCACTGAAAGAACATTTCCCGCCCTTTTGGGTTTTGTGTGTTTGATGTCAACACTAGGTATATATTTATGTGTGTTGATGTAGACAGGTACAAGTGTTCAGAATATATTTTTGCTCGGCGAGATGGTCCGCCGATTCGATGATCTGAAGGGTTTTTATCTCTGGCGGAAGTTCCGGCCCCTGCAGGCGGAACTTCCGCCCTGGTATGTTCTGCAGAAGCCCTGTCAGCGCAGTTTTGTCTGCTTTTTTTGTTCCCTGGCCGGAAGTTCCAGCGCGAGTGGCCGGAAGTTCCGGTCAGCGGAACTTCCGCCCAACTTCCGGGCAAGTTCCGGAAATGTGGAATTGTGGCTCAGTATAGTCCAGTAAGGTTTTCGGGCAATTCCGGAACTTGGCCGGAACTTGGCCGGAACTTGGCCGGAACTTCCGGTCACCGGAAGTTCCGCCCTAGTTCCGCCCAATCTTTTGTTGACCAGGTCATCTAACGAAGAATCTTCCTGGCGGAAGTTCCGGCTCTCCTGGCCGGTACTTCCGGTGCCAGCCGGAACTTCCGGCCATCCTGGCCGGAACTTCCGGTGTTAGTGGATTTCGCCACAACGGTCAGATCCGAGAGCTCCAATCATATAAATAGCTCTCTTCTCCAACGGGACAAGTTGCTCAATCATTGCAAGAAAAATCTGCCAAGCTTCACCACCATTAGAGCCACCTCAAGAACACAAGATTTGCAAGATCTCCTTCCTCCCCCAACCAAAACTCTTGATCTTTGGAGATTCGAAGGAGAAGACACCGATCTACATCCTCACCGAAGCGTTCTTCATTTCCCCATCATTTGTTTGAGGGATCTCATGCTAGTGTTCCTATTTGGTTCCCTAGTTGATTTGTTGTTGATGTGTTGTTGTTGATTGTTGTATTGTTACAGTTTTGGGAGCCTCCAATTCAGTTGTGGATGTGTGCCCCAAGAACCTTGTAAAGGCCCGGTTTCCGCCTCGAGGAAATCCCTTAGTGGAAGTGGGCTAGGCCTTCGTGGCGTTGCTCACAGGAGATCTGATTGAAGCCTTCGTGGCTGTTGGTTTGGCTTGCGTAGCAACCACACTCCTCCAAACGTAGACGTACCTTCTTGCAAAGGAAGGGAACTACGGGAATCATCTCCGTGTCATCGCGTGCTCCACTCTCGGTTACCTCTATCCCATTCTATCTCCTATATATTACGTAGCTATATCTTGCTTAGTTGATAACCTTGTCATATAGGTAAATTCACTTAGTTGCATATCTAGAGAATTTACCTTTGTGTCAAGCCTAAATTGAAAAAGAACTAAAAATTGGTTAGCACCTATTCACCCCCCTCTAGGTGCGGCATACGATCCTTTCAATTGGTATCAGAGCCTCGGCTCTTATTTCGGGCTTAACCGCCTAAGAGTATGCCAAACGAGGAGTCCTCGGAAGGGGCCGCCAAGACGGTCTCCATGGAAGACTTCAATTCGTTGAAGTCCTCCATGGAAGCCCAAATGGAAAGCATGAAAAAGATGATTGCCGAGCTTTTGACTCCGACCCTTCCCAAGGCTCCTAGTGTAGAGGTAAAGGACACGGGTGCGTTAGATGAGGGAGATGCTTCGGAATTACCCTCATCTACCAAACCCGTGGAAGGTGATAACTTAAACACTATCAAATCTCCCATTGCATCTCCTAGGGGAACTAGTGGGGGTGAGAGCTACAATCGAGTACCTCCACCTTTTCTATCTCCCGATATACCGGTTCCCCATCCCCATTTGAACATTCGGGGCGACCCACCTAAGTTTTCTATTGATAATTTCGATACTTGGCAATTTGAGTTCCGCTCTCATGTTTGCAGTGCCTCCAATGAACTTTGGAGAATCATCTTGGAAGGCTTCAAACCATACAACCCCGACAAGTTGACTAGAAGAGAAGCGGTTGATAGTCAACTCAACAACACCGCCTTGCACATGATTCAAACTAGTGTGGGGACAAAGGACTTGCATCGTGTTTGGAACTACACCACCGCCAAGGAAGCTTGGGATGGTTTGGCCGCTAGTTGCATTGGAAGTGAGAGCACAAGGAGGAACAAGTATAATGCTCTTAAGAATAAAGCCGAAGGGTTCATGAGGCTACCGGATGAAGATCATGAAGTCATGTATGGAAGACTTCTCACCGTTGCCGATGCCTTCCGGCTTATTGGTGCCACCCACATCAATGACTCTTGGATCAAGGAGAAGTACATTGAATGCATGATGCCATTTGTACCCATTGATGTCAAGACTCTTGTGGGGAGGGAATGCTATTCCTCTCTCACCTCTCAACAAGTCGTGCACGAGATGCAAGCTCTCAAGGTGCTTGAGGAAACCTCTCATGATTCTCGCAATCGAGCTCTTGGGATGACAAAAGGTTCCAACCTTGCCTTGGCGGTCAACTCCGTTGAAGAAGTGATTCCTCAAGAATCTTATAGGGCATCTTGGAGTATGTCCTATCCGGAAGATTTGCAATGCCACTACCATGATCACATGGCCTTCCATGCAAAGTCCTTTTGGGTTGATCCCTCCAAGGCCAAGGAAGATAACATCAAGAGAAACAACAAAAGTGGGTTCACTAGCTTTGGTCCAAAGACAAGATCACGCTACAATTGTGATGACAAGCGCCACTTCATTGCCGAATGCCCCTATGAGAATAGAGAGCTTCATAATGGGAGGCTCATTCCCAAGGACAAGAGCAAAGACACAAAGGGCAAATATTCAAAAGCCCCCAACAAGAAATTCTACAACAACAAGACCAAGAAGGGCAAGAGGCCCTCAAGAGTTGTGCTAGTAACAAGGGAAGAATATTCTTCCGATGAAGTTGGAAGCTCTAGTAGTGAGGAAGATGAAGAAAGCTCAAAGGAATTGGCCGCCATCGTCACCACCAACATTCCCTCTTCATCTCTCTTTGACTCTCCCAATGAGAATCCTCATATCAAGAATGCACATTGCTTCATGGCAAGGTCCTCCTTGGACACATCTATTGTGCTATCAATTCAAGAAGAGTATACCTCCGGAGATGATGATGTTGATGATGAAGAAGATGCAACCTCTAATGGATTGGTCGCTCTTGCCTCCCTCTCCACTAACTCTTCATCACCAAGTGAATCCCCCAATGAGGTCATTCATGTGGAGGAAGAAAGTTGCCTCATGGCTAAATCCTCCGAGGTATCATCCCCTAACCCCTCTATGCCTAACATATCTAGTGATCTAGGGGTTGATGATGCTAGTCTAAAAGTGAAACAAGAAATGCTAGAGTTTGATGATTTCATTCTCAACCTACAAGGTAACACTAAAAAGCATGTTTCAAATCTCATGGTTCGCATAGCTCAACAAAGTGATATTCTTGAGAAAAAGGGTCAAATAGAGAGAGAAGACTCTCTTGAAATCCATGCTCTTAAAAATGCTCTTGAGGAAAGTCAAGAAACTATAGCTTCTCTTGAGGAGAGGCTAGAAACTCTTGAAGAGCCTCAAGATAAAATTAACAAGCTCACAAAAGCTAGAGATCTTGCTAGGGCTAAGACTAAAGTGCTTAAAAAGGAAAAGGCCCAATTTGAGGTTGATCATGAGAAACTTGTGAAGGATCTAGATGAACTAGACAAAGCTCACAAAGCTTTGAAGAGTGAATACACTCTTCTATCCAAGTCTTATGAGCAACTTCAAATTAGGCTTGCTTCATATGATGTGCCTAGTTCCTCTACTCCTTCATGTGATCATGCAAATGTTATTGAGGAAAATGCTAGGTTGAAGGATGAACTTGCTAAGGCCTCCTCTCCCCAAAGTAAACTTTCGTTGGATGATCTTTTGAGTAAGCAAAGATCAAACAATGGGAAAGAGGGCCTTGGTTATGGTGCCAAGGCAAAGAAGGCAAACAAGCAAAAGGCCAAGCCCGCACAAGAGAAGAAGAAAGATATCACTAATGGTGAAGCCCCTAAGGGCAAAACCATTAATGATGATGATGCGGGAAATGCTAACCCTCACTATGTTTTATTTAAAGATTATTATGGTGATGTTTATGCTAAATATGTTGGCCCATATGATGGTTATGTTGCTTGGTCTATTTGGGTCCCAAAGACCCTTGTTGCTAACAAAAGAGGACCCATTGAGAAATGGGTACCTAAATCCAAGAATTGATCTCATGTAGGACTATGCCGTCGGAGGTTCAAAATGGGTACTTGATAGTGGATGTACAAGTCATATGACCAGCGGCAAGAACCTCGTCAAGGAGTTGAGGCCTAACATAAATGATATCACCGTCTCCTTTGGCGATAATTCTACATCCGAGGTATTGGGTTTTGGCAAGGTTGTGGTTGCACACAACATTACACTTGTGGATGTCATGCTTGTCAAAACTCTTGGTTACAATTTGCTTTCCATTTCCGCCCTTGACAAGATGGGTTTCGCCGTCTTTATTCATAATGATATTGTGGTCCTCTTGTGGAGCAAGACTCTAAAAGTCGCTTTCGTTGGGTACCGCGAACACAACTTGTATGTGGTGGACTTTTCGGGGACCACCACGACAAGCGCGATGTGCCTATTCGGAAAGGCGGACGTGGGTTGGTTGTGGCACCGCCGCCTAGACCATGTCAACATGAGAACTTTGCAAAGTCTTCACAAGGGGAACCATATTGTGGGACTAATGGAAAATGTGTCTTTTGCCAAAGATCGTGTTTGTAGGGCTTGTGTTGAAGGCAAAATGCATGACTCTCCGCATCCAAGCAAGACTATAATCTCTTCCAAGAGGATCTTGGAGCTCCTTCATGTGGATCTCTTTGGTCCCGTTACTCATGCAAGTCTTGGTGCGAAGAAACATTGCTTGGTGATTGTTGATGACTACTCAAGATACACTTGGGTCTACTTCCTCAAGACGAAGGATGAGACTCAACAAATATTCATTGACTTTGCTACCGAGGTGCAACGCCAACACAACCTCCTCATTATGGCAATAAGAAGTGACAACGGCTCCGAGTTCAAGAACTATACACTCAATGATTTTCTTAGTGATGAGGGGATTCGACATCAATATTCCGCTGCTTACACCCCTCAACAAAATGGTGTTGAGGAGAGGAAGAACCGGACTCTTATGGATATGGCAAGATCTATGATGGCGGGGTATAAATCCCGCTATAACTTTTGGGCGGAAGCCATCTCCACCTCTTGCCACTCCTCTAACCGGCTCTATCTCCACAAGGGCTTGAACAAGACTCCATATGAAATACTCACCGGGAACAAGCCTAATATCTCATACTTCAAGGTGTTCGGGTGTAAGTGTTTCTACAAAATCAAAGGAGTTCGTTTGTCTAAATTTGCTCCTAAAGATTTGGAGGGTATATTTGTTGGTTACGGTGCCGAATCTCACACTTATAGAATCTTTGATGTATCCTCCGGGATTATCATTGAATCTTGTAGTGTGAAGTTCGAAGAAAATGATGGCTCCCAAGTGGGCCAAGTTGATGTTTGTGCAGGTGATGAAATACCTCAAGATGCCATAGTAAGAATGGGTTTGGGATTTTTCCTCCCCATTGAGGGACACGGTGTGGCGTCTCGGGAAGAACTATGCTCTACCACGGTGGAGCCCTCATCTTCTCAACATCAACAAACCCTACCTAGTGAAGCAAATGATGCACCAACCCAAGAACAAGAACAAGACCCTCCCTCTTGTGTGCAAGATCAAGGACAAGATCAAGGTCAAGATCAACCAAGCATTCATAATGGCTCCAATGAGGATCCAATCAACTCTTGCCCTTCTCCGAATATTGTTCAAGATCAAGCACATGAGATCGAGCAACCCCAAGCAATTGAGGAAGCTCAAGTTCAAGGTCAAGACGGGGACCCAAATGATCAAGTTGATCAAGTGACACCTCCAAGGCCTAGAAAGACCAAGGAGGAGATCGAGGCCCGTCGTCTAGCAAGAAGAGAAAGGAACCTCGAACTTCGTGGACACACTCATGACAAGGTTCTTGGTGATGTAAGGGCAAAGGTTTCCACAAGAAGGCAATTGGCGAACTTTAGCCATCATCATGCTTATATCTCCTTAGTGGAACCCAAGAAAGTATTTGAAGCCATTGAAGATTCGGATTGGTTGGAAGCTATGCATGAAGAACTCAACAACTTCAAGCGCAACAAAGTATGGACTTTAGTAAAGAAGCCAAAAGAGTGCCGCAATGTTATAGGCACTAAATGGATTTTCAAGAACAAGCAAGATGAGTTTGGAAATGTTGTGAGGAACAAGGCAAGATTGGTGGCTCAAGGGTTCTCTCAAGTTGAGGGTATTGACTTTGGAGAAACCTATGCTCCCGTGGCTTGCCTTGAGTCCATTCGTATCCTTCTTGCTTATGCTTCGCATCATAACTTTAAGTTACAACAAATGGATGTGAAAAGTGCTTTTCTTAATGGCCCTTTGCATGAAGAGGTTTATGTTAAGCAACCCCGGGGTTCGAGGATCTCAACTTTCCTAACCATGTCTACAAGCTTGATAAAGCACTTTATGGTCTCAAACAAGCTCCTAGAGCTTGGTACGAGCACCTTAAGGAATTGTTGGTAGACCGTGGGTTTGATGTTGGGCTAATCGACCCCACTCTTTTTACTAAGAGGGTCAATGGGGAGCTTTTCGTTTGCCAATTATATGTTGATGATATTATATTTGGCTCTACTAACAAAGCTTTCAATGATGAATTCTCAAAGCTTATGACCGATAGGTTTGAGATGTCTATGATGGGAGAGATGAAGTTCTTCCTTGGTTTTGAGATCAAGCAATTGAGGGAAGGAACCTTCATCAACCAAGCAAAATATCTCCAAGACATGCTCAAGAGGTTCAATATGACCGAGATGAAAGGTGTGGCCACTACTATGGTTACCAAATGTCATCTTGCTCTAGATCCCAATGGTAAAGAGGTGGATCAAAAGGTATATCGCTCCATGATTGGATCCTTGCTTTACCTTTGTGCATCTAGACCGGACATAGTGTTGAGTGTTGGTGTGTGTGTGCAAGGTATCAAGCTTCTCCTAAGGAGAGCCACATGATGGCTCTCAAAAGAATCTTTCGATATTTGGTTGATACCCCAAGATATGGTATTTGGTACCCCAAAGGCTCATGTTTTATTCTCAATGGTTATACCGAGTGCGGATTGGGCGGGTGACAAGGATGATAGGAAATCAACTTCCGGGGCTTGCCAATTCCTTGGTAGGTCCTTGGTGTGTTGGTCTTCTAAGAAGCAAAATTGTATATCTCTCGCACTGCACGAAGCCGAATATGTTGCCGCCGCAAGTGGATGCACTCAATTGTTATGGATGAGGCAAACTTTAAAGGAATACGGTGTCATTTGTGACAAAGTGCCTCTATTATGTGACAATGAAAGTGCCATCAAGATTGCCTATAATCCGGTTCAACATTCAAGAACGAAGCACATTGAGATCCGGAATCATTTCATTAGGGATCATGTTGCCCGTGGTGATATTGAGCTTATCTATGTTCCAACCAAAGATCAACTTGCCGATATATTCACGAAGCCTCTTGATGAAGCAAGGTTCCCTTATTTGAGGAATGAGCTAAATATCATTGATTCAAGGAGTATAGCTTCACCATCTTGCAAACACACCTTTGTCTCAAAACTTTATTTGGTTTAGATGTGGGCATGGAAATAGGGGGAGTGTGGTTTAAATTATTGAGCTATCCCTCCCCCCATAATGCCAACATTAAGAAATCATTCTCTTTATATCATATGTTGATATGTGAGCTTCAATGATGAGTATTGGTTTGGACCCAAGATATATCTTCGCGGTGCCATACCATAACACTCATATATGGTGGCCTAGGCCACCACGCTCTTCTTTGTGAAGAGTTGGAGTTATTTGGATCTTCATTGAGTTTTATTGACATCTCCTTGTTTATGGGAAATCACTCACTTTTGGCCTTCATTTGCATTATTTGCAAAATTGAGTGATCATGTACCATCTCACAGTTTGGCGCATTTGTCCTAAGCCTATCTCATCTAAGCCATATCCTCTTATTTCTCCAAGTGCACCAACATCCTGTCAAAACTTGCTCCTGGCACAGTTTTTTTCGTTTCACCGGAAGTTCCGGTCGTTCTGACCGGTACTTCCGGCTGGAAGCTCTCTGCCGGTTCTGCCTTGCTGTTGTCGTTCATGTTGGAGTGGTTTCTGGGTGACCGGAAGTTCCGGCTCCAACGAGCGGAACTTCCGCCCTTACGGAACCACTACATATCCGGTCGGGAACGGGGAGGCAGTTCTCGCCTCCTCACTTTCCCCCACCCAAGATCTATTCAAGTGCTCTCTCTCCTTGTGGTGGCTGCTCCTCTCTCTCCGGCCAGATCTCCCTCCTCCGGCGACCTCCGCCGGATCGGCTCCGTGGATCGGCATCCACTCCCTCTTCTCCTCCATGGCTCCCCCCGGTTCATCCAAGAAGAGAGGCAAAGGTCATGTGGATGAGATTGAGGAAGAGTTTGAGCAAACAAGACCATCCAAGCTCACCGCTCGTCAGCAATCCGGCCAAAGGCAAAAGACACCTGCAGTGAGAGGAAAGAACATCCATGTGTCCGTGAAGAACATGCAATATCTTGAGTACAAGGAGCTCCGTGACGTGAACCCTTACCTTACCCCTCGGAACAATAGGGTTACGGATAAGAGGTTCCACAACAAGACCCAAGAAGAGATTTTCTATGAGGTGTATGTGCCATTCAAGAAGGGGTAGCCCCTCAACATGCCATTGACACCGGGAAGATGGCCGCTTCTACATACTTTCAAGAAGCCTATGCTATGTGTGGTGAGTTTGGGCTCTATCCCATTATGGAGCTCAACAAGTATTATGATGTCGGATTGATCCAACAATTCTATGCCACCGTACACTTTCAGTCGGATGAAGCTAAAACATTCCGGTGGATGTCTCATGAAAGGCTACTTGAGTCTAACTTGGCTAAGTTTGGAAGTGCCCTTGGATACCCTCGCTACCCGGGCATAGATGCAAATGGTTGGAGGTGCCATGATAGCTCCTTTGCGCAAACAAGGGAAGTCTTGGAGCCCCTCTACATCAAAGGTTGGGGTATTCCGGGCAAGAGTGCGGATCTTCTCCCTACTTGGGACATTATGCTTAGAGTCTACCGGGAAACCATTGGACCAAAGGGTGGCAACCTTGATGAGCTACATCTCTATGAAGTGGATCTAATGGCAAACTCCTTTGCTAAAAGGGGCACCGGTGAGAGGCTTGATGTGATGGACTACATCTATCATGAGATGTGGTCATGTGTGATGGAGAAGAAGCTTCCCGCGTTTGCTCCATACATTATGAAGCTCATTGAGGACACTTGGGTTGATAGTTATGAGAGCACCCTCATTCACTCTATTCCTCTCAGAATCACATCCCATGAAGTGAAGGTTTTGAGGACCAAGCGCCACAACTCTCCGATAGAAGATGTTACACCCATGGATGAGAAGCCACCAAGCTGGGCTTCTAAGCTTGCTCGCCGCATGAGACAGATTTTTTGCCTCACCTCTGCAGTCAACCACCGTCAGTATCAGCAGCATGCAGAAGCCAAGAGGTCTCGGGTTCGTCAGAAGAGCATCATGAGGGCTCTTGCGGTGGACGTGTCTCCTCCCGGATCCGAGGAGAGCATCACTCCGGAGGCGGAGTGGGTCTCTCAGCATGGCATGCCTCTCCCTCCAGATGGACTTGAGATCGAGTCTCCTCCGCACACTCCTCCCTACCCCGGCGCTACATCGAACCTCCCTCCCGGCTGGGCTAACGCCGAACCTTGGGACGTGTAGTTTCTCCTTTCCCTTTTTGGTGCCTTGGTGCCAAAGGGGGAGAGCGAGAACCTTATTAGGTTGCTCTCCGTTGGGTAGTTGCATGGGGGAGTCACAAGCTCGTGTTTGGCTTTGATTTTTATCGCTTGTGATTCTATTTATCTTGTTGTGTCAAACTATGTTCTAGTTTATTTGGTTTGTAAACTCTGTCTATGTGTTTGGAACCTTATCTATATGTATGGTAAACTCCGTATGTGAGTCTTCCATGGTTATCTATTGTGCATGATCTTATTGCTAACCCATGGAAGATAGGTGCAAGATATAGGGGGATCTTCTTAAGTACCAATGCTGATATCTAGGGGGAGCTCCTCTACATCTTGCACATTGTTGGTTTACATACTTCATTCCTTGCAAATACTTGTGTTGTCATCAAACACCAAAAAGAGGGAGATTGAAAGAACATTTCCCGCCCTTTTGGGTTTTGTGTGTTTGATGTCAACACTAGGTATATATTTATGTGTGTTGATGTAGACAGGTACAAGTGTTCGGAATATATTTTTGCTCAGCGAGATGGTCTGCCAGTTCTGATGATCTGAAGGGTTTTTATCTCTGGCGGAAGTTCCGGCCCCTGCAGGCGGAACTTCCGCCCTGGTATGTTCTGCAGAAGCCCTGTCAGCGCAGTTTTGTCTGCTGTTTTTGTTCCCTGGCTGGAAGTTCCGGCGCGAGTGGCCGGAAGTTCCGGTCAGCGGAACTTCCGCCCAACTTCCGGGCAAGTTCCGGAAATGTGGAATTGTGGCTCAGTATAGTCCAGTAAGGTTTTCGGGCAATTCCGGAACTTGGCCGGAACTTCCGGTCACCGGAAGTTCCGCCCTAGTTCCGCCCAATCTTTTGTTGACCAGGTCATCTGACGAAGAATCTTCCTGGCGGAAGTTCCGGCTCTCCTGGCCGGTACTTCCGGTGCCAGCCGGAACTTCCGGCCATCCTGGCCGGAACTTCCGGTGTTAGTGGATTTCGCCACAACGGTCAGATCTGAGAGCTCCAATCATATAAATAGCTCTCTTCTCCAACGGGACAAGTTGCTCAATCATTGCAAGAAAAATCTGCCAAGCTTCACCACCATTAGAGCCACCTCAAGAACACAAGATTTGCAAGATCTCCTTCCTCCCCCAACCAAAGCTCTTGATCTTTGGAGATTCGAAGGAGAAGACACCGATCTACATCCTCACCGAAGCGTTCTTCATTTCCCCCTCATTTGTTTGAGGGATCTCATGCTAGTGTTCCTATTTGGTTCCCTAGTTGATTTGTTGTTGATGTGTTGTTGTTGATTGTTGTATTGTTACAGTTTTGGGAGCCTCCAATTCAGTTGTGGATGTGTGCCCCAAGAACCTTGTAAAGGCACGGTTTCCGCCTCGAGGAAATCCCTTAGTGGAAGTGGGCTAGGCCTTCGTGGCATTGCTCACAGGAGATCTGAGTGAAGCCTTCGTGGTTGTTGGTTTGGCTTGCGTAGCAACCACACTCCTCCAAACGTAGACGTACCTTCTTGCAAAGGAAGGGAACTACGGGAATCATCTCCGTGTCATCGCGTGCTCCACTCTCGGTTACCTCTATCCCATTATATCTCCTATATATTGCGTAGCTATATCTTGCTTAGTTGATAACCTTGTCATATAGGTAAATTCACTTAGTTGCATATCTAGAGAATTTACCTTTGTGTCAAGCCTAAATTGAAAAAGAACTAAAAATTGGTTAGCACCTATTCACCCCCCCCTCTAGGTGCGGCATACGATCCTTTCACCCACAGCCCCCTCTGGCCTCCTCTCCTTCGCGTACTTCTTCGTCCCGAAAACCTAAGCTCCAGGGGATAGTCGCGAAGAGTCACAGCCGCCTCTGCGGGGCGGAAAACACCAGAGAGAAAAGAGCTCTCCGGCAGGCTGAAATCTGCCGGGGGAATTCCCTCCCGGAGGGGGAAATCGACGCCATCGTCACCGTCATCGAGCTGGACATCATTGGGATCATCATCACCATCATCACCGCCATCTCCACCGCTGCACCTCGTCACCGCTGTAACATCTAGGGTTGAATCTTGATTGTTTGGTAGGGGAAACTCTCCCGGTATTGATTACTCCTTGTTATTGATGCTATTGAGTGAAACCATTGAACCAAGGTTTATGTTCAGATTTTTATTCATCATCATATCACCTCTGATCATGTTCCATATGATGTCTCGTGAGTAGTTCGTTTAGTTCTTGAGGACATGGGTGAAGTCTAAATGTTAGTAGTGAATTATGTTGGGTAATATTCAATGTTATGATATTTAAGTTGTGGTGTTATTCTTCTAGTGGTGTCATGTGAACGTCGACTACATGATACTTCACCTTTATGGGCCTAGGGGAATACATCTTGTATTCGTTTGCTAATCGCGGGGTTGCCGGAGTGACAGAAACCTAAACCCCCGTTGGTATATCGATGCAGGAGGGATAGCAGGATCTAGAGTTTAAGGCTGTGGTTAGATTTATCTTAATTACTTTCTTGTATTTGCGGATGCTTGCAAGGGGTATAATCACAAGTATGTATTAGTCCTAGGAAGGGTGGTGCATTAGCATAGGTTCACCCACACAATACTTATCAAAACAATGAAGATTAATCAGCTACATGAAGCGAAAGCACTAGACTAAATTCCCGTGTGTCCTCAAGAACGTTTGGTCATTATATAAACAAACCGGCTTGTCCTTTGTGCTAAAAAGGATTGGGCCACTCGCTGCAATTATTACTCTCGCATTTTACTTACTTGTACTTTATTCATCTCGCTATATCAAAACCCCACGAATACTTGTCCGTGAGCATTTACGGTGAATCCTTCATCGAAACTGCTTGTCAACACCCTCTCGCTCCTCGTTGGGTTCGACACTCTTATTTATCGAAAGTACTACGATACACCCCCTATACTTGTGGGTCATCAAGACTATTTTACGGCGCCGTTGCCGGGGAGTGAAGCGCTATTGGTAAGTGGAATTGGTAAGGAAACCTTTACCGTACGTGCTGATTTTATTTACTCTCTCTTGCTATAATTCATTATGGAGGGGTCTTCTCTTGAATTCCTCTTTGGAAAATCTACTACTACTGCAAAGGTAGCGGATGAGGCGCCAGGTGAGAAAGAGGTTCCATACAAAATACCTATGAAAATTATTGAACGTGCTGTGGATAACCGCTATGAAGGGGATGGAACTGTCCATCCTGGTGATCATTTACTGTTTTTACATGAATTGTGCGGGTTATTCAAATGTGCAGGTATTGCTATGGATGAAGTTAGGAAGAAACTATTCTCTATATCGCTGTCTGGTAAAGCAGCGCATCTGAGTATAAATTGCTGAAGAATAGGGATTCTCTTGATTGGGAGGACATTGTGCCTTTATTTTATTCCAAATTCTATCCTCCGAGTGAAATTCACAAAGATCGGAACCGCATATATAATTTCTGGCCTCATGGTGGAGAGATTATTGCCCAAGCTTGGGGGAGATTGAAGTCTTTAATGCTCAAATGCCCCATTCATGAGCTTCCTGGTAATATTATTATTGATAACTAGCATAGTGGCCCTCGCAAATGCGAGGGCATCATGTCAACGTGTTAAAATTCTAAAGAATTTCATTAATGCATATATTTGTTTCTTATGTTTGCCTCTTATTTTCGTTTAGATATGGATACAATTTTGTAGGCGTGACTTTGCCCTTTGCTCTGTTTAGTGAAATAATGATTCCATATGAGGATATTTTTGGGCTTCGTGTACCTACTACTAATCCGTAACAGTCATATTTTTCCGAAGATAGAAGCTATATTTTTAGTGTGCCATTTTTAAATTGTATAGAATCGTTACTCTAACTTTAAAGTGTACTTTTCGCATTCAACGATCAATTCCATGGATTCTTGGTTCTTCAAATGGTGGAAAAAACACTCTAAAGTAGTTTTGAGTGATGCCACACCTACTTGTATGGTACATTAACACCACGTGGTTGTAATGCCATTTTATTTTATCAACACATATTACTAATAAAAAATATCCATCAAATAAAATATTAGTTTTTATAATTCAGGGAGGGTAAGAAGAAGTTTTAAAAGGAAACACATTTATTTTGTTGCGTCTCATTATATTTGTAAATAAAAGTTCTTGTGTAATATTTTATTTCTCCTTTTTCTTGTTGTTTTTACATGTTCCCACATTTTTTTCTATTTTGTGGTTCAATAAATTTCTGGAATTTCTTTATTTTTTCAGCATGTGTGAATAAACCTGGTGCCTTGAAAAACACATTTACATTGCTTTTAGTATATGAAAAATTAGTGTCCCTCTAGTATATATGAATTTAGAAAAATCTGTAACACTTATTTTGGGAACAAATTTAGTACTATATTTGTTGTCTTCTAATTAATTTTATATAATTATCTTGTTTTTGCTAGGTAAAAAGTTTACAGAACTTATAGTCAAGCATTTACTTACCACTTGCTAGCATGGTTGCCCTTTCTACTTATATTTTCTCATAGACATGAGTATATGTATCTCCGATGAAGACGCATGTATTGAGCACATGTTGGCCCTGGATATCGGTTTTACCTTTTTTAATCAGACACGGAAACTTACCACTTGCTAGCTCTCGTTCATCTATTATGATCCGAAGATCTCGTTCAGCTGCGATCTCTTTCTGCTGGTACAGTACTAGTCATAAACTTGCCAATAGATAGTAGTAGTTGACCGATTCTTCTCGTGGGAGCGAATCTAGTTTGGCTTCCGTAAATAACACGGATCTGCTTGAGTTCTAGACACAGACTTAATGTGAACTACACGGCCATTAACCTTTTTTTCGAGATATGTTTTTTAAAAATCTTAAGAGAGCATATGTAGCTAGATGGCATGCCATGAATTTACTTTTGTACTCGTATATTGTTATAAGTAATAGTTATTTTTTTAATATCAGATGTTGAGATTGAATCAATTCAATCATCAACTCCGAAGAGGCCATACCCTCAGGTTTACGCAAACAGGGCCGGGCACCTTTACACATGAATGTGTACATATAATAAACAACAGATCAATACCGACGTGTATTGAGTTCACCTATCGATCGATCACGGATCTCCCTCCAAGTTTTACACGCGGTGAATGAATGATCGATCGATCCATGGCTTCGTCGTCACGCGAAATGATACATCACGCCCAAATGAAACGTCGCGGCCGAGTCTACTTCCTGCCGAGTTACCGCACCCCTCTGCATCCTGGTCCGTGGATTGTTCACTCGAAATCCATCGAATTGTCGTGCAAAGCCTTCCTCCCTTCTCGAGGCCGATGAAAACTAAGGAACTTTAGCCCACCATTGCACCCACCCCTCAAGAGCTCATTGCGTCGTTCCTGGCGCCGCTTAGGATTTCCGAGAAACATATAACACTCCTCATATAACGGCAAGGTGGAATCACTCCGAGAGGCATCCCCGCTGGCATCGATGGAGAGGATGTGCTCGGACGCCGTCAAGAATCTATCGTTACCCGGTCGTTCGGCATGGATGGGATGCCAACCCTAGCCTTTCTCGGGAGGGGAATCTCCCGTCACAACTCGTGCGACGGTGAAAAACATAAGCATGGATGGGACGCCAACCCTAGCCTTTCTCGGGAGGGGAATCTCCCGTCACAACTCGTGCGACGGTGACAAACATAAGCATGGATGGGACGCGAACCCTAGCCTTTCTCGGGAGGGGAATCTCCCGTCACGACTTGTGCGAGGTGACAGACAGAATTGGACCAGGCTAGGTTTGCTAGCAGCTAGGACTCAACGAATTTCGTATCGATCAGATCCTTGACGAAGAAATTCTCACAAATATTCGGTTTTTTCCCTACCTCCGATCGAGAGGTGTATATATGAGCTTTCCGGTAGAGTTGTGGGTGCACGTCGAGATGGTCTGTTTTCTAAGGGAGACCCGGAAAGCATACCTGACTGATACGGTAGCTGGCGTACATACGAAGAAACGCGACAAACCAACTGTTGTATGAAATGATTGGAAGAAAATAGAGGAAACGGACGACAGAAACGCCGACGAAGGAGAAACGCTTTCGGTTTTATTATTATTTATATATTGATGTGTTGTGGACATGTTATAGTCATATTTGACTTGATCGCTACAAACCTCTACCTGAACTTTATATTGAAGGTTTATAAAACCCAAATTTCTTATTTCTTTTAACCTTTTCTAAATTTCAATTATAAAGTGCATTTTAGACTACTAAATCATACTATTTCTTATGATAAGCACTCGTAGCCATCACCTTGTCAAACAAAATAATACCACCTTATTTTCTCAGATCTCTGTTTCCAGCCCATACGTAGAGCATACAAACTCTCTCTATATCTTTTATCTCTCATGTACGTGAGCGCATGTCCCTTCAAGTTTTTTTTTTGACGGGATTGTGTCCCTTCAAGTTGAGTTTGTTTTGACATATACTTTTACGTGTAAAAGATAGGTGTTATTTAACGTGACAATTTACTTTTGTACTCATATATTGTTGTACGTAACAGTTTGCATCTTTTAATCTTAGACGTTCATATTAAAATCATTGGCTTATATTTTATTGGCATATGTGGATTAACCTGGTGGCTCGAAAAATACCCTTATTTTGCTTTTAGTATATAATAGATTTCTATGCAAGACTGTCTTTTCAAGATAAGACTTTGCTGGATACTTCTTGTTCTGGATCATTTACACGCAACAAAGAAGAGTTTAAAAGGGATCTTCTTGATCGGATCCAGGAGAATACTGAAAGGATGGGAGAACGACAAAGATAGAGAGTCAGGTATAAACTATGATTATAAATGCATTGAAGTTTTTATGGATACTAATAAATTTCGTAATATGAGTGCTACTTATGGTCTTGATTCTCAAGTCGTTGCAAATTTTTATTAAGCTTTTGCCTCTCACTTTGAATTGCCTAGGAAGAATTTTGATAAGTATCATGAACCGTATAAAGATAAAACGGATTCATCTATAAATAAATGTGTTATAATTGAAACTGTTGATCATATTCTTCCTGAAGCTTATATTGAAAAAAGTCATTTCCCTGCTAAAATGAAGGAGTATTCTGTTATAACTAGTGCGGTTAATAAAAGTGCAAAGAAACCTATAGAACCTGAAGAACAAATAAAGGTTGAACCTGCTGTTGCAATAGTTAAAGATCTTGTGACTGAAAATGTAGAAGATGGTCATATTATTTTCCGTGAAGATGCTTCTAATATTGTTTCGCAACCTAATAAGTCTAGAAAAGCCAGTGTTCCTATGCTCTCTGTTAGAATTGGTGATCATTGTTATTATGGTTTATGTGACATTGGTGCAAGTATTAGTGCCATTACTTATGAGCTTTATACGGAGATCATGCATGAAATTGGTTCTTGTGAACTTGAAGATATTGATGTGGTTATTCGGCTAGCTAATAGAGAAACTATCTCTCCTATTGGTATTGTTCGAGATGTGGAAGTTCTATGTGGTAAGATTAAATATCCTGCTAACTTTTTGGTACTTGGTTCTGCTGCTAGTAAGTCTTGTCCTATTATTTTTGGTAGACCTTTTCTAAATACTTGTTGAGCTGCTATAGATTGCAAGAAGGAAAAGATTGTGACTAAATTTGCTGGTGAATCTTATGAGTTTAATTTCTCTAAATTTGCCAAAACTCCTTATAAAGCTGATTTGCCTAATAATGATTTTAGAGTTGAACAGGTGTGCGTCTATTGCTCTTGCTCCTAATAATCCTTTGCAGCAACATTTGGAGGATAGTGAGAGTGAAGTCTTTAGGGAAGAAAGAAATGAGCTTCATGAAATTTTCCTTCGTCAACCTATTCTTAAACATGACTTACCGGTTGAAGATTTAGGTACAACACCACCACCAAAGGAAGATCCAGTTTTGATTTAAAACCATTGCCTGATAATCTTAAGTATGCTCATATTGATGATAAGAAAATATATCCTGTTATTATTAGTTCTAAGCTTTCAGATTTTGAGGAAGAAAGGTTATTGGAAATATTGAAGAAACACCGAGGAGCTATTGGCTACACTCTTGATGACTTGAAGGGGATTTCTCCCTCTATTTGCCAACATGCTATCAACATGGAAGATGATGCAAAGCCTGTTGTTGAACATCAGCGTCGTCTAATTCCTAAGATGAAGAATGTGGTAAGGAATGAGGTATTAAAACTTCTTGAAGCTGGCATTATATATCCTATTGTTGATAGTAGATGGGTTAGTCCTGTGCATTGTGTTCCTAAGAAAGGAGGAATGACTGTTGTGCCTAATGATAATGATGAGCTCATCCCTCAAAGAGTAGTCGTAGGGTATAGAATGTGCATTGATTATCGAAAAGTTAATAAAGTTACTAAGAAAGATCATTACCCTTTACCCTTTATTGATCAAATGTTAGAGAGGTTGTCTAAAAATACTCATTTTTGCTTTCTTGATGGTTATTACGGGTTTTCACAAATTGTTGTTAAAACTAAAGATCAAGAGAAAACCACTTTCACTTGTCCCTATGGAACTTATGCTTATAGATGTATGCCTTTTGGTTTATGTAATGCTCCTGCTACTTTTCAAAGATTCATGTCTGCTATTTTTCATGGCTTTTGTGAGAATATTGTAGAGGTATTCATGGATGATTTTTCTGTCTATGGGAATTCTTTTGATAATTGCTTGCGAAACCTTGATAAAGTTTTGCAGAGATGTGAAGAAACTAACCTTGTTATTAATTGGGAGAAGTGCCATTTTATGGTTAATGAAGGAATTGTATTGGGACATAAAATTTCCGAGAGAGGTATTGAAGTTGATAGAGCTAAAGTTGAAGCAATTGAGAAGATGCCCTATCCTAGGGATGTTAAAGGTATACGTAGTGTTCTTGGTCATGCTGGATTTTATAGGAGATTTATTAAAGATTTCTCCAAGATTTCAAAGCCTCTTACTAATCTTCTTCAAAAAGATGTACCTTTTGTTTTTGATGATGATTGTAAGGAAGCTTTTGAAACTCTAAAGAAAGCCTTAACAACTGCTCCTGTAGTTGAACCTCCTGATTGGAATTTACCTTTTGAAATTATGTGTGATGCTAGTGATTTTGCTGTAGGCGCTGTCCTTGGACAGCGAGTAGATAAAAAGTTGAATGTTATTCATTATGCTAGCAAAACTCTTGATGCTGCTCAAAGAAATTATGCCACAACTGAAAAGGAATTATTAGCTGTAGTCTTTGCTTGTGACAAGTTTAGATCTTATATTGTTGATTCAAATGTCACGATTCATACTGATCATGCTGCAATTAGATACCTTATGGAAAATAAAGATGCTAAGCTAAGGCTTATTAGATGGGTGCTTCTTTTGCAAGAATTTGATTTACATATTATAGATAGGAAAGGTGCTGATAATCCTGTTGTTGATAATTTGTCTAGATTGGAAAATATCGCTTATGATCCTGTTCCTGTTAATGATAGTTTTCCAAATGAACAATTGGCTGTAATAAAGGTGAGCTCGCGAGATAACCCTTGGTACGCTGATTATGCTAACTTTATTGTATCCAAGTACTTGCCTCCAACCTTTTCAGCTCAGCAAAGGAGGAAATTCTTTTATGATTTGAGGCATTATTTTTGGGATGACCCACACTTATATAAAGAAGGAGTAGATGGTATTCTGCGAAGATGTGTTCCCGAATATGAACAACAAGAGATATTGAGTAAGTGTCATGGTAGTGTTTATGGAGGACATCACGCCGGAGATAGAACCGCGCAAAAGGTTCTACAATCAGGTTTTTATTGGCCAACTCTCTTCAAAGATGCAAGAAAGTTTATTTTATCTTGTGATGAATGTCAAAGGGGTAATATCTCCAGACGCAATGAAATGCCTATGAATTATACTCATGTTATTGAACCATTCGATTGTTGGGGATTTGACTTCATGGTTCCTTTCCCTTCTTCAGAAGATAACACTCATATACTTGTCGATGTTGATTATGTTACTAAATGGGTGGAAGCCATACCTACAAAAAGTGCTGATGGTGAGACCTCTTTAAGAATGCTTTTAGATATTATTTTTCCTAGATTTGGAGTTCCTAGATATCTTATGACTGATGGAGGTTCTCATTTTATTCATGGTGGTTTTAGAAAAACTCTTGCTAAATATGGTATTAATCATAGAATTGCTTCCGCTTATCATCCTCAAACTAGTGGGCAAGTAGAATTATCAAATAGAGAAATTAAATCTATTTTGCAAAAGACTGTTAATAAATCTAGAAAGAACTGGGCTATTAAATTGAAGGAAGCATTATGGGCTTATAGAACTGCTTATAAAAATCCCATGGGTATGTCACCGTATAAAATGGTTTATGGGAAAGCTTGTCATTTACCTTTAGAACTAGAGCACAAAGCTTATTGGGCTGTAAGAGAACTAAATAAAGATCCTAAACTTGCCGGTAAGAAAAGATTGCTACAATTGAGTTCTCTAGATGAATGGAGAAGTGAAGCATATGAAAATGCTAAACTCTTTAAAGAGAAATTTAAGAAATGGCATGATAGAAGAATTATCAAAGGAGAATTTAATGTTGGAGATAAAGTCCTATTGTATCGGTCTCGTCTCAGATTTTTTGCGGGAAATTACTCTCAAAATGGGAAGGACCATATGTCATTGTGGAGGTGTATCGTTCGGGGGCAATTAAAATTAGCTCTGCAAGGTAATGCCACACAAGTGGTGAATGGACAAAGACTCAAGCATTATATCTCTGGTGATTCTTATAATGAAGATGTTGATGTTATTCAAGTGGTAACTCCGGAAGCTTTCATCAAAGGCCAAGTTGACAGTCCTGCAGAGTTCGACTTTGAATAGGTAACAGTTCTGGTAAGAAAAAAGTCCGCGTTTAACTTTCCGAACAATGTTTTTGCTACTTTTGGAAAATATGAAAAATTACGAGATCGAAACGGAGTGGAGGAGACGCACGAGGGCGTGCCCCCATAGGCCGGCGCGGGCCCCAGCCTGGCCGCGCCGCCCTATGAGGAGAGCCCCTCGTTGCCCCTCTCCGACTCTGGTTCGACCTGGTACTTTCCTTCTGTCGTGAAAATTTCTTCTATATAATCCCCCGGACCCCTGGAGGTCCGTATATCATTTTCTCGTCGCGTTTTGTTTCGAGCTGTTTTCTGCCAGGATCTGTTTTGATCTAGAAGCACCATGGTCTCCAACAACAAGGGCAAGGAGCTCTCGGAGGAAGATATTCAAGATCCCGAGTTGAAAGAAGAATTCAAGGAGGATGAAGAAGAAGTTGAGGAAGTTCCGCGAGTATACCCGCGTGCCACCGTCGCAAGCATCGGAGTGGTGGCAAATCCGTTCAACACCAAGAAAAGAGCACGGATTAGCACCGGAGGAGGAGTCCCACGTCACTACCTAGCTCCAAGGACATCTCCTCCAGGCACCTACCACCCCTTCCACATTCTAATTCATAATAGTCAAACTGAAAGGGTTCCCAAGGCAGTATTGCCTAGCAACTGGGATATAGATCGTTCTAACACTGCAGGAAGGTTGAAGCCTGAAGCTGAAGAGTGGGGAAACAACTCTAGGAGTTGGTATTCGCCGTCGGATATACTCCTTAACCGCGTCGAGCACAATTCGGAGATGATCCGCAACCTCATGTACAAAATTGATGAGCTGAAGGAGCTTGTTGAGAAGCTTATCAAGAATTCATCTACACCGCCGAAGGAGTAATTCATCATCGGTATTGGCACCCCCTTGGTTAGTTCCAAGCTTGGGGGGGGGGGTGCCGCGGTATCACATCATCACTATCTTTTACCTTTTTACTATCAAGTAGTGTCATATCATGAGTAGGGAAGTTATCATATAAGATGTGTTGCGGTATGGAAGTATCTCTCTTTAGTTGGTTATCTATGTATCCCTTGGTGTGAGTTATCATTATGGAATATTAATGAGAAGTTCTATCATTTACATATTGCACATCTTATTTTAGTCTGCAATCTTTATTATATGATTGATCTTGTTATAAGTATTGGTATCACTTTGGGAGCATTGAGTAAATCTATTTCGTTTTGGCAAACTTAGCATTGGTCAATAGCAACAACACTTTGAGTTTAAGTAGAAAAGAGGAAATACATGTAGATATGTTATTATCTTTCTTGTTAGTTGATACGTCTCCGACGTATCGATAATTTCTTATGTTCTATGCCATATTATTGATGATACCTACATGTTTTATGCACACTTTATGTCATATTCGTGCATTTTCTGGAACTAACCTATTAACAAGATGCCGAAGTGCCGATTGCGTTGTTTTCTGCTGTTTTTGGTTTCAGAAATCCTAGTAACGAAATATTCTCGGAATTGGACGAAATCAAGACCCAGGGGCCTATTTTGCCACGAACCTTCCAGAAGACCGAAGAGCATACGAAGTGGGGCCACGAGGTGGCCAAACCACAAGGCGGCGCGGCCAAGGAGGGCCCGCGCCGCCCGTGGTGTGGGCCCCTCGTCAGCCCCCCGACTCTGCCCTTCCGCCTACTTAAAGCCTCCGTCGCGAAACCCCTGATGCGAAAAACCACGATACGGAAAACCTTCCAGAGCCGCCGCCATCGCGAAGCCAAGTTCATGGGGACAGGAGTCTCTGTTCCGGCACGCCGCCGGAACGGGGAAGTGCCCCCGGAAGGCTTCTCCATCAACACCGCTGCCATCTCCACCGCCATCTTCATCACCGCTGCTGCTCCCATGAGGAGGGAGTAGTTCTCCATCGAGGCTCGGGGCTGTACCGGTAGCTATGTGGTTCATCTCTCTCCTATGTACTTCAATACAATAATCTCATGAGCTGCCTTACATGATTGAGATTCATATGATGATGCTTGTAATCTAGATGTCATTATGCTAGTCAAGTGAGTTTTACTTATGTGATCTCCAGGAGACTCCTTGTCCCACGTGTGTAAAGGTGACGGTGTGTGCACCGTGTGGGTCTCTTAGGCTATATTTCACAGAATACTTATTCACTGTTATGAATGGCATAGTGAAGTGCTTATTTATATCTCTTTATGATTGCAATGTGTTTGTATCACAATTTATCTATGTGCTACTCTAGCAATGTTATTAAAGTAGTTTTATTCCTCCTACACGGTGTAATGGTGACGAGTGTGTGCATCCGTGTTAGTACTTGGTGTATGCTATGATTATGATCTCTTGTAGATTATGAAGTTAACTATTGCTATGATGGTATTAATGTGATCTATTCCTCCTACATAGTGTGAAGGTGACGAGTGTGCATACTATGTTAGTACTTGGTTTAGTCTTATTGATCTTTCATGCACTCTAAGGTTATTTAAATATGAACATTGAATTGTGGAGCTTGTTAACTCCGGCATTGAGGGTTCGTGTAATCCTACGCAATGTGTTCATCATCCAACAAAAGAGTGTAGAGTATGCATTTATCTATTCTGTTATGTGATCAATGTTGAGAGTGTCCACTAGTGAAAGTCTATTCCCTAGGCCTTGTTCCTAAATACTGCTATCGCTGCTTGTTTACTGTTTTACTGCGTTACTACTGCTCACATTCTTTAATACTGAAATACAAATCTGCTGCAATACTTGTTTTACTATTTTCTCTGCAAACAATCATCTTCCACACAATTCGGTTAATCCTTTGTTACAGCAAGCCGGTGAGATTGACAACCTCACTGTTTCGTTGGGGCAAAGTACTTTGATTGTGTTGTGCAGGTTCCACGTTGGCGCCGGAATCCCCGGTGTTGCGCCGCACTACATCCCGCCGCCATCAACCTTCAACGTGCTTCTTGGCTCCTCCTGGTTCGATAAACCTTGGTTTCTTTCTGAGGGAAAACTTGCTGCTGTGCGCATCATACCTTCCTCTTGGGGTTGCCCAACGAACGTGTGAAATACACGCCATCATTAGTTCCTAGCTTAGTATTCTAAAGTTAAAATTGTTTGTTCTTACAA
This sequence comes from Lolium rigidum, assembly GCF_022539505.1. NCBI lineage: Eukaryota > Viridiplantae > Streptophyta > Magnoliopsida > Poales > Poaceae > Lolium > Lolium rigidum. The sequence goes on from NC_061509.1 coordinate 68,918,970, forward strand.
GGAAGATGCATGATTGTTTCTATCACATGTATATTTGTTTGTTTCCCTCAACTCTTATGCTTGCTAATTAACCTTGCTAGCCAAAGACCTGTACTGAGAGGGAATGCCTCTCGTGCATCCAAACCCTTAAACCAAACCTATGCCATCAGTGTCCACCATAACTACCTACTATGTGGTATTTCCCTGCCATTCTAAGTAAATACTTCATGTGCTACCTTTAAACAATTCAAAATTATTACCTCTTATTTGTGTCAATGTTTTATAGCTCATGAGGAAGTATGTGGTGTTTTATCTTTCAGTCTTGCTGGGCAGCTTTCACTAATGGACTAGTGGCTTCATCCACTTATCCTATAATTTTGCAAAAAGAGCTGGCAACGGGGTTCCCAGCCCCAATTAATCAACTTTCATTAATAACTCTCTTCACATGTTTTGCTCTGATTCATCAGTAAGGCACCCAAGGTATGTGAAATGTTGGAAGGCACCCAAGGTTTCGGTTAGCCATGGCTTGAGAAAGCAAAGGTTGGGAGGAGTGTCATCCTTAAATAAACTAAAGTACATGTGTAAACAAAAGAGAAGGGGGATGATCTACCTTGCTGGTAGAGATAACGTCCTTCATGGGAGCCGCTCTTTGGAGGTCTGTTTGGCAAGGGGGTTAGAGTACCCGCTACCATTCGTTGACAACAACAAACACCTCTCAAACTTTACTTTTATGCTTTCTATATGATTTCAAAACTTAAAAAGCTCTAGCACATGATTTAATCCCTGCTTCCCTCTGCGAAGGGCCTATCTTTTACTTTATGTTGAGTCAGTAAACCTATTTCCTTCCATCTTAAGCAAGCAATTGAGTTGTTGTGATCCAACCATCTATATTGTGATTTATTTAATCATGCCTTTTATTCTTCCTTGTTCAGTACAAGTTTTGTCTGAATGAATATAGCTTTGAAGGTTATCAATGATTATGAGAAAATTATTATGATTGAGTATGCAAGTTTTGTTACAAGCTTTAATATAAGAACGCTGCTCAATAGATAAGTACAACCTGTTAACTGTTCTCTGACCAAGAACGAAGTTTGCCATCACCAATTATGATTTCTTATGCACCTTTATTTGTGATTTCCTTTTACTTGTTTTAAGTTGAATCGTATGAGGAAGTTGTTCACTAGAATGTCTTGTGTGAATTAATATGATGCTTCTTGTCCGTATTTTATTTATCGACTCTTCACTCCATAAACATGTGGTCTTGTTTACTGAGCTCAGTTTCGCTTGGGGACAAGCGAAGTCTAAGCTTGGGGGGAGTTGATACATCCATTTTGCATCACTATTTTATATCATAATTTACTGTTATTCATTGATATATTTCAGATTTAGAGATGATACTTATGTTATTTCATCTATTTTGCATGATTAATGATTATTGGAGAATCGCGCACCGGAGTCAGGATTCTGCTGGAAAAAGCACCATCAGAATGCAATATTTCGGAAGATCAGCAATTGATGGAAATTACACGGAAAATCTTATTTTTACAGAAGACGGAGAGAGCCAAAAGGAGGAGCCGAGGAGGGCCGCCATGGCCCCCCCATAGGCCTCCTCTCCTTCGCGTACTTCTTCGTCCCGAAAACCTAAGCTCCAGGGGATAGTCGCGAAGAGTCACAGCCGCCTCTGCGGGGCGGAAACCACCAGAGAGAAAAGAGCTCTCCGGTAGGCTGAAATCTGCCGGGGGAATTCCCTCCCGGAGGGGGAAATCGACGCCATCGTCACCGTCATCGAGCTGGACATCATTGGGATCATCATCACCATCTTCTCCACCATCATCACCGCCATCTCCACCGCTGCACCTCGTCACCGTTGTAACATCTAGGGTTGAATCTTGATTGTTTGGTAGGGGAAACTCTCCCGGTATTGATTACTCCTTGTTATTGATGCTATTGAGTGAAACCATTGAACCAAGGTTTATGTTCAGATTGTTATTCATCATCATATCACCTTTGATCATGTTCCATATGATGTCTCGTGAGTAGTTCGTTTAGTTCTTGAGGACATGGGTGAAGTCTAAATGTTAGTAGTGAATTATGTTGGGTAATATTCAATGTTATGATATTTAAGTTGTGGTGTTATTCTTCTAGTGGTGTCATGTGAACGTCGACTACATGATACTTCACCTTTATGGGCCTAGGGAATACATCTTGTATTCGTTTGCTAATCGCGGGGTTGCCGGAGTGACGAAACCTAAACCCCCGTTGGTATATCGATGCGGGGAGGGATAGCGGGATCTCGGAGTTTAAGGTCTGTGGTTAGATTTATCTTAATTACTTTCTTGTATTTGCGGATGCTTGCAAGGGGTATAATCACAAGTATGTATTAGTCCAAGGAAGGGTGGTGCATTAGCATAGGTTCACCCACACAACACTTATCAAAATAATGAAGATTAATCAGCTATATGAAGCGAAAACACTAGATTAAATTCCCGTGTGTCCTCAAGAACGTTTGGTCATTATAAGTAAACAAACTGGCTTGTCCTTTGTGCTAAAAAGGATTGGGCCACTCGCTGCAATTATTACTCTCGCATTTTACTTACTTGTACTTTATTCATCTGCTATATCAAAACACCCTGAATACTTGTCTGTGAGCATTTACGGTGAATCCTTCAACGAAACCGCTTGTCAACACCTTCCGCTCCTCGTTGGGTTCGACACTCTTATTTATCGAAAGTACTACGATACACCCCCTATACTTGTGGGTTATCAGGGTCCATAGCAGTAGCTAGATGGTTGTCTTCTCCTCATTGTGCTATCATGTTAGATCTTGTGAGCTGCCTATCATGATCAAGATCATCTATTTGTAATGCTACATGTTGTGTTTGTTGGGATCCGATGAATATGGAATACTATGTAAAGTTGATTATCAATCTATCATATATGTGTGTTAACTACTACCACGCCAACAGCAAGGATTTTTCTGGCGCCGTTGCCGGGGAGATCAAGACACGCTGCAAGAGGAGTCTCCCACATCCAATCTCTTTACTTTATTTTTGTCTTGCTTTACTTTATTTTATTTACTGCTTTGTTTGTTCTCTATATATATCAAAAATACAAAAAAAATTAGTTGCTAGATTTACTTACTGTCTTGTTTGCGTTCTCTATATTAAAAACACAAAAAAAAATTAGTTTGCTTTATTTACTACTGCTAAAATCGGTACTCCTGAGAATACTAAGTTGTGTGACTTCACTAGCACAAATAATAATGATTTCCTATGCACACCTATTGCTCCACCTGCTACTACAGCAGAATTTTTTGAAATTAAACCTGCTTTTCTAAATCTTGTTATGAGAGAGCAATTTTCTGGTGTTAGTTCTGATGATGCTGCTGCCCATCTTAATAATTTTGTTGAAATTTGTGAAATGCAAAAGTATAAGGATGTAGATGGTGACATTATAAAAATAAAATTGTTTCCTTTCTCCTTAAGAGGAAGAGCTAAAGATTGGTTGCTATCTTTGCCTAAGAATAGTATTGATTCATGGACTACATGTAAGGATGCTTTCATTGGTAGATATTATCCTCCCGCTAAAATTATATCTTTGAGAAGTAGCATAATGAATTTTAAGCAATTGGATAATGAGCATGTTGCCCAAGCATGGGAAAGAATGAAATCTTTGGTAAAGAATTGCCCTACCCATGGACTAACTACTTGGATGATCATCCAAACCTTTTATGCAGGATTGAATTTTTCTTCGCGGAACCTATTGGATTCAGCTGCTGGAGGTACTTTTATGTCCATCACCTTAGGCGCGGCAACAAAGCTTCTTGATAATATGATGTCAATTACTCTGAATGGCACACTGAAAGGGCTCCACAAGGTAAAAAGGTAAATTCTGTTGAAGAAACCTCCTCCTTGAGTGATAAGATTCATGTGATTATGTCTATGCTTGTGAATGGTAGATCTAATGTTGATCCTAATAATGTTCCTTTAGCTTCATTGGTTGCCCAAGAAGAACATGTTGATGTGAACTTCATTAAAAATAATAATTTCAACAACAATGCTTATAGGAATAATTCTGGTAACAACTATAGGCCATATCCTTCTAATAATGGTAATGGTTATGGTAACTCTTATGGGAATTCTTACAATAATAATAGGAGTGTACCCCCTGATCTTGAAGCCATTCTTAAAGAATTCATTAGCACACAAACTGCTTTTAACAAATCTGTTGAAGAAAAGCTTGGTAAAATTGATATTCTTGCTTCTAAGGTTGATAGTCTCGCCTTTGATGTTGATCTTTTAAAATTGAAAGTTATGCCTAATGAAGATAAAGATAATAAAATTGTTACTACAGCAAACGCCATCCAAGTTCGAATTAATGAAAATATTAGATTGATGACTGAATTGCATGCTAGGTGGGAAAGAGAAGAAAACGAAAAACTTGCTAAAGAGAATAATGTAGCTAAAGTTTGGACTATTACCACCACTAGTAATGTTGATGCTTCACATGTTGCTAAACCTCCTACTATCAATGATAAAATAATTGGTGTTAGCAATGTTTCTACTCCTAGTGCAAAGCGTGCAAAACTGCCTGAAACTGCCGAAATTGCTAAAACTGCTGAAACTGCTTGTGATAAAACTGCTGAAATTTTTCAAAATATTGGGGACAATGATCCCATTGCTGTAGATCATAATGGTTTAGATTTTGATGATTGTCATATCTCTGAAGTTATAAAGTTCTTACAAAAACTTGCTAAAAGTCCCAATGCTAGTGCTATAAATTTGGCCTTTACAAAACATATTACAAATGCTCTCATAAAAGCTAGAGAGGAGAAACTAAAACTTGAAACTTCTATTCCTAGGAAGTTAGAAGATGGTTGGGAACCCATCATTAAAATGAGGGTCAATGATTTTGATTGTAATGCTTTATGTGATCTTGGTGCAAGTATTTCTGTTATGCCTAAGAAAATCTATGATATGCTTGACTTGCCACCATTGAAAAATTGTTATTTGGATGTTAATCTTGCTGATCATGCTATAAATAAACCTTTGGGGAGGATTGATAATGTTCGCATTATGGTTAACAATAACCTTGTCCCCGTTGATTTTGTTGTCTTAGATATTGAATGCAATGCATCTTGTCCCATTATATTGGGAAGACCTTTTCTTCGAACTGTTGGTGCTATCATTGATATGAAGTAAGGTAATATTAAATATCAATTTCCTCTCAATAAAGGTATGGAACACTTCCCTAGAAAGAGAATGAAGTTACCTTATGATTCTATTATTACAACAAATTATGATGTTGATGCTTCATCTCTTAATAATACTTGATTCACACTTTCTGCGCCTAGCTGAAAGGCGTTAAAGAAAAGCGCTTATGGGAGACAACCCATTATTTTACTTCTGCACTTTTGTTTTATATTTGAGTCTTGGAAGTTGTTACTACTGTAGCAACCTCTCCTTATATTTATTTTATTTCATTGTTGTGCCAAGTAAAGTCTTTGATAGTAAAGTCAATACTAGATTTGGATTACTGCGCAGAAACAGATTTCTTGCTGTTACGAAATTTAGCAGCCCCTTCTGTAGGTAACTGATACGTCCAATTTGCATCACTATTTTATATCATAATTTGCTGTTATTCATTGATATATTTCATATTGGGACACAATACTTATGTTATTTCATCTATTTTGCATGTTTCATGATTATTTGGAGATCGAGCACCGGAGCCAGGATTCTCGCTGGAAAAAGCACCGTCAGGATGCAATATTTCGGAAGATCAACTGTGGAAGGAAGTTTTACCAAAAATCCTATTTTTCCGGATGACGGAGGAAGCCGGAAGGGGAGCCGGCTGGACCCGGGGTGGGCCCACACCATAGGGTGGCGCGGCCCATGGCCCGGCCGCGCCACCATGTGGTGTGGAGCCCCCTCGGCCTCTTTCGCCTCCTTTTCTTCGCGAAACCCTTCGTCCCGAAGACCTAAGCCACGAGAGGAATCCCCACGAAGGGGTACAGCCGCCTCTGCGGGGCGGAGAACACCGAGAGAAAAGAGCTCTCCGGCGGGCAGGAATCCGCCGGGGAAATTCCCTCCCGGAGGGGGAAATCGACGCCATCGTCACCGCCATCGAGCTGGACATCATCTCCATCACCATCGTCATCATCTTCACCATCATCACCGCCATCTCCACCGCTGGACATCGTCACCGCTGTAGCAATTTGGGTTTGATCTTGATTGTTTGATAGGGAAACTCTCCCGATACTGATTTCTACTTGTTGTTGATGCTATAGAGTGAAACCATTGAACCAAGGTCTATGTTCAGATTGTTATTCATCATCATATCACCTCTGATCATGTTCCATATGATGTCTCGTGAGTAGTTCGTTTAGTTCTTGAGGACATGGGTGAAGTCTAAATGCTAGTAGTGAATTATGGTTGAGTAATATTCAATGTTATGATATTTAAGTTGTGGTGTTATTCTTCTAGTGGTGTCGTGTGAACGTCGACTACACGACACTTCACCATTTATGGGCCTAGGGGAGTGCATCTTGTACTCGTTTGCCAATTGCGGGGTTGCTGGAGTGACAGAAACCTAAACCCCCGTTGGTATATCGATGCAGGAGGGATCGCAGGATCTCCGAGTTTAAGGCTGTGGTTAGATTTATCTTAATTACTTTCTTGTAGTTGCGGATGCTTGCAAGGGGTATAATCACAAGTATGTATTAGTCCTAGGAAGGGCGGTACATTAGCATAGGTTCACCCACACAACACTTATCAAAACAATGAAGATTAATCAAATGTATGTAGCGAAAGCACTAGACTAAAATCCCGTGTGTCCTTGATACGTCTCCAACGTATCTATAATTTCTGATGTTCCATGCTTGTTTTATGACAATACCAACATGTTTTGTTCACACTTTATAT